>NC_141390.1:17032648-17546089 GCF_017979445.1 Akebia trifoliata
CGCAGGGGCAACCTATCAACGCGCAATGACGACTTTATTCCATGACATGATCCATAAAGAAATGAAAGTCTACGTAGATGACATGATCGCTAAATCAGGCATAGAAGAAGATCATCTGGTAAATCTCAAGAAACTGTTCGACAGACTAAAGAAATACAGCTTAAGGCTCAACCCAGCAAAGTGTGTATTCGGGGCAACATCAGGCAAACTGCTAGACTTCATCGTCAGTAGAAGAGGCATCGAGATAGATCCATCAAAGACCAAGTACATCCTCGAAATGAAAGCACCGGTATCAGAAAAGGACGTCCGAGCATTTCTGGGTAGAATACAGTATATCAGCAGATTCATTACGCAACTCACGCCTATTTGCGAACCAGTATTTAAGCTACTCAGAAAAGATATGCCGAAAGCATGGAACGAAGACTGTCAAGAAGCCTTCGACAAGATAAAGAAATATTTGCTCAATTCACCAGTCTTCGTTCCTCCTACGCCAGGGCGACCTTTACTGATGTATATCTCGGTGCAAGAAACGTCTATGGGCTGTGTACTGGGGCAACACGATGAGTCAGGTAGAAAAGAGCAAGCCATTTACTATCTCAGCAAGAAATTTACTGATTATGAGGCGAAGTATTTGGCACTCGAGAAGACTTGCTGCGCACTAGTGTGGGCATCTCAACGACTACGTCACTATCTCATCAGCTACTCGACTATGCTCATTGCTCGAATGGATCCGCTCAAGTATCTCTTCGAGAAGCCAGCGTTAACGGGTCGTACTACAAAATGGAAATTACTATTATCTGAGTTTGACATCACCTATGTCATTCAAAAGGCCATCAAGGGGCAAGCCATCGCTGACCACTTAGCCGAGCATCCATTGCCTGATTACGAACCATTGAAGACAAACTTTCCTGACGAAGCCATATTGATCACAGAGATTGAGGACGATGATGAAGAACCGGGCTGGAAAATGTACTTTGACGGAGCAGTAAATCAAAAAGAGATCGGAATAGGGGCAGTCTTGATCAAACCAGATGGGTCCCACGTGCCAATTGCAATCAGATTGAAGTTCCAATGTTCTAACAACGAGGCTGAATACGAAGCGTGCATAGTAGGGTTGAAAGCAGCACTGGATCTCGAGGTAGATGAGATCGATGTTTTCGGAGACTCGAGCCTAATAGTCTATCAGACAACTAGAGAATGGAAGACCCGAGAGCAGAGATTGATTCCTTACCACGAGTACCTCGAAGAGTTAAGCTCAAGCTTCAATAGGATTTCATTCACATATATGCCTAGAGCTAAGAATCAATTTGCTGATGCACTAGCAACGCTCGCTTCTATGATCAGTATCTCAGAGGATTTAGTCATTGATCCTATTGAGATTGGACTTCAAGATGAGTCAGCTTACTGCCTACCTGTCGAAGTAGAAGAATCTGAAGAAAAATCGTAGTACTCAGACATCAAAACCTATCTCGAAGATCGAACTCTCCCATCGGATGCAACATCAAATGATCGAAGGACTATTCAGAAGCTAGCAGGCCAATTCTTCCTGAGCAATGACATGCTGTACAAGAAATCACATCATGAAGTCCTACTCCGATGTGTGGCAAAACTAGAAGCAAAACGACTAATCGAAACCGTGCATGGTGGAGTCTACGGACCCCACATGAATGGTCACATGCTTGTTAAAAAGATCATGAGAATGGGTTCAAGCTCGATTTGATCAACTAAATCTGATAGAAGAAAAACGTCACGCAGCTATTTGTCATGGCCAAATCTATCAGAGACGAATCGCACGGGCCTACAACAAGAAAGTCAAACCTCAAAATTTCTCACCAGGAGACTTTGTCTTGAAAAAGATTTTACCAATACAAGAAGATGCTAGGGGAAAATTCAGACCAAACTATGAGGGACCATTCATTGTGCAGAAGGTGATGACGGGAGGAGCTTTGATCCTTACAGAGATGGACGGACAAGTTTTTCCTCAACCGATCAATGCTGACACTGTTAAGAAGTACTACGCTTGAGATCTGACCCTGAGATGACGAAAGGCCATCTTTGCTAGCATGAAAACAACCATCTAACCCTAGCCAACCCCTTTGAGCCATCACATTCATTTCTTAACCCAAGACTGGGGCAAGTCAACGTTACAAAAACAAAAAATAAATAAATAAATAAATAACAAAAAAAAAGAAAAAAGAGACAAAAAGAAAAAAAAAATCCAAAAGTCAGCATCAAGTACTCCTGGCTCGCATGAGGATAAACTGTGAACGGTTAAAAATACAAAAAAATCAAAAAAAAAATTCCAAGAAAACTCGGACACTTGATCTGAGCTCAACCCAAATCTCCAGCCTAAACAAGTTCGAGAGACGCTGGGAGGAGATATAGATCACCTTTTCGAAACAAAAATAGACGAACCCCATGTCTAGCCCACTTCAAATAAACTTAGACTTTAACCTTTTTGTATCTTTCCACTACACTTAGCCTTAGCCAATACTTCGTCCCATCAAAAGTCCTTCGGATCAGGGAATGTTCTGAGGCATCATAATGACGGTGGCAGCACCAATGATCTGGTAACTCGATCTGGTCCTCAAGTCTTATTAGTCGTTGGAAGACTCGAGAGGGGAATCCAGGTCGGATATTCGAAAAAAAAGAGTACTCGAAGTGTAGAGTAGCCGATCTCGCGGTTCAACTTGAGTTGCCGAACCACGAATAGTCGTCAGCAAACTCGAGAGGGGAATCTAGATCTGTTACTCAAGAAAGAGTGCCACTACAAGAGTAGAGCCGCCGATCTCGCAGCTCAACTTGAGTCACCAAGCCACAAAGACACAAAGGCTCCAAACAAGATCTGTAGTGTAAAAATTCAAAAAAATACAAGCATAGTCTGAAAGGGCATAGTGAAAACCTGAAAGGCACTATGAGTAAAAAAATCAGACTATGGCAGGATCAAAACCACCAGCACGATGAAAACCCAAAAGGCATCGATGCACAAAAATGTGAAAACCGGGTCTGGTGAAAATCGTAACTGGCATCAGGGGCAATAAGGGAACAAAAAAAGAAGCATAAAAAAAACAAAACAAAACAAAAAAATAAAAAAACAAAAAAACAACAACAAAAAAAAGAACTCCTGGCCCGCATGAGCATAAACTGTGAACGGCAAAAATTTCCCAAAATCCCAAATCCCAAATCCCATGCTCAATCGATATTCACCCAGTACTGGGGCATTGGGGATGACTCTAAAAAGAGCCTGAGAACTGCTGACATCTATATCCTCAGTAGTTGGCAAAAATACAAATATCATCGAGATAACAAAGGTTTTTCAAAAATCTACATATTTTGGATCTACAATATCAATTCGACAAAGACAAATCACCAAAAATTCAAATGTTTTCAAAACTACTATTTTGGCCAATGATGAAAAGTCTAGGACTTATTCAAACATCATGTTTTCAAAGCAATAGATACACCTGAGGCCAAGTAAGTAAAAAACCTATTTTCCTTTCATTTCAAAAAGTTTCACATTACGCTTTGTAAATGAAAAGAAAATACAAAAAAAATGGTGCCAATCACACATATCGACGTGAAATGAAGAAGGAATCAAGCTTTCTTCTAAGGCACGAATGCGGGTAGTTTGCCTCATCACTACCACCTCAGCATCCGAAACATCATGACTCACCAGGGAAGACGCGAAGGCATCAGAACAGGGACCCTGAGCAAGCCTTTCTTAAGATCACTCTCCGGGCCTACTGAGGGGAACTATTGTGGGTACATAACTTTAATCATGCTGATGAGATTCTAAAGATGAGTACATTCAAACATTCCCGAGGGGGGTTGAGCCAAAACCATTTGGATTGAAGTCAGAAGCTTCTCGAGAAACTGCCGTTGTTATCATGAATCACATTAACCTTGTTGAGATCCTTATGGATGTGAATCAGTGGTCCACCGGGTTTTCTAGCATTGTTTCAAGAGCAATGACTCTTGAGGTCATACCAACAGGCTAGCAGAAAATTATAATGGAGCCATTCAAGTGATGACAGCAGAATTTCAAGTCCCTTCACCTCTGGTTTCGATTTGAGAGAGTTTCTTTTGACAGCTGTTAACAACCATATTGCTTGTGCACAAACGGTAAAACTCTCTCTTAGATCTGTGGCAACTGTCAACAACCATATTGCTTGCACCGTTGAGAATCAAATGCACCATTCCAAAACAAAAAAAAATCAATCAAAAAATCAATAAATCAATAAAAAAAAATCAAAAAAATCAAAAAAATCAAATAGTCAAAAAGAAAAAAAATAGAAAAATCTCAAAAAAATCAAAAAATAAAAAAAAACAATAAAAATAAAATAAAAAAAAATATCGAAAAACAACATTTTTGCAAAAGCTCAACTCATTTGTCCAAGACTTGTTAGAAAACTCCTGTTTTAAAGTTTTTCTCTAAACTACCACAAATCCGAGACCTCACACGAGCTCCGCGCCACGAGGTCGAGGAAATCAAAAGGCTCACCCTGTCAGACCCCGTGCTTGGGTAGCCACTTCTTACCATCAAATTTGTCAAATCAAATCAGTGTTTTCAAACTTGTCTGAGCAAAATTCTCGGGCCCGTACAAATCAGGGTTTCATCTATTCTTTGCAGTTCTTTGCACGCAAATCCTGCAAAGAGGGGTAGCTGTAGACACCCAAATTTGATCGGGCCCTCGACGCAAAATGCCCCAAAAATCATAAAAATCGAAATGGGCTCTGAAGCCTAAACCTATAAAAATCCAATGACTTTTATCATTTATTTTTCAATAAATGGCCCAAGGCCTCTCACGTGGCCTACGGACCAAATCCTTTACCATCCTTCTAAACCCAACTCAACCTAATTCCAAGCCTATTCAACCCAATCCAAACTAAACCCATCACCTAAGCCCATCTAAATTAACCCTACCCATCAAAACACCAAAGTCCAACCTACAACCTAAAATCTAACCATTCTTTAATCCAACACATTACCCAAGCCCAATTCTCTACCCAAGCCCAACATCACAACCAATCACCCAATATGACACATGTCATTACCCCCTTCCACCTCCCTCATCTAATCAACCCACCAACTTCATTACTTCCTTCCAAAAATTAATTCAACCCATAACCCTACCCTAACCTATCCTATCCATTCTCTCAAATCAAACACTTATAACCTATCACCCTCCCCTAATCTACTCCCATCATTCCCTACAAAACCTACATCTACAACCTAAACCTACACTCATCCTCTCAAATCAAACATTCATCATTTCATATCAACTCATCTCAACCCTTCATTTTCACCCACTTTGACACATGTCATCATCTCCCTCAGTCTCCTAAAATATCATCAACCACCCCATTAAATCCTCCACTCTCTTAAACCAAATACCATTTAATCACAACCATCATCTTAAACTCACCTCACCAAACACTCAACCCAAATGGGTTGGGTTGGATCTAAACCATTTGGGTCAAAACTCACCCATTTAACCTTCTTACACAAATACCCTTCAATCCCTATCAAATTACACCCACCCTTCTCTTAAATCCCATACCATTCTACCACTTCCTAATCCTTCACCCCATTATACTCCTAAAATAACCCTCCAACTTCTATAAAAACCCCTCCCTTCTCCCCTTACAACAACTAATGAAAAATCCCACATCCAACCCTCCAAAAGATAAAAAAGAAATCACTCTCTCAACCTTTCTCTCTTAACCCTCAACTCACCTTACATCTTATAACTCTCAACTTTCAAACTTCTCTCAAACAAATCAAGCAAGGAAAAAGAAGTCAAGGAAGGTCAAAGGAAGTCAAGGAAGGGTCAAGGTGGGTTTGACAAAAGGAACGCCCCCCTCAACTCCCCTCCTCTACTCTCCCCTTCTCTACACATTCGCACACACCACCATGATTTAAATCACCCAAGGGCCCCTTCTTCAATAAGGGTGCCCTCAATGAATTGGATCAATATTGAAAGCCCCTCACACTTGAGGGCATACATCGAATATTTTCGATTTTCTTTTCTTTTCCTTTTTACTTTGGAATACCGAATCCGAGGTTACCACCTATGGTGGATAGAGTAGGGTGCCTAACACTTCCCTACTCCATTAATGGACCCCCTTACCTTGAATTAAAGGTTGGACCAAACATGCTCTATCCATACGAGAGTCATAAAAAAAATGTCAAAATGACATGTTCTTTTAAAGAAATACAACTTCGGGTGACCATTCACACCCATCTCCGAAAATGAATGGTGGCGACTCCAAAACACCCCAAAGTGGAGGGATGTTTCAAAAATGATGCAAATCCCATGTCCACATTATTAATGGGCCTCAGATTCAAATTGAGTTCATTAACTGGGAACACGCCCCCTACAAGCTTAGGTTTTGGACTTTCGCAGATAATGCCCATGATCTAAACAATATCAAGTGATCCACATAAATATTGGGCCTTATATCCAAATAAATAAGTTTGGCTCCATAATAATCCATTAAATCTTTAAAATTGGATTTGAAAAAAATTTAACCTTTTAAACAAATCAATTAAAAATCTTTAAGTTGGGTTATAATTGGAAAGCTAAATTACCTTTAAGTCTATAAATACGAGAGCCTCTCTCATGGAGAGGGGATCTAGATTATTTTATCTCAGAAGACAAGATCTCTCTTTCTAGAGAAGAAGAAGCTCTTAAGCCCTCCTTTAAAGATAAAGCAAGGTTCTTCAGAGATCTAGACTCCGACTAAAGAGAAGATCAAGTATAAAGCTCTTCTCCGGAAGTCAAGAAAACCTTCTCAGTTGATAATACGTAAAGCCTAGAGAAAAGAAGATCTACAGAAGTCTTTACAGAAGATCAAGCATAAAGCAAAGCTAACGTCAAAGCATCCTTCTCAGCTGATAAAGCGCGAAGTCCGGAGAGAAGAAAAGCTACATACATCATCATCATCTTTTTGTATTTGACTATTAATCAGAGGAAACACTGAGATCTGTATCTACTTTTCATCAAAAATCAATAAAATCATTTGCGATTATATTTCATGAATCTTAAGGTAGATCCATAAAATTTATTGTCGACACCCTTAAATTTCTCATGTGGATTCACAAAATATAGATGATCATTAACTACGACCACCACTTAAATCTCAATAAACTTAATGAACCAAAATATTACATTGTAAATTGCCACCCCTACTTGTAACCATGGTGCACGTAACTCACTTTCTCTTTCCATTTCACTTACATCTTCCTTCGCATGGGGGTTATAATTGACCTTAGTTGACCTTGAACATATCTAAATTATATCAATCGACTTTCTCTTAACTTATTGTCCATTTTTCAGATCTTGTAGGATAAATTCTTTGGGCCCTACATTTTTGGATGTCATTTATTTGATTTATATTCTATTATTTGTTCAATTCCTGATTTTATGAAAAGAAACATGCTAAAGTAACTTGAAATAACACTCGAAGTAGATCTGCACTTTGCAGAAAACTATCGATCTTTTTCTCAATATATGAGTGTTATATAGTTAAGGGCCACTGATGGCAGTATGCACACTCGTGAAGTGCGGTGCAATGCACTGCTACGATGAGTGTTATTTGGAGTCACTGCAGCAAGGCTTTTATGATAAACATTTAAAAATGTGATCAACTAAAATAAGATAAAAAAACGAAGTTCATATATGTGTCATGGAAATTCACTCTAATTACTATACCAAATAGAAAACTAAATTATGGTTAGATTCGTATTTAATTTGCAGAAAATAACTCAGTATAGCCATATTTTTGTCAATATTAGAGATACCCCTGTTTTGGGTTTTGATCAATATCAATGGATTTTGAAATTGTTGATATGCCCTCTTGACCAATGTCTTCTTCAATTAGACTATCATTGACCTAAAATCCCTCTATGAACTACTGTATAATGAGATAGTTCTAGGATGGCAAATCATAAACACCGAATCGAGTGAACCAACGAACCAAGTTGTAGAAGGCCATAATTTCTTTTTTTATTATTACTTATGTTCTTTTCATTATTTAAATATTATCTTTTATTTTGAAAATTCCTGTTTTTCTACAACTTTTACTTTGTGATCGGTGTGGATCCTTGGGTCTTTAAAAAACCCGTAGAACCATAATCCAAGTCTTTGAACTGAGACCCAGGTCAAGAAAATAGCTTGAGAAATCTTTTGGTGCTTTTTTTTTTTTTTTTTTTGAAAAGTTTGGAATCTTTAGTCATTTTTTTTCAAACCTTCTAAAGTTTCCTTTTAGGTGTATATATTTTCGAGTTGTGCTGGGGTAACATTGTGGAGGATATTGTTAGGGATCAGTTGACGTGTGGGCATGCTAGAACAATACATGCTTTTCATCGAGATACAAGTGAGATCTTGACGAAAGCATCTATGATTCTGTGCACAACGATGTCCCCCACGATGTTCCTCACAAAGTTATTTCAGAATTATTCTATATTTTAAACTTTTTAGAAGATCAATCTAGAGAGGGATTTAAGGGGACTTAAATGAAAGACCATTCCAGGAGATCAATTAAAGGAAAAATGTTTCCAACATTTATAAAAGGTGGTGGACTATTACCTTCTTGTACCAAAATCTGAAATTTTATACCTTGAATTTCCCTCCAAGTTTTCAATTTCAATAGGTACTAGGTGTCCCTACACAATTGGATGACTGTTGATCAGATTTTTCTTGGGTTCTGGGATTGGTCCACGTGGCTGGAAATATAGGGAGCTTTGTTAAGAAGGGACAAGTGGACTTTACTCTTTTTGGAAAGTTAGCCTAGCTTGGTTTAGAAGTTTTGAATGAAACGAATGTTCTCTAACTCTGATAAGAGGATGGGATGATTAACATATCAATCAAATTAAGAAAAGTGAGATGACTCCATGGGGGGAAATCTTAACCATAGTAGCTCCTTTCTCTCATCTTCATGATCACTCTCATATATTTCACTGTGTTGCTCTCTTTTATTTTGTTTGGCTGCCTTTGTTTATGGTTGTAGAAGGAGAGGACGTTCCAACCCTTTCTAGGTTTTCAATATATGGTAGTTAGAGAATTGCTTAGAAGTGCACAGCTGCCCCTTGGTTCTTCAAATAATGATTGATATGATGGCTTGGTATGTTCATGTGAGCAAGTAGGGCATAAGCCCTTAGGTGCGAAACCCTGAAGCCTTTGAGGAAGATCCTCAAGTGGGACAAAGAGTGTTCAGCTGACCTGGTGTGAGGTTCAATGGGTTTGGACCACATTTACTTGGGTTTGGGAGTCATCACCATTTAAGGAGTGTAAGATGTGTATAGATCTCATTTGCTTTTTGAATTGATTCTTGGTCATTAGGATGATAATTTAAAATTAGAGCACGAAACCATGGATCCGTCGAAAGATCTTCTAAGTTAATCTCATTCATAACACGATTTCGCTTCAAGCAATGTTTCAGTTACTCCCTTTCTAAGGTAAGAAGTGGTGGGACTAACTTGGACTTTCTTTTGAAGAATTTTTTCTTAAGACTATAAGGACCTATAGGAATAGACAGTAAAAACCTATCAAGATTACAAGTAATAACACTTAGGACTTCAGAACTAGATCAGTAACAATACTTATATGTTATACAAAATAAACTAATTAGAGATAAAAGAAAAATACATGGATTAGATGCAAATATGTAAAAACTTAATCTCAACTCAAGCATGATTTGAGTTGAGCATCTCCAGATTTAATATAAAAAAACTCCTACAAAATTGATATTGATCCCAAAGAAATCAATATTGACTTCTAAGAAACCTATTTCTAACAAGTAGTCATTGAGTTATCTCTAAGGGCTTGATAACGGATTCTTTGATTTATATTTCCATATTAATTATTAGTTAGACACTAGGACATATGAACAACAAGGAAAATGAGATTTCAATACCACAATTAGCAAAAGAGTAATGTCGATAAGCATTAACAATTAACAAACCATATATTGAAACAAACAAACAGTAATTAGATTGTAATTAAAAGCTGCTATCAAAGGAAAAAATATGAGACTTGGTCAATGTGTGTCTTTTATGTTAATGGGTTTTGTTTGAAAACTCCATTTTCTTTAAGGTAATTATAAAAGCACTCTGGGAATTAATAAAAACAACCCACACATAGCTGAATTATTTTGCCTACTATAGGTTAAATTTTTTGAAATAAGCCGATTTTTGGTGAGGATGATCTATATGATGTCTAGATCATTCTCAAAAAAGAAAAAAAAATCGGCCCATTCCGAAACTTCTAACCTTATCTAAACTTATTTTCAAAAAAAAAATAGATGATTTACAATTCTTTAACTTGTTTTGATGGGACTAGAAGTTTCAGAATGGACGAATATTGGAGGCTCCAATGTCTTATTTTTCTTGCGAAGTATTCCATTCATTTATCCTAATTTGGCAGACAAATAAGGGATTCATAAATAATTTATTAGAGAAACACTTAGATGTAAATCATGAAATTAAGACGTTGCTCTCTTGTCATATCAAGTGTATGTGATGTTAGTTGAGAACTTGCATTGCAGGAGTTCATTGTTGCATTCTGTATATCAAATTACATGCACATTGTTGCAGGGCATTAAGAAAGAAAGATCTTGCTAAGGAGTTACGCTACTACCCAAAAGTCAATGTACTATACAATAGTTTTCCTTAAGAAAACCTTAATTGTATATGTGCTTAATGCTAGAAAAGCGCTCTCAACACGCAGCATCAGGAATACTTCGGATTCATCGGTTGAATCCAATTGATTACTATGCTTTCAACAATGGTGCACATAAGATCAATCAAACTACAAATTTCATCTTGAGAAAACCGCATCTGGAGGCCTAAACCATTGGATTGTCTTGGGATGCACAAGGGTATAATGCAACAATTGGAATATGGTTCTCCTCAGGATTACTGCACCATTTTAGAAATTGTCATAGATGAGGTAAGTCTAGGAGTGTCAATGGGTCGGATCATTAAATTTTATTGATTTTGGTTTCTAATATCATTCCTCCCCTAGATGTTTAGGTCTTGAATCGTTCTAGGCTCATTGTCTAGGCACAAAATTCTTCCAAAGAATACCTTTGACCAAGTTTTGAATAGCAAAATTCATCCCTGTATCATTTTCTCTTTAATATCAAGATGGCCTGGCGGCTTCTTTGGATCGGATGTCTCTATTGATTGACCCACTGATTTATAAATGCTTGATAAATAAATTTGGACTTTTATTAACGGATGGGGCCTATACTCTTCAACTTATCTACAACAAAATTACATGGCATTGTTTAAAGCTTCTAACCTCCATTCAACACGTAGGAGCCAACCCCCATTATGTGTGTTTCGACATGTCAATTGTAGTTGGCTCAGAGGCTCAGACTACATAATTATTGTCCTATACGGTTTAGGCATAGATGTGAGATCTTCAAATAATGGTCAAATCCAATTAAAAGATTGGACCACTAGATTGTTGTTGGTGATGTTGATTTTTGTTTGTAGGCAGATGGAGAAGGCCAGATAAACATAAAGCTGATGGGCCTAATGAATGTGATTAGGGCATTCAATGACGAGGAGATCATACTCAATAAAAATCAGTCTATTTCGAAATTTCTAACCACAATATTCACAAACTACTACACAAGAGCTTCATAGAGTGTAAGGGGTTGGTTAATCATGAATTCAACTGTAGATTCCCTGATATAAGACATTCCCTAGCTTATAACTCCTATTACATGCAATTCTCCAATCCCTATGTGCAACCCATATCCCTTCTTAAATGGATAAAAACTAAACCCCTAAATGTAATAAATCCTAATTAATTTAGAATTGTAATTATTCTTATTTATCTAAATATGATAACTTCTTTCAATTAGGAGTCTTCCATACTGGTATTTTTCCTTAGCCAGACAAGACTAATTATGAAATGTGGCACGATATATAGGTCTAGCATAGATATCGGGATAAGCATGGCGTGAAAAAAGCCCATATTTAAAGGCCCAAGGCCGTTGAATTTCATAAAATTTTATTGATTAAGACGTCGAATTTTTCATTGTAGAATTTTTTTCAACGAGTCAAAACCATCAAATCAATGGAGGATGTGAGAAATTTGATGGCTCTAAGCCATTGAATCAGGGAACATTAAAAGTTTCAACGGCCTTGGGCTGTCAAAGAACTGATTTAAAGTTGGTTAGACATGGTGGCCATGCGACATCCAAGGTTTGATTCCCGCAAATCTCATTTTATTTGAACATATTTTAATACAAACCTTTGAACTTCGGTTCTACCTGAACCTTAAAAATATTCAAAAATTGACCGAACCCGAACCTGAGATTTTCAGGTTGGTCTTGGTTTTAACCATACCCAGACTGAACCAGAAAATTTGGTTCGGTCCAGCTCAGGTCTACCCGAATGTACATCCCTACCCCATGCACAGCTATATATTTGCACTTAAAAATATATATATATATATATATATATCTAACCACATTTAGTACAATTCAATATAAAGTAAATTGATACAAATAATAAAAAAAAAAATACAGTTATTTGTAAAACCTTATTTTTAGTTATGATCACCATTATAACATTATACAATATCTACATTCGGGAATGACTCCATTTTATTATTCACGATCTGTTAATAGGTATACAATAGAAGATTAGTACTGTCGGATAAAATTTTTTTGTTCTAGTTCTTAAATTCCTTGAAAAATACGGGTAGCCCTTCTATTTTTCATAAAGAACAAACGTGGTCCCTAGAGACTACTAATGGGCCCCACACCTTCAATTTAGGCTCACTTACTAAAAATAATCTTTTCTGATTTGGTCTAGTATTTTAGCAGATGAAATCCAAAGCTCTTCACTTGTCTAAATATTAGATATCGGGTAAAGGACCCACACAGCTATAAGTTGGGTTAATTAGTTATGATCAAACAATCAAAACCCACCACATGGATTGGTCAAAACATTAAACGGTTTGATCATGGGCCATGTAATCAGAAAAAAAAAGGGCTAGGTCCACTAAAAATCACCAAACTACCTAATTTAGAAAGAGATTATTTTGACTTTTAGACCAATTTACTTAAACCCTTTATATTTGGGGTATAATTGAAAAATCACTCTTATCTGATTATTCAAATACCAAAGTCTAAGCATTTAGAAAAGTCTAAATCAGTTTCTATTAAAAAGAGAAATTAGATCATTTTCTACCAAAGAATATAATCAAATTATTATCTCTCAAAAGAGAATCCCCTTATCTACAGAAGAAGAAGTTCACAAGTCCTCCTCCGGAGAAGCAACAAAGATTTACAACAACACTCTTGGACTCTAACCTTCAGAGAAGTTCAATATCGAAGTCATTCTCTAAAGACAAAATCATCATTCTCAATCAATAAAGCGTGAAGTCCGGAGAGAAGAAAATCACTCATCATCATTTTCAAATATTCGAATGTTAATCAGTGGAGAACACTTAATCTAGTGAGTGTATTGGAAATTGTATCACCTTTATTTTCATAATAAATTAAAAAATCAATCAAATCCTTTGCCATCTCTTATTTTGCTCCACTCGATAAAGGATCTTGAAATTAGATGTCGACAAGTACAAATTAGCAAAATCAATTCCTATGGAAAGTTTAATGTCACTAGATAGACCAACTTAAAAACAAGCTTTCCAAAAAAATTACAGGAAGACGAACAATGCTTAATATACATTAATTGAAATTTGTATTAACACAAGTAATGTTTTAATAACAAAACCTACAAATATCTATTAATAGAGTGTCACAGTCCTGATTTCTATATTGACACTCACTACCACACCAATTGAAATAGGCGCTACACAAAAAACAATATTATATATCAATTTATAAAATAAAGGATGTGTAAGATTTTTCCTGGAACTGGTGTCTTTTAGATATGACATTAGACATCTCTTAGATAAATCCAATGTCTAAAGACTATAATTTTCTAGGAAAAATATACGATATCATTTACCTTAGGAATCGATGTCTATCTATAGATAATCAGTTTTTTGTTGTTGTTAGAAATGGCATCGATTAATTAAGAGACTAGAGATCGCTTTTGGTTAAAACTGATGTCTTGTTGAATTAAATAAGACATTGGTTTTGTATTTTGTATTTAAATGCTTGGGAACATGTGTTTTTTCCATGAGTTGTTCTTCCTGAGTCATTGGATTCTCACCTTATTGTATTTTATATAAGTTTCTATAATATCAAACCCTATTTAATTAGGTTCAATAAAAAAATATTAATTTTTCTGTTTGCATCCAAAACAAATTAAAATAAGATATCTGATCGGGTCCATATTGTTTAATACCAATTAGTACCAAAATCCAAATTCGATCCATTGATAGCTTGGGGTAGGTAGTTTATGTGTTCTTATTCTTTCTTTATGTGATTATTTATCTTCTTCGTATTTGTTACTATTAATTGGGTTAACCTTTATTGTCATTATCAAATAAGGTCTTGGAATTCATGACATACAAGGTGTTTGGTGAAATATCTCAATAGGTATTCATTGAAATACCCAATAGGTGTTTCATCAAATTACTAAGAGAACTTCACAAAAGTGTTCACATACACAACAAAATACCCTATCCAACCTTCCCCAAATATGCTTTCTACCTTTATTTCTTAATATTATACTTTATGTGGTAACATTTCTTAATGAACTCAAAAAACTCGCATCAATTAGAATCAAGTAAGACACGAACTGAATAAAATCCACAATTGAAGAGGAATCAGGATACTTTCCACCTTTTTTTCATTTGGATGGAATATAGCATTAAAATCACCCACCCCCATAAGGTTATCTTGGGGATTCAGCAACGCCTTAAGTTCATCACACAAAAAATTTCGATCATGACTCTCACGAGCTGCCCTAACGATGCAGATCTTTGAAGTAACATTCTTCACCGTTGTTTCCAATAATAAGAACTGGGGACCACTCCGTAGGACCGTACTCTCCGATGCCTCCTCGTATCAAAAGAATCGTATCAAACCAGAAATTAAATTATCTTTATTTGAAAAAGCTTTGATGGCATAAATTTTTTCGCAAAATTTTTAGGATGCTCACCTCTTTCTTTGACATGGGTTCCAAGATTGCCATAAACAGGGGGTTCAGACATATTTTCAACATCTTCAATCTATTTTGTGATGAGGAACTTTGAATTCCTCTCATGTTCTATACTAAACCTGACATAAGGAACCGAATTAGAGGTCTAGCTTCGATCTGGTTTTTTTAGGTGAACCAAGGTTCAAATAAGGCCGAAGTATAGTCCAGAAATTTACCATTGAACTCAGCAAAGGAGCACTCACTCCTCTAAGGCTACCACTGGGTCACACTCAACTCTATTAACTTGATTATTGAAAGCCATCCAAAAAAGAAATCGGTTCGGGTTCTGGGTTTGTATAACTTAATCTGAAATTTGATTCTCTAAATAAATGCGAAAATAATCTGAGAATCGGAATCTGAAAAAATGCCCAAAAAACTGTATGAAATACATACCTCTAGCCATTGATTTTTTACTCTTATGCTGCGGATCTTTCGGTCTCGATTTAGTACTTCCAAAACTCTGATTCACTCCTTAGATGGTGTAAAAATGAAGGAGATTGGGAGAGTGAGAAGTTTTGGGGACCAAACGGTTCTTTTTATAACCAAACTTGGTCGAGGCTTCCATCAAGCACTCGACTACGTTTTGGTTCGTTGCTACACCCAGATCTAAAGTGGGTTACGTTTCTTAACTATAGGAAACGTGATGGAGCATCTTGGACTACCTCATGAGCTCCGAAAATGGTGATTTTAAATCATCCACGTAAATCGGGGCTAACATTCTCCCACTTGGTCGACAGTACAAAAGTCATATCTTAAACCCATCGATAATCTGTATTAAGTAATAAATACATGAATCATGGCGATAAGTCCTCTAATGACGAGCATTACCTTCCATGTATTACAATGTATTTATTTCTTAATATTATACTCTATGTGTTAACATTTCTTAATGAATAAACCCTATGTTTATTCTGGTCCTACACAATGTAGATATCCCATTTTTACACTTGTCTGATTAATCAACTTGTCAACCCGATCGCAATGATTTTCAATGATGGATGTTTATTTCAATGCTTTATTTTGTTACTAGATATGTTTCAGAAATTTGGATGAGGTATCTCGAACTGATAAAACTGTAGAAACCACGCTACGCTAGGAAAATATAACCCCAAAAGTTTAGAAATCATCATTTTTCAGACAAAAAGAAGCTTGACGATAAAAATCACTAAAAAATAATTAAATTACCAAAATACCCCTAATATTAAAATATCCCTAGAGCTTACATTACGCTAAGTAAAATCCTCTCGAACACATAAAATAACAAATCGGAACTAAATAAATCATTTCGTCAATTTTCACAAAATTTGACAAAATTATGAAAATACCCCTCATAAAGTTCACGACCATTTCACAAATTTTTTTTTATAAATAATACAAATCAATATTTTCATTGAATTCCTTACGAAAAATCGATTCCAAAACATCCTTGAACAAAAAAAATCGACTTAAAACGCGAAAAATCCTCTCCGAGGGCAAAACGATAATTTCACAATTTTTATAATTAAAATTTTTAAAATTAATAAATAGCATATTAAATAATTAAAGTGAAACATTAATAAAATTAATTTACAATTTTAACCTAAAAAAATCGATCAATCAGGCTCTCAGGCAAAATTGTTGAGGGTTGCCAAGATATTTCTTCAAGGACCCCTCCATTTGGGGGTCCAAAGAATTAAAGATATAATAGAGGGGGGTTCTCCAAAAAATTAAAGTCAATCAAGCAAGACTAAAGTCAAGATATTAAAGTCAATCAAGCAAGGCTAAAGTCAAGGTATTAAAGTCAATCAAGTAAAACTAAAGTCAAAATTAAAGTCAATCAAGTAAGACTAAAGTCAAGATATTAAAAGTCAACCAAGAAAGACTAAAGTCAAAGTATTAAAGTCAATCTCATAAGACTAAAGTCAAAATCCTAATCTAAACTAATCAAGTCAATCTCATAATACTAAAGTCAAAACCCTAATCTAAACTAATAAAGTCAATCTCATAAGACTAAAGTCAAAATCATAAATTAAAACCCTAAAGAGTAAGTCAATCTAAACCCTAAAAGAAACCCTAATCAAACCCTAATTCTTCTAAAAAACTTTATAAATAAGAGCCTCCACACCCTATTTTCGTATCAAATAATAAATCCTAAGAGAAGTAGGTCAAAAGACTTCCCTAACCTCCCATAAATCCTAATTTTGAAGCTCCAACTCCTTACCTAACTCCTATACTTCGATTTTAGCTTGAAAAACACCTACAAGTCCTTCAAAACACCCAAAAATCCGTAAACAAATCCAAAGAATCCAGATCTAAGAAAGAGATACCTTACCTCGGAGATCAAAAATCAGATCTGGAGACAGAACAAAGCGAGGAGTACTGTATAAAGAGCGGTTTTTTCATATCTGAGGGAATAGAATCGTTGCGTTCGAAGGTAAAATTCTTTTATTTTTTTTATCTAGGTCTTTTTGTTAACAATGTAGTTTTATTTGGGATAAGTAGAGACCGGCATTGGCCGGGCGGGGTTGGTGCCTAACACCTTCCAACCCCGTAACGTGATCCTCGGACCCATATTTTTGTAGTAGATTAGTTGATTTATCTGTTTAGAGTCTATATTCCGTTCCTAGACCGTAATAATTAGGTGGCGACTCCCAAACCAAAAAGGTCAAAAGCGGATCCATGCACCCCGCGGATCGAGGGCGCTTTTAGTGGCGACTCCACTGGGGACTTTTGAGGATCAAACTTGAAAAGCCCCAAGTATGGGAACATGGCCATTTAGACATAATTTTTTTTTTTTTAGTTTATTTGACTCGTTTTTTTTTTAGGTTTGTATTATATTCTCTTAGCATTTTTTTTTAGCATATTATTTTGGTTCAATCAAGTATTATTTATGTGGTTCAATTGAGGGTCATTTAAGATAACCTAAAATAATGTAAGATTGCAAAGATGTGATTTTTGTTGATGGTAGAATAATGATTATCGGATCAGATTTTTTTTTTATTTTTTATTTGTTATTTTTTTGTTATTTTTTTTTATCTAGATCTGTCCTTCTTTTATAAAAAAAAAAAAGTTTTGGGTGTGTGCCGATTTGTTCCTTGATGGTATACATAAGAGAAGAAAATTTTATCGGTTGCTCATTAGGTATGTGTCGATTTGACCTTTGACAGCATATTATTTTTTTTCCTTTCTTCTAAAAAAAAAATGTGTTGTTGTGTGTTGTTGGCAGCAACAACAACAAAAAAAATGTGCTGGTGCTGTTGTGTGTTGCTATTGCTGTTAGGTGTTACTGTTGTGTTGCTGTTGTTGTTGTTGTTGGGTGGTGTTGTTGCTGTTGCGTGTTGTGTGTTGCTAAGCAACAACATATACAAAAAAAAGAGTGTTGTGTGTGTTAACGCCATGTTGGATGTTTTAGCAGCAATAAAAAATTGTGTGTTGGCAACAAAAAAAAAGAATTTCTTTTCTTTAAAATCAATTAGTTTTTTTTTAGGTTTTTTTAAAAATAAAAAATAAAAATAAAAAGGGATTCATCATTCCAAATCACAACAACTATCATGCTATCTTCAATTTAATGTTCATTGAAGCCTCGATTTATTTCGGATCACCCAAAACCACCTTTGATTGGACTATAAAAAGAATCTCCTTGGTTTGGACTAAAAATAATGAGCTTGTGCCAACGATTGGATCCAATTATTATTCATTATCTCAATTGCCTATCTAACGTTGCTATGATTTTGATAGGTTTGATGTGCGTATCTTTAATAATGTGATTGGAATAATGTTTATTTTGATTCATGTTTATGTGGTATCAATGTTATAATGGTATGATCAGGCTCATGGGCCTAGTGTTTGGAAAAGGCCCCGGGCACACCCCACCCTGTTTTGCACACACCACTAACACGTTTACTGCTTTGTACGCTTGCACGTCCCATATAGCTAACGTGGCACTAGTGCGTGACCCAATTTCTTCGGAGATACGACGTCATTCATGAAAATCACAACTCCAGTCACGTACCTTAGGGTAGATCAAACTGGGGCATCAATACCGTCTGATCAGGTGACTCTGAAAGGTATATCGATGCACCCAGGCTAGAGCGACCTGCGCCTTTGACCTATTGTAAGCCACACAATCATATGTCCCGATCGCCAACATAGTACTAGTACGTGGTCTGTCCCTTCGTGGGATGCCTAACCATTTATGAAAGCTACAACTCTTGACTTGTATCCATAGGTATATCAAAGATAATATAAGTATATCAATTGCATTTCTTAGTAAAAATCGGTGCCTAAGTGAGATCCTGCCCCGTTGTACCCTATTGTACGAGGGGGATAGACTACGTCTATTCTAGACGAGAGGTATTTAAGTGGGCCCTTGCTCAGCATCATGCGCCACCTCTCAACTGGGGATCAAACTGACTATTTTTTACTTCAGAGAAGTGAGTTGAAGTTTTAGATTATCACCTATACGATATATGAAACCAAGTCACCACGTACCGTCTGGTATATAGGTGTACTTGGGCAAGGGTGGCCAGATAAAAATGCATTGCACGTAATAAGCTTAGAGTCTAGAAACCTCTCATGTAGGTCACGACTCGAATTTATCGTGGGTGTTCCCGGGCTGTTTATTGAATGGGACCTTGTAAATGATGAATGCATGTGAATGATGAGATCAGAACGTATGGTTGTCCTCAAGAATTGAAGTTTTTTGTTTTACCTGATTAAAATGGGTGCACCAACCCAATGAAAAATCCATTTTCATAATGACCCATTCCATTTCGATCCAACAATCATGATGGGTCGGACCATTAAAATCAAAATAAAATTCAAATTCGAGTTTCAACCCATTTTGAAAGAAGAATATTTTTCAAAAAAAATATTTTCCAAAAGAAAAGAGAAGGAAGGAAAAATGATTTACAAAAGATATATTTTTACATGAACCTTGAAAATTTTCTTTTTGCATGGACTTTGAAAAATTACTAAAATGTATTTTTCTAAAAAAAAAATGACTTGCAAAAAATAATCAGATTTGTGAAAGTTTTATTCAATGAAAATATTATTTGTCAATAATTTTCAAGAGTGCAATAGAATTATTTTCCTTCTGAATAATCGTTGCATGAATCCCAAGATTTATTAAAATGTTATCAAGGGGGTAACACTGGTATTCACTTTTGATGGGGTTATCATTGTACCTAAGCTCAATCGTTCACCGTTTTGATAGGGTCACTAGTCCGGTCAGTTAGAACGAACATCAACACCAAATGAATCGTCAGAAATGATCCCAAAATTTCTCAAAACAGTTGTTTCCTGAAGATCATAATTCTTCAGTCTTACCAATTATAAGCAATGTATCGAGTCCTCAGTCCATAATCAAGTCTGTTATGGTTACTTGTCTTGAGTTTTCATGAGTCATTTGGGTTAGCTCAAGTCCTTTTCAGCAAGGTCATGTCTTCTTTAGATTGAGTCCACTATTTTCCTATAAAGTCGAGTTAGTTTATCGAGTTTATAGAGGTGTAGGTCGCCCCATCTGAAATTGATCAGATAAAGGAAATTTTTGAATACCTCGAGCGCATTAACGAATTAACTAATAATCTGATAAATTTCTTTCCCGAACAAGAAAATAAGGGTTGGATTCAACTTTTAATCAAGAAAAGCAAAGGTTATTGACATCGGAACAGAAAATAATTCCTAAAGAGATTCAAGTAGAAACCATCCTATCTCTAGAGGAACACGAAGGGATAATGAATTTACTTAGAAATTTCAAAAAACTTGTTCACGTGATCTGATGAGGATATGTTAGGTGCAAGCTTGAGTGTTGTCTGACATGGAATAGATACTCGCTCGATGAAATGAAAACACCAATGAGATCAAAGAAGATGTTACAAAACATTTCAATATTGTCCTTACTGCAGCTATCATAAAGTTAATACAGGGTTCCTTTGGGATTGATATCTAATAATGGGTTAGACTTCAAAGTCAAGGATTACTTTGTGTTCAAAGTTTAAGATCCAGCATCATCTCCCTACCGTCTTCAAATTAATGGAGTGGTTGAAGCAAATAGCTAATAAGAGTCTCAAAACTATCATCAGGAAAATATGTCAATCACACCGAGATTGGTCAGAAAAACTGCCATTTGCACTATGGGCATATCGAACTTCAATTCGATCCTCTACTGGAGCTACTCCCTACTCCTTAGTGTATGGCATAGAAGCAGTCTTGCCAGTTGAAATGAAAATTTCGTCTCTCAAGGTCTTGTTGGAAAGTCAATTATCAGAAACAGATTGGGTTCATCAACGTTATGAAGAATTAAATTTGATCGAAGAAAAAAGACTAAGAGCTTTGTATCACGTGCAAGTTTATCAAAGAAGAGTCGTTTGTGCGTTTGACAAAAAGATCAAGGCCCGTCACTTACAAGTCAGAGATTTAGTACCTATTTTTGACCCTAGAGGAAAATTCAAACCAAATTGGGGAGGTCCGTTCATCATCAAGGAAATATTACCAGGAAAAACTGTCAGGCTTTAAGATCATGATGGAATCGATTTACTAGAACCAATCAACCTTGACCAAATCAAACGGTACTATATTTAAGGAGGCCATCTTTAGCCAAATCAATTCTCCTATTACCCAGTTCAATATATCTTTTCTCAACCCCTTTTGCAGTCTTTTCAAAGAGAAAAAAATTATGCATTTTTATTTCTCAGCTTGATTACCTAACCTGAGGAAGGGAAGAATTCAAACGACGTTTTGCTCTGATCCCAAAATTCTGGGGTACGTAGGCAACCTGAGAAGTTACTTCAGGCCCGACCACATCAAAATAAAAAAAATAGATTCATCGACAAAGAAAAAATCTAAAAAGAAAAAAATTCAAAAGAAAAAGAAATATCTTCAAAATGGGGAAGAAAATTCAAAGTAAAATAAAAGAAATGCCACACTAGGGGCATTCGGGTTTTTGAGCCTCAAAATCCTTTTCTTTTTATACCCAGTCCTAAGCTTACCTATAAAAGTCCTCCTATGTACCGTGTGAAAAGTTAAGGAAGATTGTAAAGTATGATCAGACAGCCATTCCATAAAAAAAAGGGTTTGCTAGGTCAAAAATCCCAAAAAGACGACTTAGATAAAAATTAAGACAAGCTCGCAAAGTTGAAAATCCAAAAGAACAATCTTGACAACAATCAGAGCAAAGGAAAAAAACTCGTTAGATTGAAAATCTGAAAAGGCGATCTAGGCAAAAATTAGAGCAAGCTCGCTAGATTGAAAATCTAAAAAGACAATCTAGGCAAAAGTTAGAGCAAGCTCGCTAGATTGAAAACCTGAAAAGGCGATCTAGGCAAAAGTTAGAGCAACAAAACAAAAAAATCTCCGTTGAGTTGAGAAGCTGAAAAGGTGGTCCGAGCCGAAACATCATAAGTTCGAATAATCAAGTTTCAATACCCAGTTTGAACCAAATATAGACTCAGTGGATACAAGTATCTCGTCTATGATTGATCTAAAGAGTTTTATGTCCCTAAGCGAACTGACGGGGAGAAATAATATATTGTATGATGAATTTCAGAAAGAAATATTTTGTTCCAATTTCTTTGAGCCTGACTCAAAATTTTCAATCAAAATTAAAAGTTGAATCTTTATTGCGCTTGTGGTAATCAAATATTTCAAACCTTCATACAAGGGGCATTTTCTTTTTCCTCTAAATATGTAGTTTCCCCTTTATACTAAGGGCATTTTTTTCATGATGTATTCAATTATCTCCAATGTCATATTTGTTATCAAGCCAGGGGCATTTTATTTTTGAGCAATGTTAATCCTAAAAGATAATGGGAACCCCAAACTTAAGGTTACCGTCTTGATAACAGTTTTTCGAAAAATCAAAAGAAATAAAAACTCAGGTTTTAAATTCATAAAACGTTTGGATAAAATCTTGAGGTTCAAACAAATGCATTTTGGATCTCACATAGGAGATAGGACATTCATTATGTCCCAGATCTATTCATTCCCAGATTCAACCACTCTTTTCCAGATTCATTTTCAATCGTTATTTTTCAGATTTATTCCTTAATTCTCAGTTTTACTTAGTTAGATACCGCTGAGGGTTTTCTCGAAATTATGCTCAGATGCCACCGAGGGCTTTCTCGAAATTATGCTCAGATGCCGTCGAGGGCTTTCTCGAAACTATGCTTAGATACCGTCGAGGGTTTTCTCGGAATTATGCTTAGATGCGGTCGAGGGCTTTCTTGGAACTATGCTCAGATACAACCGAGGGTTTTCTCGGAACTATGCTCAGTTACCGCCGAGGATTTTCTCAGAATTATGCTTAGATGTCGTCGAGGACTTTCTCGAAATTATGCTCAGATGCCACCGAGGGCTTTCTCGGAACTATGCTCAGTTACCGCCGAGGGTTTTCTAGGAATTATGCTCAGTTGCCGCCGAGGGCTTTCTCGAAATTATGCTCAGATGCCGCCTAGGATTTTCTCAGAACTATGCTCAGATGCCGCTGAGGGCTTTCTCAGAACTATGCTCAAATGCCGCCGAGGGTTTTCTCGGAACTATGCTCAGTTACTGTCGAGGACTTTTTCAAAATTATGCTCAGATGCCACCGAGGACTTTCTTGGAATTATGCTCAGATGTCGTCGAGGACTTTCTCAGAACTATGCTCAGATGTCGCCGAGGGCTTTCTCTGAATTATGCTCAGTTCCCGCCGAGGGTTTTCTCGGAATTATGCTCAGTTGCCGTCGAGGGCTTTCTCAGAATTATACTCAGATGCCGCCAAGGGCTTTCTCGAAATTATGCTCAGATGCCGCCGAAGGCTTTCTAGGAACTATGCTCAGTACCGCCGAGGGCTTTTTCAGAATTATGCTTAGATGCTGTCGAGGGCTTTCTCGGAACTATGCTCAGATGCCGCGGAGGGCTTTCTCGAAACTATGCTCAGATGCCGCCGAGGGTTTTCTTGAAATTATGCTTAGTTGTCGCCGAGGGCTTTCTCGAAATTATGCTCAGATGCCGCCGAGGGTTTTATCAGAATTATGCTCAGATGCCGCCGAGGGTTTTCTCGAAATTATGCTCAGATGCCGCCGAGGGTTTTATCAGAATTATGCTTAGTTTATGTTCAAATTATGCTCAGATTATACTCAGTTATGCTCAGTTTATGCTCAGATTATGCTCAATTTATGCTCAGTCTATGATCAAATTATGCTCAGTTTATGCTTAGATTATACTCAGTTTATGCTTAATTTATATTCAGTTTGTGCTCAGATTTTACTCAAACTCTTTGCAATCTATCTCAAATTTTAAGTCCACACACTTGCACAGTTGTTATATCAGTCAAGGAGAATTTTTTAAAATTCAAGGATCTGACACTGCTAGTGAGAGCTCGCGCTCAAGGACATGACATTTTTTAGTTCGGGGAGAGTTTTACCCTCAAGGATCTGAACATCCCGACGAATTGCTAAATCAGGCTGCAAAATAAACTGTCACTAGCTTTGGCCCTCGAATATCACACTATCTACCAAAATAGATTTGCTATCTAGTTTACTTCAATCCTCTGTCAAAGAGGGGCATCTGTAGACACCCCATTTTTGCACTCGCCTAATTAATCAACTTGTCAACTCGATCGCAATGATTCCCAATTATGGATGTTTATTCCAATGCTTTATTTTGTTACTAGATATGTTTCAGAAATCCAGATGACGTATCTCGAACTGATAAAATTGTAGAAACCACGCTACGCTAGGAAAATATAACCCCAAAAGCTTATAAATTATCATTTTTCGAATAAAAAGAAGCTTCCCGATAAAAATCACTAAAACATGATCAAATTACCAAAATACCTCTAACCTTAAAATATCCCTAGAGCCTACATTATGTTTAGGAAAACCCTCTCGAATATATAAAATAACAAATCGAAACTAAATAAATCATTTCGTCAATTTTCACAAAATTTGACAAAATTACGAAAATACCCCTCATAAAGTTCACGACCATTTCACACAAAAAATTTCATAAATAACACAAACCAATATTTCCATTGAATTCCTTACAAAAAATCGATTCTAAAACATCCTAGAACATAAAAAATCGACTTAAAACGCGAAAAGTCCTCTCAAAGGGTAAAACGATAATTTCACAATTTTTATAATGAAATTTTTTGAAATTAATAAATAAAATATTAAATAATTAAAGTGAAACATTAATATAATTAATTTAAAATTTTAAACTAAAAAAATCAATCAATTAGGCTCTTAGGCAAAATTGTTGAGGGTTGCTAAGATATTTCTTCAAGGACCCCTCCATTTGGGGGTCCAAAGAATTAAAGATATAATAGAGGGGGGTTCTTCAAAAAATTAAAGTCAATCAAGCAAGACTAAAGTCAAGGTATTAAAGTCAATCAAGTAAGAGTAAAGTCAAAATTAAAGTCAATCAAGTAAGACTAAAGTCAAGATATTAAAAGTCAACCAAGAAAGATTAAAGTCAATCTCATAAAACTAAAGTCAAAATCCTAATCTAAACTAATCAAGTCAATCTCATAAGACTAAAGTCAAAACCCTAATCTAAACTAATAAAGTCAATCTCATAAGACTAAAGTCAAAACCCTAAATTAAAACCTTAAAGACTAAGTCAATCTAAACCCTAAAAGAAACCCTAATTCTTCTAAAAAACTTTATAAATAGGAGCCTCCACACTCTATTTTCGTATCAAATAATAAATCCTAAGAGAAGTAGGTTAAAAAGCTTCCCTAGCATCTCATAAACCCTAATTTTGAAGTCCCAACTCCTTACCTAACACCTATATTTCGATTTTAGCTTGAAAAACACCTACAAGTCCTTCAAAAATACTCAAAAATCCATAAATAAATCCGAAGAATCCAGATCTAAGAAAGAGATACCTTGCCTCGGAGTTCAGAAATCAGATCCGGAGACAGAACAAAGCGAAGAGTATTGTACAAAGAACGATTTTTTCAAATCTGAGGGAATAAAATCGTTGCGTTCGAAGATAAAATTCTTTTATTTTTTTATCTAGGTCTTTTTATTAGCAATGTAGTTTTGTTTGGGATAAGTAGAGACCGGCATTGGCCGGACGGGGTTGGTGCCTAACACCTTCTAACCCCGTAACGTGATCCCCAGACCCATATTTTTGTAGTAGATTAGTTGATTTATTCGTTTAGAGTATATATTCGGTTCCTAAACCGTGATAAATAGGTAACGACTCCCAAACCTCAAATGTCAAAAGCGGATCCGCGCACCCAGCGGATTGAGGGCGCTTCACACAAATGAAGTTTCTCAAAATAAATTAAGGTGCACATAAATATGAGAAAACATTACAATCATAAGAGTTTCATTAAATAATATTGTACTTACAATGAAAAACTACATAATGGAACCAAGTCCCATAGTCACTATATGATCATTGAATTTCAACGGTGGCATGTCTTTAGTCAAAGGATCAGCGATCATCAATTTAGTGCTAACGTGTTCAATGACCACTTTCTTTTCTTTAACACGTTCCCTTATGGCTAAATACTTAATGTCAATGTGTTTACTTCTGAAAGCGCCCTCAATTCGCGGGGTGCGCGGATCCGCTTTTGACCCTTGAGGTTTGGGAGTCGCCACCTAGTTGTTAAGGTCTAGGAACCAAACTGACTCTAAAAGAAAAGCAAACTAATCTACGAAAGAGAAAAAAGGTCCGGGGATCACGTTACGAGGTTGGAAGGTGTTAGGCACCAACCCCGCCCGGCCAAAGCCGGTCTCTACTAACTTCCCAAGTAAATTACATTGCTAAAACCTAGATAAAAATAAATAAAAATAAAAAATTACCTTTCCGATAGCAAGGACTTTGTTCCCTCAGATCTGACAAAAAGAGCTCCTTGTACCGTGCTCCCTTGCTTCGTTCTGTCTCCGGATTTGACTTCGGATCTCCTAGATCAAGGTATCTCCTTATTTCTGAATCTGAACTCTTCAAGTTTGTTGCAGATTTAGGGGTGTTTTTGGAGAGATTTTAGGTGTTTTCTAGACTAAAATTGAAGGGGGGATGTTAGGTAAGGAGTTGGAGCTCCAAAACCAGGGTTTATGGAGGGTTAGGGGAGCTTCTAGACCTACTTCTCTTAGGATTTATGATTTGATACGAAAATAGGGTGTGAGCACCTCTATTTATAGATGTTTTTAGGGGTTGATTTGGATAGAGTTAGTGTTTAATTAGAGATCTTTTAATTAGAGTTGTGTTTTAATTTGACTTGTTTTTAGGTAGAATTGTGTTTTAATTCAAATTGTTTAGGTAGAATTGTGTTTTAATTCAAATTATTTTAGGTAGAATTATTTTTAAGTTAGAACTCTATTAGATAGAGTTATTATTTAATTAGATCTCTATTATGACTTTTGGTCTTATTTGATTGACTTTTAATGTTTTGACTTTAGTCTTAATTGATCGACTTTCAATATCTTGACTTTAGTCTTGCTTAATTGACTTTAATTTTGACTTCAGTTTCACTTGATTGACTTTAATACCTTGACCTTAGTCTTGCTTGATTTACTTTTGGTTTTTAGAGAACCCCTTCCATTATTTCTTTAATTTTTTGGACCCCCAAATGGAGGGGTCCTTAAAGAAATATCCCACAAACCCTCAACAATTTTGCCTGAGAATCCGATTAATCGATTTTTTAGGTTCAAAATTTTAAATTAATTTCATTAATGTTTAAATTTAATTATTTAATGTTTTATTTATTAATTTCGAATTTTTTAATTATGAAAATTGTGAAATTACCGTTTTGCCCCCGGAGAGGACTTTTCACGTTTTAAGTCGGTTTTTAATGTTCTAGGATGTTTTAGAATCGATTTTTCGTAAGGAATTCAATGGAAATATTAGTTTTTGTTATTTATGAAAATTTTTTGTGTGAAATGGTGTGAACTTTGTGAGGGGTATTTTCGTAATTTTGTGAAATTCTGTTAAAATTGGTGAAATGATTTATTTGGTTCCGATTTATTATTTTATGTGTTCGAGAGAGTTTTCCTAAGCGTAACGTAGGCTCTAGGGTTGTTTTGAGGTTAGGGGTATTTTGGTAATTTAATCATTTTTAGTGATTTTTATCGTGAAGCTTCTTTTTGGTTTGCAAGATGATAATTTCTATGTTTCTGAGGTCGTATTTTCCTAGCGTAGCGTAGTTTCTAAGTTTTTGTCAGCTCGAGATACCTCATCCGGATTTCTGAAACATATCTGGTAACAAAGTAAAGCAATGGAATACACATCCATCATTGGGAATCATTGCAATCGAGTTGACGAGTTGATTAATCAGGCGGATGCAAAAATGGGGTGTCTACAACTTCGACTTCCACTTTTGTTGTTCTTAGCCATGAAAACAGCAACTGAATTGTCGCAATATTTTCTTAATGGCCTAGAGATAGAATCCATAATTCTAAGCCCAGATATGAAATTCTTAAGCCATACACCATGTGAAGTAGCCTCAAAACAAGAAACGAACTCGACCTCCATAGTAGAAGTGGCAGTCAAGGTCTGCTTGGCACTTCTCCATGATACAGCTCCACCGGCCATCATAAAAATGTAACCTGATGTTGATTTGCGTGAATCAACACAGCCAACAAAGTCCGAATCTGAGTAGCCAATTACTTCCAGATTGTCCGTCCGTCTATACATAAGCATGTAATTCTTATTTCCTTGAAGGTACATCATCACTTTCTTTACAGCTTTCCAATGGTGTAAACCTGGATTATTCTGATATCGTCCCAACATTCCCACAACAAATGCAATTTTAGGTCTTGTGCAGACCTGAGCATACATTAGGCTTCTAACAGCAGAAGCATATGGAATGTTTTTCATTTGTTCCCTCTCAAGATTGTTCTTCGGGCATTGGTTCAAATTGAACCTATCACCCTTCACAATGGGAGCAACATTTGGTGAACAATCCTTCATCCGAAATCTCTCTAAAACCTTATTGATATAGGTTTCCTGCGACAGATCCAAGATATCTCAAAATCTATCTTTATGGATCTTAATGCCAATGACATAAGATGCCTCACCCATATCCTTCATATCAAAGTTTTTAGAGAGGAATTGTTTCACCTCATGCAGCAAACCTTTATCATTGATTGCTAGCAAAATATCATCTACATATAAAATAAGAAAAGAAATTTTACTCACATTGACCTTTTGGTATATACATTGATCCATAATATTTTCAACAAAACCAAATGAAGAAATTACATTATGAAATTTCAAATACCATTGGCGGGATGATTGTTTTAAACCGTATATGAATTTCTTAAGCTTGCAAACCAATTGCTCACCATCACTAAAGGGGAATCCTTCAGGTTGTTTCATGTAAACCTCCTCCTCTAGATCTCCATTAATGAATATTGTTTTCACATTCATTTATTACAACTCCAAGTCAAAATGGGCTACTGACGCCAAAATAACACGCAAGGAATCTTTCTTATATACAGGAGAAAAAGTCTTCTTGTAATCGATTCCTTCCTTCTAAGTGAATCCCTTAGCAATGAGTCTTGCATTGTATCTCTCAATGTTGCCTAATGAGTCTTTCTTTGTCTTAAAGACCCATTTACAACCAATAGCTTTTACACTATTAGGCAACTCAACAAGGTTCTAGACTCCATTATTCTTCATAGAATTTATCTCTTCCTCCATGGTATTGTACCATAATTCTGATTCTTTGAAACTCATGGCTTGCTAAAAAGATTCAGGATCATTTTCGACTTAAATGTTGTAGTCAGATTCTTGTAAATGCACAATATAATCACCAGAAATTGTTGACTTCTTAGTTCTAGTAGATCTTCTTAATGTCGCACCATCATCTTCCTCGGAAGTATGAGGTTCAACTCGTTGTTCAGAAGTCTCGGGCAACTCTTGAACAACTTGATCTACCGGAATGTTGTCAACAGCTTGTGAAACTTCAATGATTGGATGTTCAACACCAATTTGTACTGTGAACAATAACCAATCTATCACCTAAAGTGGAAGGTTGAGACTCTGAATGATCATTCTCAAAACCTATAATCCTGATTTGATCGCTTCCACTGATCAAGTCATTTTCAAAAAACTTTGCATTTCTCGATTCCACTATCCCAGTGCTGTAAGATGGACAAAAAAATATGTAACCTTTAAACCTTTCAGCATATCCAATGAAGTATCCACTAATGGTCCTTGGGTCCAGTTTCTTTTCTTGTGGATTATAAAATCTTACTTCAGACGGACATCCCCAAACGTGCATATGTCGTAAACTTGGTTTCCAACATTTCCATAATTTAAATGGCATTTTAGGAACAACCTTGGTTGGAACTCGGTTTAATATATACACTGTCGTCTTAAGTGCTTCAGCCCATAAAGAATTAGAAAGATTGGAGTTGCTCAGCATACTCCGCATCATGTCCAATAATGTTCGATTTCTTCTTTCTGCTACACCATTCTGATCCGGTGGACTAGGCATGGTGTATTGGGCAACAATCCCATATTCTTGAAGAAACTTTGCAAATGGCCCAGGTGCTTGTTCATTCTCTGTGTATCTATAATATTCTCCACTCTATCTGATCTCACGATTTTAATTTGTTTGCCGTATTGTTTCTCTACTTCATCCTTAAAGATTTTAAAGGCATCTAATGCTTCGTTCTTATTATGAAACATGTAGATATACATATATCATGAATAATCATCTATGAAGGAGATGAAGTATTTCTAACCATGTGAGTCCATGTCTGGACTACATATATCAGTGTGTATGACTTCTAATATAGTCGAACTCCTTTTAGCACTTTTCTTTGACTTGTTGGTCTACTTTCCCTGTATGTAGTTCACACAAGTCTCAAAATCAGTAAAATTTAGAGTACTAAGTACTCCATCATTTTTTAATCTTTTCATTCTTTCTATGAAGATATGACCTAATCTCCGGTGCCATAATGTAGAGGAATCCTCATTAATAACACATCTTTTAATGCCAGTTTAAACATGCATAACATTATAAGTGGTATTGTTTTGTAAATTAATGCAGTAAATACATCAGACAAATACCATTCCTAACACAATTAGATTTATAAAATAAAATAAATAATATTTATGAAAAGTGAAAGAAATATCCAAAAGGTACAAGTCTTGAAACTGAAATCAAGTTTCTAGAAAAACTTGGAACATAAAAAGTCTTTTCTAATTCTAAAACAAAACTACTACTTAAAGTTAAATAGCATGTCCCTACAGCCTCCACATGTGAGCCCATCTTGTTTTCGAATAAGATGATTTGCTTACTTCCCACTGATTACCTTAGGTTTTACAAATCGGCAAGGAATTCGAAATGTGGATTGTTGATTCAGAATCAATCCACCATGTGTTAATATTTATATTAACCATATTAGATTCATAACAAACAAATGAGATTGAATTACCTTTATCCTCAAGTCATTTCTTAAATTTGGCGCATTCCTTCTTTAGGTGTCTCGTCTTTTTACAGAAGAAATACTTGAAATTTTTCTTGATATCAGCTTGGGGAGGTATTTTACCTTTCCCTTTCTGATTAGCTTGAGATTTGCCTTTTCTACGGGTAACCAGCATTGTACTCTCACCCAGTTCCATCATTAGCCTTCCTTCCTCTTGAACACACATGGTCATGAGTTCATTAATTGACCATTTATTTTTATTTGTGTTGTAAGAGATTTTGAAGGGCCCGTATTGATGCGGAAGGGTATTAACAATGTAGTGCACCAGAAAGGAATCTAACATTTCAACATCGAGATTCTTTAATTGAGCTGCAATATCCCTCATATGCATGATGTGCTCGTACACACCTTTGATATTTGTAAGTCTTAGGGATTAGAACTTCATGATTAGGGTATTTGCAAATGCCTTTTCTGAAATGACGAATTGATCATCAATGGCTTTCAGCAAATCCCGGACATTATCATGTTGATCTACGGAACCACGAATATCAGTAGAAATTTTTGTCTTAATGAACATTACGCTGAGACGATTAAATCGCTCCCATTTTTCATAAAGCGTAATGTCCGTTGTAGAACTGGTATTAGAAATCGCAGGTGGTTGTTTTTCCTAATAGCATAGTCAATATCCATCCATCCTAAATGAAGGAGAATTCTCTCTTTCCATACTTTATAGTTATCACCTTTTAATTAGGGAATATCACATCGGATATCAGAAAAATTCGTAGTTTGTGAAGCTACATAAATGAAAAAAATTACATGTTTATGTTAAAATTAAGACCTAAATAATTTCATGTTTACCAACGTAAATCATGTTAAAAAATTGAGTCTAATGATTAAAAATTATCTGTGGGCTCAATTTTTAATTAAAAATATTCAATCATTCTTTATGATAGAATATATCAAATTATTCACTTAATTCGTAATTATACAAGGTATATAATTTGATATATATTTTATCTTATATTAAACTTTATGATAAAACTACTAAATTATTAATTTATAATTCTTGTGGATAAGTTATGAATAATTTGATATTTTATCCTAATTAATTATATAAATATAATAAAATTTCCTGTGGGATAAAATTTATTATATTAATTATAATTGATGTCTAAATAAACTTTATGTGATCATAATTAATTATAATTTTATTTAATTAAAGATGTTGTGGCTATTCTCTAATTAACTAAAATTATATGGATCACTTAGACATTATTCATTTATACTTAAAAAATTATTTTGCATAAAAAAATTAACTGAACTTAACGTGTTATTATTATGCATAATCAATCCTATAATTTCAAGCATAAATATTCATCTAAAAAATTTGTATAATTAATTTAAGTAGAATAATTAATACATGCAAATATATATAAATATGAATAAATTGCATACAATTAAACAAACTGAACATCATATGCAAAATAAATAAATAAATAAATAAAAGGTAGGCATGATGTTAAATAAATGCCTAAACAATTTTAAAATGTATTTTATTTATTTGTTTTATTTATAGAAATTGGTCTTCTTCAACTTTCAGTCTATCCGATTTCTATTCAATTTCGATTCGATTTCTATCCGATTTCGATATGATACAACTCATCAGATAAAACTCCAAAAAATATATAAATATAGTTTAAAAAATACATAAAAGTTATAAATCTAATTTCTCAATGATTTTTCGACATTCCAATTTCTATCCGATGCAACCCAACAATCAAAATCGATCTCCAAATCAATATTTTAACATTAAAAAATTATTTTAAAATACATAAAATTAGAAATCTAATTTCTCAATGATTTCTAGCTCCAGTATGTATCAAAATCAAATTAAAAAAAAAATTCAATCAAAAACAAAGAAATATAAATATTTTCGGATACATAAAAATAAAAATAAATTATCAAGGTAGAGATTTTGTGGCTCTGATACCAAATGTAAATCATAACTTAATTTGAAAATCGATTTTCTAGATAAATGTAAAAATAATCTGAGAATCGGAATCTGAAAAAAATGCCCAAAAATCTGTATGAAATATATACCTCCAGCCATTGATTTTTTACTCTTACATTGTGGATCTTTCGGTCTTGATTTGGTACTTCCAAAACTCTGATTCACTCCTTAGATGGTGTAAAAATGAAGGAGATTGAGAGAGTGAGAAGTTTTGGGGACCAAACGGTTCTTTTTATAACCAAACTTGGTCGAGGCTTCTATCAAGCACTCGACCATGTTTTGGTTCGTTGCCATACCCAGATCTAAAATAGGTTACGTTTCTTAACTATAGGAAACGTGATGGAGCATCGTGGACTACCTCATGAGCTCAGAAAATGGTGGTTCTAAATCATCCACGTAAATCAGGGCTAACAGCTCCATCAACGCAAGTAACGACCCATCTTGAACGTTTGCTAATTATCCATCTTCCAACACATTTGGCAATTCTCCTTCTTCTAGCACATTTTCAGTGCCAGTTAAAGGAGGATTTTCAAAAGCTTTGACAGAATTTGGTAAGAAATCCTTGTGCAGTAAAACTCTTATCGGTTAAAGCAATCTCTCACTTTCCTTGTTGAACGTTTCCTTATGCAAATCCATAACTACTTTTTTTATTAGAATCCTTGCTCAGAATGGAAACTTTGGCTGCACGAACCACGCTTTCCTTAACCATCTCTGGCACATTCTTCTCCATTCAAATTTGATATTTGAATTGATGGGCTGAGTCCACATTAGAAAAACTCGCCATGTCAGCACAAGTTTTTGCCACATTGGATGGTGCAAGGTTGACTAGCCAACCTTAGAGACACATCATCATCTTCTTCCCGTAGAACTCAAACCAATCTGTAAAGTCATCGGCTTCTTCTCTTTACCTTCAACATTATGGTTCTTAAATTTCGAGTCTATCTATGGGGTGGGTCTTTTTTATCACCAAAGGTTTTGGTTACATCCTTTATTCTTTCCTTCCTTTACCGTTTGCTTTATGGCTAGAGACTTAGAAGCTCCCTTCGTTGGAGCTCCCAACTCTTTACCTGCATCAGGTTTCTGCCTACAATCATTCTCAAGGTGGGCCTAGTTAAAAACAATAGGTACAGTAGAGGGTAATTGATTCATAGACGATTTGTTGCCATAAGCCAAATTGTCCATGAGCAATTCTCACTATCTTTGGGCGGCCTTTTAGCAAATCGAGGAGAACACAGACTCGCGCTCCATTCAATCTAGTCCCATTCCATTTATCTAACTATACTATATTCTTCAATCATCCTGACTCATGGATTTCTCATCTCGTCCGGTTGACCAAACTTTCAAGTTGACTCGTTTGAGGTTTTTGTCCCAAGTGAGTCATCTTGTTAAAATCATTTTGGATAATTTTTTTAAATAATTATTATTTTTCTATTATAAGTTGGATTAATAGATGTAGCTCAATCGTAAATATATATATATATATATATATATAATAAAATGAAGTAATAGGATTCGTTTAGCTAACTCCAAATCAGAGGATAAGATTTTTATTTGTTATATTAATTTCATTAATTGATATGAGGGGATTTTAGTAAATATTCCACAAGTTTGCAATTTTGCTGTTGTTGTTGGACAGGTGTGGTTTATATGAGAGAGAGAGAGAGAGAGAGGAATGGTTGGTATCGTCGAATGGTTAGAATTCTGTCGAGAGAGAAGAAAACTTTTATAAACTACCAACTAGTGAGTTCCTCACTTTCAATATCTATGAATTCGTAGGTATACCAGAGAATTCATTGATTGATTATAAAAGTGATGAATTCACTCGAAATACATGTTTTGGAAATTAAAATGGACAGTGTACCAAAATCTAAATTTGGACATTAATTGCACACATTTTGAGAAAAACCCCTTATTTATTTCCATTATTTTAATTGGGGTGTAATAAGTAAAAGTTGTGACGCAACAGCACAGCTCTTTATATATCACTTGAATTTATAACTCTTTTAAGTCTTTTTTTCTTCTTCTTCTTTTAATAATTCCCATTCAAGTCAAAGCTATTTTTTATTTCAATGTATGCATATTTCACAAAAATGAGCACATTATCTCATCACCAATGGACCACTTGATCTATGAGCCAGCCCTGATATTCTTTCTTAATCCAACTATAATATATTACTCCATCATCCTGACTCATGGAGTACTCATCTTGTCCGGTCACCAACCACGACCGAGTTGACTTGTCCAAGTTGTCTTATTAAAATCATTTTGAATATTTTTTGAAATAATTATTATTTTTCTAATATAAGTTGGATTAATATATGCTTAGCTCAATTATACAAAAATATAGATCATATTAATAAAGTAATAGGACTCATGTTACAAAGCCCAAATATTTGTGATAAGGTTTTGGTATTGTTATCTTCATTTCATAAAACTGATTTGGTACGACAAAGTTGGTGTGGGAATAAAACTTTTGACTTTTTTTATTTATTCAAATGATAGGTAATGTGTTTCATAGTGATTAGAAATTGTTTCTAAGAATTAAAAATGGAGGAAAACTAACACAACAAAAGAGTTCTTTATTTTTGAAAACTATCAATTTCTTAAGTAGTAAAGATCTGAGAGATCCTAATTAACATCTTCTTTTTTTTTTTAAAGGGGGGGGGGGGGGGGATGTATTCGACTAAGTTTAGCCTTACTAACTTAGTATGATTCACTAAGTTTTGAAAATTTATTAAGAGTTCTTGAACTTACCTTGTAGCCTCTAACAACGTGATCTAGTGCCATAGGGTGGGGATGGCAACGAGATGGAGTTCCCTCCGAACCCGCCCCAACCCCCACTTGGGTGTAATTTTTTTAACCCATCCCCACCTCTAATAGTATTTTTGAAACCTGATCATGCTCACCTTTACCAAAAAATTTGCACCCTACCTTTTACTTACAACACATCAGTCTTTTTAAAATTAAGCAACTCTTTCCATAAAACATTGGTGTGTTATAAGTAAAATTTGGTGTGCAAAAGCTCTAAAAAAATCCAATTTTCTCTCAAAATCCAATTGATTTCTCTTCTTCAAAATCATTCAGAAAAGTGTAATGATTTTTTGATGCCCACTTTGAGACACGTCCCCATCACAGAATTGTCGATCATTTGCCTTGGGATATGTAAAGTAATAAATCTTTTTCTTATGCATCCCGAGGCAAATGATCTACGATTCTTTGATGGGGACGTGCATCAGAGTGGGGGTGTCATATTATCATAACACTTAAAAAAAAAAAAAAAAACCTCTCATCTTCATCCTATTTTAAACGAGTGTAATGATTTTCTACCGCCCCTCTTTAACATACGCCCCCATCACATAAGGGCATAAACTCAAGTTCTTTTAGCTTACTTTCACTTTTGATTTAAATTTTCATGAGGAGCATTCCTAATTTAAGGATGACATACCTATTTAACCTAATTTATATACTCTCTTTCACGAACTAAAGGAAATTATTGCATCTCAAGTACACCAATTACCAGGTACGAGGATTAATGACAACTCCAGCATAATTTCAAAACTCGTCAAAGATCGAGATGTGTCAACCTAATTGTCTTGGTATCAAGCGTAAATGAGATGAACACATAAGTCAATTGTTAGTACAAGATTTAATACCTCACATTATTATTTTTTTTTTGAAACTAGACATCTCAATCGTATCGAAAAATTTGTTCGAGACGAGACACGAAATCGAATTTAAAACCATGCACACCAGTTACTTGATATAGGGATTAATGACAGATAAGAGGATAAACGGGGATATAGTCACTTATTGAATTTTTTTTTAATTTCTTTTAATTTATATAATCCGGAGACTCGATTTTAAGTTCCGAATTTCAAGCTTATTTTAGTAATTTTAATATTTTCTAATGACGAAAGTACCCTGAACTTTCGTTAAAGAAAACTTTGATGAGGTGGCCCCACACGGTTTGGAGAAGAAAACTTTGATGAGATGGCCCCACACGGTTTGGAGAAAAACACTAAAAAAATTACAAACCCGCCATTGAAGCACTTCTACATCTTATCATCAGGTCAACCCCCTCCCTTTCAAATTTAGCTCCTTTAGTTTCCTCTGTATGTCTATATCAAAAGCTTTGCTTTCTGACCATTAATCCACAGCTATCCTTCCCTCTGTTCTTCCTTAATAAACTGTAAGTTTTACTTCTTTTGACTTGTCTCTGTTATTATATCATGCAATAGTTGTTTTAATTTCAGTCGAACTAATTATCTTAAGGTGTCTTTATAGGCCAAATTCAAAAGAAGGAAGCTATTTACTATTTGCACCTTGTAAGTCTTTTTTCTTTTTTCTCTTTTTTTTTTTTTTCCAAGCTGTTATGTATTTATTTCATTTTTATCCCATCAACTTATATTCTTGAAATTATTTAGATTTCAATTAAATTTTCAAAATTTTACAATAAATATCTTTTACCCAATGTTCCCATAGCCTTTAAAAGTACTTTTGAGTATGAAAAAATTGGAAAAAAATCCCCTAGAGAGAGATTTAAAAAAAAAAAAAAAAAAAAAAAAAAAAAAGAAACCTTACTTTTGGGGTTAGTTGATGGCCCAGTTAGTAAATTTTTTAGTCCTTAATTCCCCTTACCCTTTCAAATTTATCTAGTTCAACTTTTATAAACTGGTCATATATTTATGTCGCCGATTTAAATCATTGAGATCGACTATCATAAAAGGTGGATCTCGACGAATGAATCAAAACAGGATCAATCATTTGTAATTTTGTATTGATGATTTCAATCATCTAGATCAATTCTTGTAAAAATGGTCAATCTTGATGGTTGAATCAAAATAGGTCGAGATCAACCATAATTTTATCCAAAGCATAAAGGTGTTGACCTCTTTCTTTCGGACCAGGATCCCTTGACTCTAAGAATGACTCATGAAAAAACCATATGATCTCAACCCTTTAGACACAAAATCCAAATGGTTGAGATTTATGAGTATCTTGATAACATAAATCTCGGAGATACGATTTTGCATTTAAAGGTTGGGATCATGTGTTTTTTTCATGAGTCATACTTAGGAGTCAAGGGATCCTGACCCGAAAGAAAGAGGTTCCTATCTCAAGGATATTTTATATCAGTGACTTAAAAAAGAAAAGTGATTCTAGAGAAACGCATGACACTTCAATGAGAGCAATTCCAATGGTCTCTAACCCCAAAGGATTGGTGAAATGATCATATCGCACCGTAGGAATTGGAGGTCTTGAGTTTGAATCACCCCAAAGGATTGGTGAAATGGTCATATATTTGGGGAGAGAGAAAGTAAAAAGCAGTTTCACATGGCCTCCTCAAATCCTTTTCGATCACAATCTTCCCCATTTTCTAACCCAAATTTGACTTTGTTTTTGCACAAGAGAAACAAGTATTTTTAACCCCAAAATCCTATAATATTACCATTTTGTGACGCCACATATTATACTTGTGTCACTTATCTTATTAATGACAATATTCATCGAAAATTGATAGCATTATAAATCTTTTCAAATATGTACCATCTTTCCACTACACTCAATTAAAAGTAACTTTTGTATGGCTTAAAACAAGTTGAGTTCGGATTAGATTTGAGTATATTCATATTCATATTTGATTTTTTTTTTACCCGGATCGAAATTCGATTTCAATCCGGTTAGCCTATACCATATCACAATCATTTTGCTTTCACTAAATCTAGATCTCCTTGACCGAATCGCTTGATTCGGGTTGGTCAGGTCGATTAATTTCGGACCGTTCAACATTTTTTTCCAATATTTCTTTTCTAATTATTATACTATCCTATTTTCCCCTTACAACTCCTTTATTTTATAAGAACTCATATTATACTAAGGTAGTAGAAAAAATGATATTTTGAAAAGATAAAAATATAATTTTTAAAGTAATATATTGTTCAGATCTAGGTGGATATAGGGATGGATCCACATCCAATCCGGATTCGACTCAGTTCAAGGGACACCAACCCATATTCGACCCATTTTTTATTCAGGTCAAGTCCAACAAACCAATCCCACTAAAATCGGATGAGAAGACCACTACGGTATCCACCTTTTATAACTTTCTCAGATGGTCTTGCTTTCCTATTTTTGAGGATAGGGAAGAGAAAACCATTGGAGATCTCTAAGCCTATCCAAATAACTCAAAATGATCTAACTGTGCATGGGTCATCTGATTTTTATTTTTCTTGGAATGAATAAGTAGTTGTATGGCATTTAAGTCATTCAAAAGTAATTGAATAATTCTGAAATAGTTTTTAAGTTACTGAAATATACATATGACATCTAAGGGCATTTTAGTCACACATTTTAAACTAGATAAGTTCTTTCAAGAAAAACGATTGATTGAGATGAGATGAGGATATTCCTTATGGATTTTCTAAACAGATAGATCCAATCTCTTGGAAACTTGATTTTTCCATCCATCTCTGAGTACATCAAAAGTTGTTTTTAAAGCATTTGTCTATCAAAAGCTTTCTTCGTTCATGTCTTTTATTAGCCAAGTTTTTATTGTTCTCTTCCATAATAGAGAAGGAGATTTGAGAGTTGGTAGATCCGTAAACTCATATGAAGCGAGCTCATATGTTTACACACAATCTGATTGTGTAAATTCAAATTCAATTGTTGATATTTATCATAGAGATACATGTATTTTAGCGATATGTATTTTTATTTCATAGTTGAATTTGTTGTATTTTTATTTCACAGTTGAATTTGTTATATTTTTATTTCACATATGAGTTCTTTTTCCATGAGTCTACAGATCCTGACCCATGAAAGATACTCTTTGTTCTTCTTTTAAGTTTTTTGAATATCTTTGCTTGTTTATCTTTTTATTGTTTTCGCTAACAATAACTAAATTATCTATTTTCTTTTATAGGGAACTCAAAAATAAGGAAACTATTGGAAAAAAAAAGAATCATTATTTTTTAGATGTATTTTTGTCAATGGAATCCTTTTGACACTGTGCAAAAATAAATTTTGGTCTCATGTCAAGAGGTGCCTGTTGGCATTGAGTATTTAAAAAAATATATATATATAATTGACATGAGATCAGAATTTATTTTTGTATAGTACCAATAGGATCCTATTGACAATGAATTTTTCTTAAAATAAGGGCATATTCATAATTTTAATAAAAATTAAAAAAGAGTATTTTTTATATAAAAAAAAATTATCAATTTATTATACTGTTTTGGTAAAAAAAAAAAAAAAATTGAAAACGGTAAATTACTATTTTTGAAATTCAGTTCAATAATGCTTTGTTTTAGGAATTATTCGATTTTTGGTGCATGTTTTGGTAAATTTACCTAATTTTAAATATTGTATGATTGACTTGAGATATAAATACAAGTTTTCATAAATGCATTGACTCTCTTACATATTGAACAATAAGGCTACTTTTCAAACGATAATGGGGGGGGGGGGGGGGGGGGGGGGGATATAGAAGAGATAAAGTAAGAGTGAGTTAAACAACTGATAATTTTGGGCTTAGATGATGGATGATGCTTAGCATTTGTCTAATGGAGAAACCGTAAATTGTAAAGGAAGAACATGGAAAACATTCCCATGTGAGATTGATATGTTTTTACTCTATTTACATAGAGATTGTTTAATTAAGGATATGAATAGATCATTAATAATTCAAAGAACGTAAAAAAATTAGGATTTTTCGAAGGAGTTGTGCAAGAAAAAGGTTATATCGTTCCTTGTTTTAGTCCAAAAATATTTTATAATGCATGAAATATTCAGAGAATCGCTAAGTATAATCTATACACAGGAAAAGGAAAAGAAAAAGAAAAAAAGTAATTAAAAAAAACATATAAAATGATATCCAAAGCACATTTTATAATTTTTAAGAACCTTCATCTAATCTAATATGAAATTTGCACGTTTGAAACTTATCTCACTGCGTTTGTGTATCAAAGTTTTCTATGGTGGTTTCTTTGCTTAGGCAAGTTCTTTATCTCTTTCAAAAAAAAAAAAAAAAAGCAGAACATACGTTTTACCCAATTGTAAATTTTTGGCTAGTTTACCTTTTATTATCTCCCTCTCTTATTATATAAGGGGCGCTATATGCACCCACTTTCTTGCTCATCTCACCCACTTAACTATTTTCACCCACCATCCGCCACTGAATCTGATTTGGTCTGTTCGTCCCCTTATTCTTCTTCTTCTTCCTCTCTCTCTCTCTCTCATTCACATCTACCTCTTTCTCATTCTTCTTCTTCCTATTTGAATCTACATAAGTTTCAACTAGGGCTTCGTGTTACAAGAAGCAATACCCTTAGAGTTTGCAAAATAGGTTAGCAATGATCGTGAAAACCTGAACGCCTAATCTAGTAGTTGTTAGAAAATCTTGGTACCGAATTAAAATTTTTTTTTCCCTCTTTTTGGCGAAGTGAGCAAAAAATTTAATTAAAGAATAAGGAATCTACATCAATCACTGAGGCATTCCCCTTGTTTTGACCTTAGAATTGGGTGACCTAATTGATCACCGAAAAATTTCTCCCACAAAATTTCAAAACATATTGGGCCTGGTCCAAGTGTATGTGTTTTTAGGCCAGTCCAAGATAATTTGGGTTGGGTTTGTAATTTATGTAAGTGGCACTTATGTGGTGCTTTCAAAAATAGGGGTTTTATTTTCTTTTGTAAGAAGTCTGAAGTCTTTTCTAGAGAAAAGAGTAGAGAAAGAAAGCTCAAGAGATGAGAGGTTTGGAAAAATTGATTTAGAAGAAGGTAAATTTAAGTGATAGAGGTAATTCCTTGTATCGATTTGTCCCATTTTTTTATAGTGAAATCGAGCTCCAACACTCATACATCTGAGGATGTAACCTTCGAGTGGACCATGTAAGATCTTGTGTTGTGGGTAATGTGTTCTTACTCTTTCTTTTGCATTGGCTACTATTAGTCGGCTTTATCCTTTTTTGCTATTATCAAACAAGGTTTTGGAATGTGTGACATACAATATGTTTGGTGAAATACTCGATAGGTGTTTGATCAAATTACTAAGTAAGTTTCACTAAGGTGTTCACATACACAACAAAATCTTCATCAATCATTGAGGCATTCCCTTGTTTAGACCTCGATATTTGGGTGTCCTAATTGATCACCCAAAACTTTCTCCTACAAAATTTCTTTCGCCCAAGTACTGTTGAAAATTGAAGCATTAATACCCATTATCGTGAGAATTAACATGTTCTCCACATTCAAATCCTTCTTCCTTCCCCACTTCAAACCATCAATAGGTAGAGGTTAGAAAACCTTCTTATACCAACTAAGTTGCTTAATTTAAGCCAAGCCTCATGTGCAAAACTGCACTAGAAAGACATAGCTCCTCTTGAATTCGACACATGACACATCTAGAACCAAGTTGAGGTCCCCTTTTCAAGAACCAAGGTTTTAAATTGAAGCACTTTCATTTTAATTACTTGGAATCCCTGAGCTCCAAATTCTCTCCCAACTACGATCTTCTATGTCTCACCTTTTGATAGAGTTCAAAGCACGGCTTGTAGAAAATAACCCAGATTTATTTTCTTACCTAATAATCTACATTGATGAAGCTCCATTGAACAAATCAGATTTTGAACCTCCTCATCCATTTGATAATTTATCTTTTCCAAATCCCTTACTCCTTTAGCCCAAACCTCATCTATCTAGACATCATTCCTTAGTGTTGGAAAACGTCTATGAGAGGGTCTCCTCATATCAACAAACTTATTTAGACCTATGCTCAGAACCTCTTCTGCTAAAATAAATAAAGCAGGAGATAGATTATTTCCTTGCCTTAGTCCTCTTGAACTCTTAAAGAAATTCCATTCCGACTTGTCGTAAGCTTTGGACATGTCGATCTTGAGAGTGATTTTCCCTCCCTTGATCTTTATGTTCAGCTCTCTATTAGCTTCATGGGCCATGATTACATTATCATCAATGCTCATTCACTTGATAAAGGTTCCTTGTTCCATTGAAATTGTAGAAGGTAAACGAACACCCAGACAAATAGCAAGAATCTTTGAAATAATTTTATATAAAAAGTTACATAACCTCTGTTGCATTCACCTCCTTAGGAATAACTCCCTCCTTGAAGAAATGAGAAACAACTGCTAAAAGGTCTTGTTTTAAGGAGAAATTATGGTTAGTTGTATAGTTGAACTTGAAGATGAATGGTTTTAGGGAGAAATTCAGAGGTTTTTTCTATTAGAAGTTGAAGAGAAGGATATTTTCAATTAGTATATGAGAAGGCCTGGTCAAGAGACAATGTCATCAACAAAAATTGAAGGGGTGTGGGGGCAAACTATGGTTAGTTGTATAGTTGAAGAACTTGAAGATGAATGGTTTTAGAGAGAAATTCAGAGGTTTTTTTATTATTATAAGTTGAATAAAATGATATTTAGATCATTTTTAATTAGTATATGAGAAGGCCTGGTCAAGAGGCAATGTCATCAACAAAAATTGAAGGGGGTGTGGGGGCAAACTATGGTTAGTTGTATAGTTGAAGAACTTGAAGAAGAGATGAATGGTTTTAGGGAGAGGTTTTTTTTATTATAAGTTGAAGATAAGGATATTTAAATCATTTTCAATTAGTATATGAGAAGGACCGATCAAGAGGCAATGTCATCAACAAAAATTGAAGGGGGGTGTGCGGGCAAATGGGGAGAGAAATGAGGGAGTGGGGACAAATGGGGGTGTAATTAGTTGAAAATACAGGGGAGTCTTAAAGTTCTGTGGGGGCAATTGCCCCCACCAGCTCCTTATTAGCTCCGCCCCTGCATCTTACCATGACAGTTCATGCTTTTGATCGCCTCCCAAACTTTTTCTTCTAGCATTTCCATAAGCAAATCATTTTGCTCTTAGAGATTGAGGGCTGGATTCCTTCTAAAAGCCGATCCTCCAGGGGAGGGCAATCCACGACTGTGATGCCAATTCCATCCACATTATTAAGTCATTCTCCAATCACAACGTGTCCCCCCTTCTTACTTGGGTTGTCAAGTCAAAGGATTGGGTATTCTGATCTCTATCCTTAAGCAAGTTTATGTGGGATTTTTGCTTCCAAAACATCTCCTCACGCTTGATAAAGCCAGAATGCTCAAATTTTGCTGCTTGACACTCTTCATAGACCTTCTGATCCCAAACCATTGAGACCCTAAAAAATTTCAATCTGTTCCTCTTCTTTTTTGCTTCTCCTTAATTCCCAAGCCCACATTAATCCCAACATCTTTACTCCATTCCTGGAATTCAATCTTCACTCTCTTTGGTTTTGAGAATAATCTAAACATCGGGGAATCCTCCATATATGCTTACATATAAAAAATCATCCATTTCCTCTAAAAAATATCCATTTCCTGTTGAGTTTAGTCCTACATCGAACAATCATTGCCTCGTTTCTGTCCTTATAACTTCCTAGGCCTCACCACTCATTGCCAATTGTTTTGGAGTTGGACCTCCAAATTTATCATCTCCACCCAAAACTCAAGAAAATGGAACTTTCTTAGTCTCGAAGCAACATTTTTTGGTAGGGCAATGATCTGAACCAAGCCTTGGGAAATGCTGGATTCCTGGGTTGCCAATGTCTTCAATCCATATTGTGGAAATAAAATTCTATCTAATCAAGCCCATATCTTCCTTTCTCTATAAGATTATTACTCCAAGTGAATTAATTCCCGAAGAATACAACTTCAATAAGAACCATTAAGTTAATAAATTCTTCAATAGAATTTTTGTTAAGAGATGACCTGCCTCTGTTTTCTGTTTCGATGAATTACTGCATTAAAGTCTCTTGGAAGATCTGTTATATATTTGAATGAGCTAGCTTACTAGATCTTAAATTTGGCAAGATCTCTCCTTCCTCTAATTCTGGAAGATCAATCACTACCATCTCACTAATCTTTGTCCATGGTGGTATTGCTACATCATTATTTAGATCATATGTTTTTGATGAGTAACTCATTATGGGTTCTGTGTCGTCATCTTCTTAAACTCCAGTTTGTCCATTGTTTATCATTTCTTTCCCTTTACCAGCTTATTCAGTCTCACATCATTATTTTTAATTCTTCTTTTTCTATGCCCAATCTTGTCACAACTTTTGCAAAAATGAAGAATAGAACTATAGTCAATTGGTTGCTAGGTCCAACAGAACATATAACCTAACTTCATTTAATCTTGATACCCATTCTCGTAGTGTGAAAAATTGCTAGCACCTCACCCACAACCGAGGCTAGAGATCTTAAATTTACTTCCTCATAACAGAATAAAGGAATCTCTTAGGAAGAGTAATCCAAGATGGAAGGATCAGTGGGTTGTTTTTCATTGGGTGAGAAAACAGACTCCGCTTAAAAACCCTCATCATAATTCTTTATTTTAACCAAACAGCCACCATGTCTTCTTGAATGGAGAAATTAAGCATAACGTGTCTGAAGTCAAGGGTCATTACTTCATATGATCCATGAAGCTTCCATCTTGATGCCATTCCAAACGAACTCCACTCCCAAGTGAGCTTGAGACCATTGTCGTTCCCTAAAAAATTTTGCCATTTGGGCAAACTGAAATCTCATTGCACCTGCCTCCACATCTTCTTTGCTGAAGATAATAGCAAGTTCTCCAAAACAATTAGAGGCTTTCTAAGCTTAATGAGGCGTTCCTTGATCTTTCAAAGGCAGTTGAGGTCCTCCATCATCACCTTGTCTTATTATTGAAACCACTTTTGTAAATTGACCTTGAAACATTCCTCGAAGGATCACCAGTGTTCTCCATCTCTCTTGGCCGTTATAGTGATACCTTCTCGATTGGATTGCACCCTCCCATATAATAGGAGAATGCTAACGTCCAATAATTCATGGGGACGTTAGCATTGTCTAACACTTTTTTTTTCAATAATACCCTTCCTCATTTAGTCTTTTACACAATAAATGTTTGTTTACATAATAAATGCTATAAGTATTTAAGTATTTTGAATTAAATATTTTTTTTGTAGTAAATTATTTGCAATCAATGCCAACATAATAAATGCTTTTATTAATGGCATAATAAATATATTTATTGTGTAAAAGACTAACATGTCCTTGTATTTTTCACTAAAAGACAAAAAAAGGAGGGGTATTATTGTAAAAATAAAAGTGTTGGACAATGCTAACGTGCCCCTGAGGTCTAAGATGTTAGCATTTCTTATATATAAATATTAGGCTTGGAAAAGAATTTTTAGTGAGTCACTTTGTAATATGTAGTAATAGAAAAATCCTCTACCATCTTAAAAGCAATACATCCTTTGTTTTAGTAAACCATCTTTATTTTTGGTTCGTTAAAAAAATATTTTTATTAATATAACAATCCCTACGTCTCTTCTTGTGAGAAATAACTTTGAAGTTGATCCCTTCCCAAATTGAAGTTCCCAAGGTTTTCAAACTTTTGACAATTCCCTCAATGTTTTGATGAAAAGTTGAGATTCCCCCATGTTTTTAGACTATTTAAAATCTCCTTCGTCTTGGTCTTCTTTTGTAGATTAATAAAGTGATGACTGATGACCTCAATATCTTCGTCTTAAATTTGGAACAAAACCCTTTGTTTTCTTCCTAAAATAGTCATTTTCAAGCTTTTCAACCTCTAAACAATTTTCATCATCATGCTTCAAATATCCTATTATGTTTTGAGATTTGAAGGTTGAATTTAGACTTCAAGCTGTAACCCCAAATCTTGACTTTTCCACTTAATTCAAAGTACATCAAATTAGGATCATTCTATGCTTTTTTTCTTTCAATTTAGTCCCAGTACTAATGGATCTCAGATTCATTAATACATGATCTTATTTGTAGTAATTACAATAAGTGCTTCGATGACTATAATCAAGATTGTACATTATATGGTACAAATTAATAATATATTACATTGTTGACATATTAAATCGGCTCATTATATACTCATTCATACATACATATGCTTGCACTTCAAAATGAAAACTCCAAATGACAGGATATCCTTGTGCACACAAATTATATACATTACTGTGAATTAAGCATCTCTAAAATTTACAATAAATAGATAGATTTTTATTAGTAATTATTAATTATCTCAGCAACGACGTTTCTAATCTTAGTATACATAACTCTGAAAGATAGAAACATAAGCTCATGTATTCTATATTAGGATATGTTTGTTTTCGGAGGCAAATGATTAATTGGTCGAAAAAACTTTATCATAGGCGAAAGGATTTAATCTAAGAGAATTCTCTACCCATGGAAAATTCTTTTACAGACTGAAAGATTAAGAAAATATATACTTGTGATCGTGGAAAATTTGGATTTCAACCAAAAATTGATTACCCAACAAATGCACAAATAAACAAACCATTAATCTCCCGTTTTTCATTGTTTGATTTTGAAGTTCAATTTAAAGATTAATATTAAACTCCTGGACTATTTGCTTGCACTATTAATGCTTTAGTTTTCTTCTCTACTATTGGAATAACTATAGCCAATGACACTATATTTTACTTTTAAGTTGTTAATTTTGTCCTTTCCTAATTTTACATTTTAAAAGATTGCGATATTTCGTTAAAAAATGTGCAGGAAAATGGTGGATGCAATCCTAAACTTTCTCATAGAAAAACTGGTTGAAAGTCTCCTAAATGAAAGTTGCCATCTACTTGAATTCCACAAGCAATTTAAGATTGTGAATCAAGAGCTCGAGTTAATGCAGAGCTACATCAAACAAGTAGAGAGAGTAAGGAGGAAGGACCAAAATGAAGTTCTTAAGACTTGTGTGGGACAATTGAGAGAGTTACTATATGATGCAGAGGATATTCTATCAGATTGTAAGTTGTTTTTAGTAAGAAGAAAAAGGGTCTCAAAGTTCAAGCGTTGTTGCTCTCCTTCATTTTGGAAATTCCGTTATAGATTGGGAAAGAAGCTTGGTGGGATAAATCAAGAAATACGGACTCATAGAGGTAGGTTGAGTTCTTACCTTCTTGCAACTCCTCCTATCCCTCTGGACCAAGAGCAGTTAGGAAGTAATCGACCGGCGACTTACCCAATTCTAATGAAAAAGGCTGAAATAGTAGGCCTGGAGGAAGATGTGAAGAAAATTAAACGGTGGGTTTTAAACCCACATGGTTCGCCGTTGAACATCATTGGAATAGTCGGTATGGGTGGGATTGGAAAAACCACCCTTGCTCAAAAGGTACATAATGATGATGATGTGGAGCGTTACTTCGATCATATCTTGATGGTGACTGTTTCACAAACTTTCAAATTTGAAGAGTCAATCAAGACTATGTTGAAAAAAATTGGCGGGCCCAGAGATTTCTCGAACATCAATTTATATGATTTACTGAAGGAACTACAGGACATATTGGAGAAGAAGAAATGTTTGGTTATCCTGGATGATGTATGGAGACTAGATGAAGGCTTATGGTGGGAAAGTTTGAAAGCAGTTTTGGTTCACAGCAGTAGTTGTGTCATTGTCACAACAAGGGATGTGGATGTGGCTCGCTTAATGGGAGCCACTGAGTCACGCACACATCATTCACAACCTCTCTCTGATAAGGATAGTTGGTCATTATTCATCAGAACAGCATTTTCAGTGGAAGGAGGTCAGTGTACGAATTCAGAGCTTGAGAATATCGGTAAGGAGATTGTTGATAGATGTGGAGGACTCCCATTGGCAATCGAGGTTGTTGGAGGAATGATGATAAATAAAGGAAGTTCGACCAAGGAATGGGAGCGAATATCTAAGAACCTAAGCAAAGAATTGGACAAGAAAGGTGAACCAATCTTTTCTATGTTACAATTAAGTTATGATGAACTTCCTTCTCATCTGAAACCATGTCTGCTGTGTTTGGCTGTATATCCTGAAGATTATAGTATATTATCTGAAGATATCATTTCTTGGTGGATTGGTGAGGGCTTTGTTCGAGTAGGGAAACAAGGAAGGACTGCATATGATATTGGGAGAGACTATTTCGAAGAATTAATCAGCCGATGTTTATTACTTGTAAAATTTGAGTCTTTTAGGACAAAAAATGTTTGGTTTAGAGTACATGATATGGTAAGAGAAATGATTAGAAGGGTCGCAGGGGAAGAAAATTTTATTTGGGTAAATGATGGGGGGGAGTTTTCCTCTATCCAAATGCAATCACGTCGTCGAGTAGGTATGGTGATGAACACAGATATGAATCTCTTTATATCCGAGGAGCAAACCAATTTCAAATCATTGCGGACAATAATAGGGTTTGATTTAGAAGAGAGTGAGGAGTTGGTTCTAAATCTGGAATCAAAGCTAGGCCAATTAAAATGGTTGAGGGTTTTGGTTATTTGTTTTAAGGATTTGTCATCTCAGGAGACTCTTAAAAGAGTAGATTGGTTGAGTTGGATAGGATCACTAAAGCATCTCGTTTGTCTTCGGATAGAAAACTCCCGATTAGATAGACTTCCAGATTCTATCGGAAACTGTCAAAACCTTCAAATTTTAAGCCTAATGGATTGTCCTAATTTAAAGAGATTGCCAAAAAATATAGCATCCTTGGAGAAATTATGCACCTTGGATTTATTAGGTTGTGAGTGCATAGAATTCCTCCCCAGTGAGATTGGAAACCTTCGACAACTGTGTATATTCTCTTTTACTACGAATTCAAAAGTCAAGGATGGGGGGTTTCGCATTTCTGGGTTGAAAAAATTGACTCAAATCAGTGAACTTGTGTTTTCCATAGATTCAGAAGATGGAATAGAACAAGGGGAGCTGAAGGTGTTGTCAGAACTCACACAATTGGAGTGGTTGTATATACAATTTCCAAGCAACAACGACGACAACAATGGTGCGGAAGAACGACTGCGACTAGCAAGGAAAGTAGATCATCAACTACTCTCACCTCTTAACCACCTCTCAGAGTTATATCTTAAAGGAGAAGTAGGAGATAAGACACCTATTTGGCTCAATCCAACCTCTCTTCCCAATTTAAGGTATCTTTATATTGGCAGTAGTAAATATCTCTGGCATATGAGTCCAGAATTCTTTGGAGATGATGAGGTTTCTAACAACAATAATACAACTACTGTCTGGAAATTGGAAGTCTTATACCTTCACTGCCTATACGAATTGGAGGAGGAGTGGCCGAGAATGCAAAAGGCAATGCCATTTTTAAGACTCCTAAATGTTTTCTACTGCCCAAAATTCAAAGCATTCCCTTTGGACTTGGATGAAGATGGTAGCGGCAGTTGGAGGAAAGAATGAACTGTGTACGTACACTTCAATTTCGATACCCTCCTTTTAAAAGGTTCGCATATTTACTTTATTTTTATTTTACTGGGGCTTTTCTAGTTTTAAATTTTCATTAATAATAGTTGATTTGGATGAAAGCATTCTCTTTTCACTTGGATGAATAATTTGTAGGGGCAGTACTTGGGCAGTTGGAGAAAAGATTAAGCTGTTCATTTTGATGTAAGTACCCTCCTTCAAAATGTTTGCATATTAATTTTTTCTCTCTTTCTTTTTCTCCATTAAACAGATGGTTAGGATAGGAGGAAACTTACATATTTCTAGAAATGAGTGATATTTTTGTAGGGATGACTCCACTTTTTCCTTGGGATACATTTTTGTTTTGGTTTTGGAATCCATATCTTCCTAACCGTCAGTTTGATGGAGGGATTAGTTGATCAGAAACCTTTTTAACTTTGGTTGTAAATTATGTATCATTTGGATTTTATCACTCCTGTTAAGTCTCTTTTTTTAATGTCCCTTCAAAGCTATTTTTTCTTGCAATATATTCATGTTTTCACAAAAATGAGCAGGGACCAACAAGTTGCACATCACTTACAACTGATTGCACTCCATCCTAAAAAAGATTATTATAAGGGATATTTATGAAGAAGTTATCAACTTTTGACAAATTTACAATTCAAGGTCACTGTTCATTATAATTACCAAAACTTGAACGATAACAAATTCGGCCAGGTTTAAATTGGCTAACTGGAACTAGTCACTTTAAACTTGCAAATGGTTCTCACTTTAAAACCATCGAACTTATTAGAGTTCGGGTTTTTTTTTTTTTTTTATAACCAAAACATGATCATTAACGTTTTGGTAATTAAAATGAACAGTTAGCTCGAATAGCAAATAATTCATTTTCAGCTCACGAAATGGTAATTCACCCTTATTATTATTATTATTATTATTATTATTATTATTATTATTATTATTATTTTATCTCCCTACTTATTATGGAAAAAAAACTTTGAAGCGGGCAGCCCACTTCAAACTCTTGAAGGAACCCTCTCTATTGGATTACATGTGGCATTTTCTAGGAGGTATTTCCAATTTTGGTGGAAATGTAGGGGGGTGAAATAAATTATAAATGCCACGTGTCTTGTGACGAGGAAGGTTCCTCCAAATTTTGAAGCGGGCTGCCACTCTTCAAAGTTGGTACAAATTTTCACCAAACTTTTCATTCAAAGTTCTTATAGGTTTTAATCTACTTGTAGATCATGAAGTTTTGAAAATTAAATTTAGAGTTTATGAAGCTTTAGTGTTGTTATTCCTCTCTTGTTTTCAAGAAGAAGAAAAACAATATATTTATTATTATTATTTTGGACTTAGGAGTGCAATCAAAACATTGGAAAGAAAATGATTTTAAGTGATGAAGTGCAACGGCTACTAGGTGATGTTCAAGTACTCGGTCCCTCCTATTATACTCTGCACCCATAGACCACTTGATCTATGAGCCAGCCCTTAATATTCTTCATTTATCCAATCATCCAGACTCATGGATTTCTCATCTCGTCCGGTTGTCCGTAATATTAAATTGACTTGTTCGACTTGTTTTGTCTCAAATTATGGGTTATCTTGCTAAATCATTTTAAATATTTTTATTGATCCAGATCAGTGGCATTGTGTTTGATAATGTTGCCAGCTTCTATGATTGGGAATTGCTTCTAGGTATTGCAGTTGGGAAAAACAAGAAATGGCATTTTGGTAAATTATTGTGGTGTTGTGATGTGTGTAAAATCTGGGATTATTGCTTGTTGAAATAGATATAATTGTTGGATTCTATTTAAATGACCAGATACCATTAAATGTAAATAAAGAATCAGTTGATACTTTATAATTAACTATCACAAAAAAAAAAACTTTACACAACGCTTTTTTTTTTTCTTTTTTAAACAAGCATCAATTTTTGAGAAAATGACATCCAAAGTGCATTTTTCGTGAGTGAAGGGATCGAGCAAAAAAGTGCGGAACTTTCGACATTGATTTATGTTCAATCTTTAAGGTTTAAACATCGATTTGAAACATCCGATGTCTAAAAACCGTCTTTAACACACTTTTTTATCCGAAGAGCAGACATCAGGTTTTTCTTATAAATATCATTTAAAAAATGATGTCTAAAGTCTATATTCTAAGAAACTCCAAACAACTCCTTCAAATTAAAGAATAATTGTATCCAAACATGACCTTATTTCAAATGCAAGTCTTCATGAAGGATGTTCAAACTAGTTCATTGTTGTCATTTTGTATTCATTTCGGATCATTTTGCCAAGAGTAGGAGAAAAAATGGTTCAGACCCAAGTGGGACATGAGTATTATATCCATATTCAAATTAAGTTGGAAATTTTATATTGATAAGATTTTTTTCTCGAATCCTACTAACTAATACCTTATCTTGATCCGACCTGGTTGGGTCAGATCGGATAAGTTTCGAATGGTTGATTTTTTAGCCTATGTTACTTTTTTGCAAGCTTGCAATAATATTCTATTTTACCATTTTACACTGACTTTATAAAAATTCATACTGTAAAACAAGGGTATTTAAAAAAAAAAAAAATGACCTTTATAGTTTTCAAAGCAATATAAATTTGGATCGGGCAAATCTAAGGATGGATCTGTATCCGACTTGAGTCATGAAACATAAATTATATTAGACCAGGTTTATTATTTGAATACACTCCAAGGATCTAAACCCACTAAATTTAATTTTTGGGTTATTTGAATCTTGGGTTAAATCTGACCCATTCTATGCTTATGGCCAAGGGGTTTCAAGAGTTGTGCCAAGTCTCAATAACTGGTTGAAGACTTGAAATAGAAAAAGGGTAATTTAGATATACCCCTCTGCATTTTGATAAATGTTAGAGATACGCTAGTGTTTTTAAACTAATGAAATGCCCCCTTGACCTTGGTGATTTTGTCTGGAGAGAGTATAAATGATTTATTTGATTTCAAGTTGTTGTTTTTTGTGTTTGAAAAGGTTTTTCTAAACGTAATGTAAGCTTTAGGAAAGTTTTGAGGTTAGGGGTATCTTGGTAATTTAGTAATTTTTTAGTGATTTTTATTGTAAAGCTTCGTTTATTATGGAAGATGATTTCTACGTTTCTGAGGTCATATTTCTTAGCGGAGCGTGGTTTCTACAGTTTTGTCAGTTCGAGATACCTCATCTGGATTTTTGAAACATATCTGGTAACAAAATAAAGTATTGGAATAAACATCCATCATTAGGAACCGTTGTGATCGGGTTGATGAGTTGATTAATCGGGCAAGTACAAAAATGGGGTGTCTACATCCTTCCACCGAACCCTCCGTCCCTAGTGCCGATCTCGCGGGCACTATGGAGCAGGATGCTGCTCTGGACGTGGAGCTATTCTTTAATGATTCGGAGGGACGACTACGGATGCACAGTCTACCTTCTTCCGGGGTGTCTAGCTCTGATACAGTGGTCGGGTCTTCTTCTGGAGCTATCCTAGAGACTCAGAGTGCCTGGGGCGATGCTCCCCCCTCGATCTGATTTTGTTGTACCTTGCAACACATGTAGATTTTTTTTTTTGAATTAGACTCAGACATATTTGTAAACATTTTAAACTTGTGTATATATATCTGTCAATTATTTTTTATTGTTTCATTGTGATCACTTGTGTAATTAACTCGGGCTCCATTGGGCTTCTTGGGCGTGATATTGATCATTAGGGCTTTTGAGCCCTTTTGAGTATTGGTGAGCCTACGAGTGGGTAAAGGGTTCGATTAGGGTCCAAAAGACCCTTCGAGTGTGTTCTTGAGTGACGTGAGTCGTTTGGGATCCATGGTTAGTAAGGTGGTTCTTGGAGGCTTAATATGACCCAATATGATCTTGGCGAGTTCCTACATTCCCGGTATATATTTTGAGAGCTTTCGAGAGTTTTGAACGCATTTATCTAGCACGTAGGAGTTCCTACTATTTTTCATATGATTTTAAGGTGTCAAGCCATGAGATGACCGTTACATGGTCCTGAGTTGTCAAAAATCCAATGACTCAGGGCTCCCAGGTTAAAATGTTCCGGTCTGTGCTTTTAACACGAATAAGCTCTACCAAGCTTTCATCCGTGCTTAAAGCACGGATAAATCATTTTGATTTTTATCCGTTCTTTAGGCATGGACGCATCACATTTTACTGCATTCGTATTTAAAACACGGATAAGCTAATCATGATTTCATCCGTATTTTAAGCACGGATCAGTCAACATTTGACTTTATCCTTGTTTAAAACATAGACCAGTATGATTTACTTCATGATTTAAGCCTGCTTCACCATCAATTTGCCCTAACATTTCATTTTTCACGATTTACTTCCCTTCTTCTCATTTTAGGCAGATTTTTACTCTCCTTCTTCCTCAAAACTTCTTCTCAAGCTCCATGGAGGTGCCCTCTACTCTTTCCAACTTGAAAGGTATGGCATTATCGATCCTTTCTTGAATAGTTGGATATATAGCATGGATAATGACGAGAAGGCTTAATGGTGTTTGAATAAGTTGAGATTCACTCTTTCCTTACCCAAGGTTTCATTGCAATGGGATTTGATCGAGGCAATACTAGGTTATTGGATCCCCGAACTCAATCTCTTTCGATTTAGGGAACATGAAATGACTCACACTATTGAGGAGCTTGAAGTGTTATTGGGGCTTGAAATATCAGGTGCAGTTGTAGTTCCACCATTGCGTGATGGGTATCGAAGTGAGACTTCCGACTTCTTGGGGATAAATCGCAATTTTTTGAAGATTCCGGATGGTGGATCGGTTTTGAAAACAATGTCCAAATCCTTCTTGATCGAACGCCTCACAGATCCCTCGTAGCCATTGATTCATTTCAATGCTTTCACTTTGATGGTGGTGAGTCAACTCCTGTTCCCGAGTGGCGGAGACATCATGGACTTTTCTCTCATTCATATAATTCAGCAAGTCCGGGAGGGACGTCGGTTGGCACCGATGCTGTTGAGAGAGATGTTCCAATCTCTCACGACTTGTTCGTTCGGTCGTGATCAAATTTTTTGAGGATGTGCTCCACTCCTACAAGTAAATTCCAGATTTAGCTTAGATTAAGTTTAAACTGAAATTTACTAGTTTCCAAAGTTTAGAATGCTCCTGTTATTGCAGCTTTGGTTTATGAATCATCTGGCTTCAACTGAAGTCGTTAATCGTCCATTTTGCGTTAATGCTGATCTCGTACTTATGATGTCGATGCAATTTGCTCCCTTCATCTCGGATGGGAAAGAAGAGTGGTATTCCTTTATCGGCAACCTTGATGATGAAGAAGTGATGTGGGTTGATGCCTTCCAATCATGAGGGTTTCTCGTGATTGCATTTGGTGGTGCCCGTTTCCTCGTTTTGATTGGTCTTCACGGGGCAACTCATTATATATTACTTCGGGTTTTTCGATAGTTTGATTACGATCAGGGTATGCTCATCCCCGAGAATTTCAATGAGTTGGTTGGTCTTTTATCGACTGCACTTTTGAGTTGACTCGTAAAAGAATGAAGTCGAGTTGAGGTTCTGAATTGACCCATCTTCACCGCAAACCTATTCCCGGCATACTTACATTGGATTCGAGAACTTGTCTTTGGGAGGTCATCGGTGTCGATAGTTCCCCGAACACGTCCAGATGCTTCATCTTTCTTTGATTATCGAGATCGAGTGGAGGAGTCTCAGACTAATCATCGTTGGATTCAGGCTATCTGGCTTAAGTCCGAGAAGAATAGGCAGAAGGAGATTGCTCGACTGACATCTGCCCTTGCCTAATCTGAGTCTAGTGATAGTGATGAAGTGGCTAGGCTTCGAGCTGAAGTTGCTGAGTTGAAGAACCGACTCATTCAGTGTTCTCATTTTGATGATTTTCAAGCATATCTGGTGAGTTGCGATGCTCTGATGCTAAAAAAGTAATGATGAGTCAGGCTGTTCGGATTCGTGCTTTGGAAGAACGCCTTGACTTTTTTTTCATTTCTCACCATGATGTTTGATTGACTGCGTTGTATTCACTCTTTTTGTATTTTCTTTTCATTATCTGAATGTATGTAAAATGTTGAAAGATTAATGCAAAGAAAATATGTTTTGTACTTACTTGACCTCAGGTGTATCTATTATTCCTGAAAACACGAAGTTTTGTTGAATAAGTCTTAGATTTGTCGTCATTGGCCAAAATAGTAGTTTTTGAAATCTAATGAGATGTCTTTATCAAATGAGTATGATAAATTCAACGTTTGTAAAATCTTTGGCTGGGACGATCCTGGTATTTTTGCCAAACACAGTGGATACGAGTGTCAATTATCTTTCGGTTCCTTTAGAGTCATCCCCAATGCCCTAGTGTTAGAAGACTATTTTCTATTTGGACCACAGATTTTTCAGAAAGATTTTACCGTTCACAATTTTTACTCTTACGGGTTAGGAGTTTTTTTTTTTAATATACCCTTATTGCCCCTGGTGCCCATTACGATTTTCACCAGACTCGATTTTATATTTTTACGCATCGACGTCCTTTTTGGGATTTTCATCATGCTGATGGCTTTGATCTTGCCAAAGTCTGATTTTTTTACTCATAGCGCTCTTTCAGATTTTCACTATGCCCTTTCAGACTATGCTTGTATTTTTAAATTTTTACATTACGGTTTTGTTCGGAGTTTCTATGTCTTTGTGGCTTGGTGACTCAAGTTGAGCTGCAAGATTGGTGACTCTACTCTTGTAGTGGCAATATTTCTTGAGTAATTGATCTAGATTCCCCTTTCGAGTTTGTTGATGACTATTCGTGGTTCGACAACTTAAATTGAGCCACGAGATCGGCTACTCTACACTTTGAGTACTCTTTTTTTCCAAATATCTGACCTGGATTCCCTTCTCGAGTCTTCCAACGACTAACAAGACTTTGAGGTCCGGACCAAGTCACAAGATCATTGGTGTTGCCACTGTCATTATGTTGCCCTAGAACATTTCCTAATCAACAAGGACTTTAAGTAGGACGAAACGTTGGCTCACGCTAATGGTAGTGGAAAGATATAAAAAGGTTAAGGTCTGGGTCTTATTTTATTTAAAGTGGGTTGGACATGGGGTTTGTCTATTTTTATTTCGAAAAGGTGATCTATGTCTCCTCACAGCGTCTCTCGAACTTGTTTAGGTTGGAGATTTAGGTAGAGCCAAGATCAAGTGTCCGAGTTTTTTGACCTTTTTGATTTTTTTTAAATTTTTGGCCAGTGTATCCTCATGCAGGCCAGGAGTATTTGAATGTTTTGCTTATTTTGCTGATTTTCTCTTCTTCTAACTTTTTTTTTTGACTTTCCCCAGTCTTAGGTTAAGAAATGAACGTGATGGCTCAAAGGGGTTGACTAGGGTTGATATTTGGTTTAAAATAGCAAATATGGCCTTTCGTCATCTCAGGGTCGATTTTTAGGCGTAGTATTTCTTGACAGTGTCAGCATTGATTAGTTGTTGGAAGACTTGTCCGTCCATTTCCGTAAGGATCAGAGCTCTTCTTGCCATTACCTTTTGCACGATGAAGGGCCCCTCATACTTTGGTCAAAACTTTCCCCTAGCGTCTTTTTGGATTGGCAGAATTTTCTTCAGAACAAGGTCTCCTGGCGAGAAATCTTTAGGTTTGACTTTCTTCTTGTAGGCACAGGCTATTCTTTACTAAAATATCTGTCCATGACAAATAGCTACGAGACGTTTCTCTTCAATCAGATTTAGTTGATCAAATCGAGCTTGAATCCATTCAGTTTCATTTAACTCTACTTCTTTTAAGATTCAGAGGGAAGGGATCTCAACCTCTACAGGCAAAATTACTTCCATTCCATAGACCAATGAATATGGAGTTGCCCCAGTCGAAGTCCTAAACGAGGTTCGATAGGCATGAAGTACAAAAGGCAACATGTCGTGCCAATCTTTGTACATAACTGTCATCTTTTCAATTATTTTCTTGATATTCTTGTTGGTTGCCTCGACTGCTCTGTTCATCTTAGGTCTGTAGGGTACAGAGTTGTGATGAGTGATCTGGAAGTCTTCGCACATCTTGATCATATCTTTGTTCTTGAAGTTTTTGGCATTATCAGTCACTAGTCCGCTGGAAGGCCCATATCTGTAGATAATGTTGTTCTTGACAAATTTCAGGACGTTGCTTTTCGTGACGTTAGCATAGGACGCGGCTTCTACCCATTTGGTAAAGTAGTCAATAGCAACGAGGATGAAACGATGCCCGTTTGTAGCTTTAGGTGAGATCTGTCCGATGACGTCCATGTCCAAGAGCGAAAAAGGCCACAGAGTAGTCATATTATGCAGTTTTGAAGGTGGAGCATTGATTTTATTGGCATAAATCTGACATAGTGGCATTTGCGGACGTGTTGAAAGCAGTCACTCTCCATTGTCGTCCAGTAATATCCCATCCGTATAATCTTTTTCGCCAGCATATGACCATTTATGTGGGATCCACAGACTCTACCATGTACAGTCTCAATTAGTCGTTTTACTTTTATTTCTGCCACACACCGGAGCAAGACCTCGTGATGCGATTTTTTGTACAAAATACTATTGCTCAAGAAGAATTGTCACGCCAATTTCTGAATAGTCCTTCGATTATTAGGCGTCGCATCTAAGGGAAGGGTTCGATCTTCGAGATATGCCTCGATGTCTGAGTACCATGACTTTTCTTCAGATTCTTCTACTTCGACAAGTAGACAGTATGCCGCCTCATCTTGAATTGTAATCTCAATAGGGTCGATGATTAAGTCTTCTAAAATGCTAATCATAGAAGCGAGTGTAGCTAGTGCATCTGCGAATTGATTCTTAACTCTTGGCATGTATGTGAATGAAATCCTGTCAAACCACGAGCTTAGCTCCTCCAGATACTCGAGGTAAGGGACCAATCTCTACTCTCGGGTCTTCTATTCACCAGTAATCTGATGGACTACTAAGCTTGAATCTCCGCAAACATCGATCTCATCTACCTCGAGATCCAGTACTGCTTTCAACCCTGTTATGCATGCTTCGTGTTCAGCCTCGTTGTTAGAACATTAGAATTTCAATCTAATGGCGATTGGCACGTGGGACCCATCTAACCTGATCAAGACTGTCCCTATTCCGTTCCCTTTCTAATTAGCTGCTCCGTCGAAGTATATTTTTTAGCTTGGTTTGTCATCACCGTCCTCAATCTCCGTGAATAGTATGGTTTCATCGGGGAAGTTTGTCTTTAATAGCTCGTAATAAGGCAATAGGTGCTCGGCAATTGCTTGTCCTTTGATGGCTTTTTGAGTGACATAGGTTATGTCAAACTCGGATAATAATAATTGCCACTTCACTGTTCGACCTATTAATGCTGGTTTATCAAAAATGTACATCAGGGGGTCCATTCTAGCAATAAGCATAGTTGAGTAACTGAGCAAATAATGACGCAGTCGTTGAGATGCCCACACTAATGCACAACAAGTCTTCTCAAGTATCGAATATTTTGCCTCGTACTCAGTAAACTTCTTCCTAAGATAATAGATGGCATGTTCCTTCCATCCTGATTCATTATGCTGCCCTAGCACACACCCCATTGACGTTTCTTGTACTGAAATGTATATCAGCAGATGTCGTCTCGGAATAAGAGGGACTAAGACTGGTAGATTGAGTAGATATTGTTTGATTTTATGGAATGCTTCCTGACAGTCTTTATTCCACTTCTTTGGTGTGTCTTTCTTCAGTAGCTTGAAAATTGGCTCACAAATAGGCGTGAGCTGAGCGATGAAACGGCTAATATATTGTATTCTCCCCAAGAATACCCGAACATCTCTATCTGAAATGAGTGTTTTCATCTCGAGGATATACTTGATTTTTGCTGGACCTATCTCGATGCCCCTTCTGTTGACGATGAACCCCAATAGCTTGTCCGATGTTGCCTCGAATATGCATTTTGCCAGATTTAGCCTCGAACTGTACTTTCAGAGTTTGTCAAACAATTTCTTGAGATTTACCAAATGGTCTTCTTCGATGCCAGATTTAGCGATCATGTTGTCTACGTAGACTTCCATTTTTTTATGGATCATGTCGTGGAATAATACAGTCATTGCCCGTTGATAAGTCATCCCTGCGTTCTTCAGCCCAAATAGCATGACTTTGTAGTGGAAAGTACCCCATGGTGTGATAAATGCAGTCTTTTCCTAGTCTTCTTCTGTTATTTTTATCTGATTATAGCCTGAGAAGCCATCTATGAATGAGAATATACCGTGTCCAGCTGTACTGTCGACTAGAGTGTTAATATGTGGTAGTGGTGTAGACACCCCATTTTTGCACTCGCCTGATTAATCAACTCGTCAACCTGATCGCAACGGTTCTCAATGATGGATGATTATTCCAATGCTTTATTTGTTACTAGATATGTTTCAAAAATTCAGCTGAGATATCTCGAACTAACAAAATTATAGGAACCACGCTACGCTAGGAAAATATAATCCCAAAAACATAGAAATCATCATCTTGCAGACAAAAAAAAGCTTCATTGTAAAATTCACTAAAAAAATGATCAAATTACCAAAATACCCCTAATCTCAAAAAAACCCTAGAGCCTACTGTAGACACCCCATTTTGCATCCGCCTGATTAATCAAGTCGTCAACCCGATCGTAAAGGTTCCCAATGATGGATGTCTATTCCAATGCTTTATTTTGTTACCAGATATGTTTCAGAAATCCGGATGAGGTAGCTCAAACTGACAAAACTTAGAAACCACGCTACGCTAGGAAAATGCGACCCCAGAAACATAGAAATCATCATCTTGCAAACCAAAAAGAAGCTTCACAATAAAAATCACTAAAAATAATTAAATTACCAAAATACCCCTAACCTCAAAACAACCCTAGAGCCTACGTTACGCTGAGGAAAACTCTCTCGAACACATAAAATAACAAATCGGAACCAAATAAATCATTTCACCAATTTTAACAGAATTTGACAAAATTACGAAAATGCCCCTCATAAAATTCACAATAATTTCACATAAAAATTTTCATAAATGACACAAACCAACATTCTCGTTGAATTCCTTACGAAAAACCGATTCTAAAACATCTTAGAACATTAAAAACCGACTTGAAACGTGAAAAGTCCTCTCCGGGGGCAAAACGGTAATTTCACAATTTTCATAATTAAAAAATTCGAAATTAATAAATAAAACATTAAATATTTAAAGTGAAACATTAATGAAATTAATTCAAAACTTTGAACCTCAAAAATCGATTAATTGGACTCTCAGGCAAAATTGTTGAGGGTTCGTGGGATATTTCTTTAAGGACCCCTCCATTTGGGGGTCCAAAGAATTAAAGATATTTTAGAGGGGGGTTCTCCAAAAATTAAAAGCAAATCAAGTAAGACTGAAGTCAAGGTATTAAAGTCAATCAAGTAAGACTGAAGTCAATGAATTAAAGTCAATCAAGTGAGACTGAAGTCAAAATTAAAGTCAATTAAGCAAGACTAAAGTCAAGATATTAAAAGTCAATCAATTAAGACTAAAGTCCAAACCCTAATCTAAACTAATCGAGTCAATCTCATAAGACTAAGGTCAAAACCCTAAATCAAAACCCTAATCTAAACTAATCAAGTCAATCTCATAAGACTAAGGTCAAAACCCTAAATCCAAACCCTAATCTAAAACTAATCAAGTCAATCTCATAAGACTAAAGTCAAAACCCTAAAACCCTAAAGACTAAGTCAAAACCCTAATTGAAACCCTAAAAGAAACCCTAATCAAACCCTAAATGCTTCTAAAAACTTTATAAATAGGAGCCTCCACACCCTATTTTCGTATAAAAAAAAAAACCCTAGAAAAAGTAGGTGAAGAAGCCTCCATAACCTCCCCAAAACCCTAATTTCGGAGCCCCAACTCCTTCCCTAACACCCCTACTCCGATTTTAGCCTAAAAAACACCCAAAAACCTTTCCAAAACACCCTAAAAATCCACCACAAATTCAAAGCATCCAGATCCAAGAAAGAGACACCTTGCCTCGGAGATCAGAAATCAGATCCGGAGACAAAACGAAGCAAGGAGTACGGTACAAGGAACTGTTTTTTTTTTCAGATCTGAGGGAATAACACTTTTGCAGATCAAAGGTAAATTTTTATTATTTTTTTCTAGTTTATCATTAGCGATGTAGATCTATTTGAGATAAGTAGAGACCGGCATTGGCCGGGCGGGGTTGGTGCCTGACACCTTCCAACCCCGTTACATGATCCCCGGATTCAGATTTCTATGTAGATTAGTTCTTTCTTATCCATTGTAGAGTCATTTATGGTTCCTAGACCTAAACTAGGTGGCGACTCCCAAACCTCAAGGGTCAAAAGCGGATCCGCGCACCCCGCGGATCGAGGGCGCTTTCACCTACATTACGCTTAGAAAAATCTTTTCAAATACATAAAACAACAAATTGAAACCAAATAAATCATTTCGTCAATTTTCACAAAATTCGACAAAATTACGAAAATGCCCCTCATAAAGTTCACGATCATTTTGCACAAAATTTTTTATAAATGACACAAACCAAGATTCCCATTGAATTCCTTATGCAAAATTGATTCTAAAACATCCTCGAACATCAAAAATTGACTTGAACCGCAAAAGTCTTCTTCGAAGGCAAAACGGTAATTTTACAATTTTAATAATTAAAATTTTCTAAATTAATAAATAAAATATTTAATAATGTAAAGTGAAACATTAATAAAATTAATTTAAAATTTTGAATCAAAAAAATCGATTAATCAGCCTCTCAGGCAAAATTGTTGATGGTTGCCAATATATTTATTCAAGGACCCCTTCATCTGGGGGCCCAAGGAATTAAAAATATAATAAAGGGGGTTCTTCAAAAAATTAAACTCAATCAAGTAAGACTAAGGTCAATGTTAAAGTCAATCAAGTAAGACTAAAGTCAAGATCTTAAAGTCACTCAAGTAAAACTAAAGTCAAGATCTTAAAGTCACTCAAGTAAGACTAAAGTCAAGATATTAAAAGTCAACCAAGTAAGACTAAAGTCAATCAAATGAGACTAAAAGTCAAAACCCTAATAGAGTTCTAATTAAATAATAATTCTATTTAAAGTAATTCTAATCAAATAATAAATCCTAATAGAGTTCTAATTAAATAATAACTCTATTTAATAGAAATCTAACTAAATAATAACTCTTTCTAAAATAATTATAATTAAATAATAATTCTCTTTAAAAGAATTATAATTAAACCTTAACTCTATCTAAAAGGCACTTAAAAAAGTTTATAAATAGAATCCTCCACACCCTATTTTTGTATCAAATAAAAAATCCTAAAATAAGTAGGTTAAGAAGCTTTCCCAACCTCTCCAAAATCCTAATTTTGAAGTCCCAACTCCTTCCCTAACATTCATACCCCAATTTTAGATCAAAACATACTCAAAAATCATTTCAAAATACCTTGAAATCCATTAAAAAAAATCAGAAAACTCACAGATCTAAGAAGGAGATACCTCAACTTGGAGATCCAAAGCGAATTCGATAACAGAACGAAGCAAGTAGTACTGTACGAGGAGCGGTTCTATCAAATCTGAAGGAATACAATCGTTGCATTCGAAGGTAAATTTATTTTATTTTTTATCTAGGCCTTTTTGTTAGCAATGTAGTTTTATTTGGGATAAGTAGAGACCGGTATTGGCTAGGTGGGGTTGGTGCCTAACACCTTCCAATCCCGTAATGTGATCCTTGGACTCAGTATTTTTTAGTAGATTAGTGATTTTTATCCGTTTCGAGTCTATATTCGGTTCTTAGACCATAATAACTAGATGGCGACTCCCAAATCTCAAATGTCAAAAGCGGATCCGTGTACCCCGCGAATCGATGGCGCTTTTAGTGGCGACTCCGCTGGGAACTATTGAGGATTAGACTTGAAAAACTCCAAGTATGGGAGCATTGTCAGTATGACCTAGTTTTTTTATTTAGTTCGATTTATTTATTTATTTTTGTGACTTGATTATGGATGATTTTGGGTATTGTATTTTTTTCCAATTAAGGGTTGCTTTTTGATGACCCCTAAATAATGAAAGATTCAAATTGACATGAAAATGATGGAATGATGAAGGTTGGGACAGTAATGTTAAAAAAATTTTACAGAATATTCTAGTAAGAATTAAGTCTGGGCACCTATTAATAAAACGTAGATCCCATCGATTAGATTAATTTAGAAACTGAATTCACTCGATTTCATTATCGGAAGCCTTGGATATCATTGATGCAAGTTCAATATGTAAATTTGGAATTATTACTGAATAAAGTTGGGACAGCAATGTTAAAACGTTTTTACAGAATATTCTAGTCATAATTAGGTCTGGACATCTTTAATAAAATGTAGATCCCATCGAGTAGATTAATTTAGAACCTGAATTCACTCAATTTCGTTATCGGGAGCCTTAGATATCATCGATGTAAGTGCAATCTATAAATCTAGAATTGTTGCTGAATGAAGATTATGATAGTAATGTTAAAACGTTTTTATAGAAGATTCTAACAAGAATTAAGTCTGGGAGCCTTTAATAAAACGTAGATCTCATCGAGTAGATTAATTTAGAACCTAAATTCACTCAATTTCGTTATCAGGAGCCTTGAATATCATCGATGCAAGTTCAATATGTAAATCTGGAATTGTTGTTGAATGAAGGTTGGGACAGAAATGTTAAAACGTTTTTACAAAACATTCTAGTCAAAATTAGGTCTGGGCACCTATTAATAAAACGTAGATCCCATCGAGTAGATTAATTTAGAATTTGAATTTATTCAATTTCATTATCGAAAGTCTTAGATATCATCGATGCAAGTTCAGATTATATTTTCCTAATTCACAAAAAATCCAAATTTAGCTAGTGTTAATACAGTTAATGTTCCTGAGAGCGAGTTCATTTGGCACTAGGATCTTTCTCTTTGATTTTCTTTTAGGATGTGTTTCTAATTTTTTTTTATAAATTAAAAATAAAAAAGAGGGTTCATTTCTCCTCATCTCAACAATTATCATTCTATCATAATGTAACATCTATTGGAATCTCGATTTATTTTGAATCACCAAAAAGTGATCATTGATTGAACCTTAAAAATTATAAAAATTATGCCTATTGCAATGTTTGGATTTGATCAATTATCCTATACCATAATCATTAATTGATTTACCATTGATCTTGATCAGATATATAATTGATGTGCTTATTGGTGATCTTAATGATGTTATAGGATTGATATTTATTTTAGCTAATATTCATATGGTATCAATGTGTGATGGTATGATCAGGCCCACGGGTCCATTTTTTTGAAAAGGCCCTGGGCATACCTCACCCTGTTTTGCACACACCACATGTACATTTACTATTTTGCCTGCTTGCATGTCCCATATAGCCAACGTGGCACTAGTGCATGGCCCAGTCTCTTCGGAGATGCGACGTCATTCATGAAAACCACAACTCTAGTCACGTATCTTAAGGTATATCAAACTGGGGCATCAATATCGTCTGATTAGGTGACTCTAAAAGATATATCAATGCATCCAGGCTGGAGCGACCTGAGCCTTTGACCTATTGTGAGCCACACAGTCACATGTCTCTTTGTCAACATAGTACTAGTACGTGGTCGATATCCTCGTGGGATACCAAACCATATGAAAGTTACAACTCTTGACTCATAATCGTAGGTATATCAAAGATAATCCAAGTACATCAATTGCACTTTTTGATCAAAACCAGTGCCTAAGCGAGATCTTGCCCCGCTGTACCCTACTGTACGAGGGGGATAGACTACGTCTATTCTAAATGAGAGGTATTTAAGTGGGCCCTTGCTCAGCATCGTGCACCACCTCTCAACTGGGGATCAAACTGGCTATTTTTGACTTTAGAGAAGTGAGTTGGAGTTTTGGATTATCACCTATACGATATATCAAACCAAGTCACCACGTACTGTCTGATTGAGTACGCTCGAGAGGTATATAGGTGTACTTGAGCAAGGGTGGCCAGATAAAAATTTATTACACGTAGCAAGCTTAGAGTCTATAAATATCCCCTATAGGTTACGACTCGAACTTATCATAGGTGTTCCCAGGTTATTATTTGAATGAGACCTTGTGATTGATGAATGTATGTGAATGATGTATGAGATTAGAATGTATGATTGTCCTCAAGAATAAAAAAAATTTCTTTTGGAAATTAAAATAGGTACACCGACCCAATAAAGAATCCATTTTTTGCAATAATTCATAATGACCCAATCCATCTCGATCCAACAATCATAATGGGTCAGGCCATTTAGATCAAAATGGATATCAAATCATTTTCTAAATTCGGGTTCCGACCCATTTTAAAAGAAGGAAAATGTTTTCTAGAAGAAAAGTGTTTTCTAGAAAAATATTTTTCAAAAGAAAAGAGAAGGAAGGAAAAATGATTTACAAAAGATATATTTTTGCATGAACCTTGGAAATTTTCTTTTTTGCATAGACTTTGAAAAATTACTAAAATGATTTTTCTAAAAAGAAAATGACTTGCAAAAAAATAATTAGATTTGTGAAAGTTTTATTCAATGAAAACATTATTTGTCAATAATTTTCAAGAGTGCAATAGAATTATTTTCCTACTGAATAATCATTGCATGAATTTTCAGAGTTTATTTAAAATGTTATCAAGGGGGTAATACTGGAATTGATTAAATTGACCTTCAATGAGGTTTAATGGTTATCATTGTACCTAAGTTCAATCGTCCATCTTCTAGCTAGGGTTATAAGTCTAACAAACGTCAATATCAAGTCAACAGTCAGAAATTACTTCAGAATTTCTCAATATCGCCCAGTTATTCCCTGAAGATCATAGTGCTTCAGTATTGCCGGTTATGAGCATTGTCTTGAATCCTCAGTCTATAATCGAGCCCGTTGTGAGTAGTCTTGAGTTTTCATGAGTCATTTGTCTTCTTTTCGAGTCGACTATTTTTTCTGTTGAGTCGACTTACTTTGTCGAGTCATAGAGGTGTTTGTCATCCCTTTTGAATTTGATTGGATAAAGAAAATTTTTGAATACCTCGAGCGCATTAACGAATTAACTAATAATCTGATAGATTTCTCTCCTGAACAAGAAAGATAAGAGTCGGGCTAAACTCTTAATCAAGAAAGCAAAGGTCATTGACCACGGAACAGAAAATAATTCCTAAAGAGATTCAAATAGAAACCATCCTATCCCTAAAGGAACATAAGAGGATAATGAATTTTCTCAGAAATTTTAAAAGACTTATTTGTGTGGGCCTATGAGGATATGTTAAGACAAGCTTGGGTATTGTTTGACACAGAATAGATACTGGCTTGAGAAAATGAGATCAATGAAAATGTTACAAAATGTATTAGTGCTACACTTCTCAAAATGGTAGAGCTCCCAAAATAGATTATCATTCTCAAATTAATGAAACAGTTGAAGTGGTATTGATATCTAATAATGGGTCGTACATCAAAGCTTAGGTTATCACTCTGTGTTCAAAGTTCGAGGTTCGAAATCACATTATCTCTCTACCGTCCTCAGATTAATGGAAAGGTTGAAGCAGCCAATAAAATATATCAAAACAATCATCAAGAAAATGTGTCAATCACACCAGGATTAGTTAGAGAAGTTACCATTCACACTAGGGGCACATCATACTTCAATACAGTCTTCCACTGAAGCTATTCCCTACTTTCTAGTGTATGATATGGAAGCAATCTTACCAGTTGAAATGGAAATCCCGTATCTCAAGGCTTTCAAGGAAAGTCAATTGTTAGAAATAGATTGGGTTAGTCAATGGTATAAAGAATTAAACTTGATCGGAGAAAAATGACTAAGAGCTTTGTACCACTTGTAAGCTTATCAAAGAAGAATCGCCCGTACGTTTGACAAAAAGATCAAGGCCCGTCTTTTACAAGTCGAGGATTTCGTACTCAAAGAAAATCGGGCACCTATCTTTGACCCTAGAGAGAAGTTCAAACCAAATTTGGGTAGATCGTTCATCATCAAAGAAATATTACTCGAAAAAACTGTCAGACTTCAAGATCATGATGGAATCGAATTACCAGAACCAACCAACCTTGACCAGATCAAACGGTACTATATTTAAGGAGGCCATCTTTGATCGAATCAATTTTTTGTTACCAAGTTCAAAAGTTCAATATCTCTTTTCTCAGCCCTTTGCAGCCTTTAAAAAAAATAAAGTAAAAAAAAAAAACTTTTTATTCCTCAGCCCGATCACCTAACCTAGGGGATGGAAAAATTTGAACTACGTTTTAGTCTAATCCTAAAATTCTGGGGTACGTAGGGAACCTGAGAAGCTACTTCAGGCCCTATCACATTAAAATAAAAAAAATAGATTCCCCGTCAAAGAAAAAGTCTAAAAATTAAAAAAATACAAAAGAAAAAGAAATATCATCCAAAATGGGAAAGAAAATTCAAGGAAAAAAAAATAATTTAAAAAGAAATGCCACACAAGGGGCATTTAGGTTTTTGAGCCTCAAAATTCCTTTCTTTTTATGTCCAGTCCTCAGCCTACTCATAAAAGTCCTCCAAAGTACTGTAAGAAAAAGTTAAGAAAGGTAATAAAGCATGATCAGATAGTGACTCCAAAAGTTCAGAAGGGAAGGAAAAGAAAAAATAAGATAAAAAGCTTACTAAGTTGGAAATCAAAAATGACAACTTAGGCAAAAATTAGGGTAAGCTCACAAGGTTGAAAATCTGAAAGGACGATCTTGACAACAATCAGAACAAAGAAAAGAGAAAAAATTGTAAGCTCGCTAGATCGAAAACCTAAAAAGATAATCTAGGCAAAAGCTAGAGCATACTCGCTAGATTGAAAATCTGAAAAGGCAATCTATGCAAAATTTAGAGCAATCAAAAAATAAAATAAAATTTCCGTTGAGTTGAGAAGCTGAAAAGATAGTTCGAGTCGAAACATCAGAAGTTCGAATGATCAAGTTTCAATACTCAGTTTGAACCAAATATAGACTCAGTGGATACAAGTATCTCGTCTATTATTGATTTGAAGAGTTTCATGTCCCTAAGCAAACCGACGGGGAGAAAGAACAAATTTTATGATGAATTTCAAAGAGAAATGTTTTGTTCCAATTTTTTTGAGCCTAACTTAAAATCTTCAATATAAAAAGTCAAAATTAAAAGTTAAACCTTTATTGCGCTTGTGGTAATCAAGGATTTCAAACTTTCATACAAGGGGTATTTTCTTTTTCCTCTAAATATGTAGTTTTCCCCTTATACTAGGGGCATTTTATTTTTGAGCAATGTTAATCCTAAAAGATAATGGGAACTGCAAACTTAAGGTTACCCTCTTGATAACAGTTTTTCAAAAAATCCTTAAGGTTCAAAAGAAATAAAAACTCAGGTTTTAAATTCATAAAACTTTTGAAAAAAAAACCCTTGAGGGTTAAACAAAAGCGTTCCTGATCTCATATTTTGATTTTCTCCTAAAGAATAACTCATTTACTTAGAGCAGGAGATAAGGCATTCTTTCGTTCTCAAATTCATTAATCTTTTTCCAGGTCCATTCATTCTTGGATTCGATCATTCTCTTCTAGATTTATTCATTCGTTTCCCGATTGAATCATTATTCTCCAGATTCATTTTCAATCTCATCCAGATTCATTTTAATCATTCTTCTCCAGATTAATTCATTCTTTCCCAAAATTCATTCATTCCTTTGCTAGTTTTGCTTAGATTTTACTAAGGGTTATCTTGGATTTTGCTCAGTTGCTGCCAAAGGTTAACTTGGATTTTGCTCAGTTGCCATCAAGGGTTATCTTGGATTTTGCTCAGATGCCACCAAGGGTTAACTTGGATTTTGCTCAGATGCCGTCAAGGGTTATCTTGGATTTTGCTCAGTTATTGCCAAGGATTATCTTGTATTTTACTTAGTTGCCGTCGAGGGTTTTCTCGAATTTTTCTAGTTCATTACTTTTTCACTCCGAGTAGGTAGAGTAGAACCTCCCAAAAAAAAATTAGTTCATTACTTTTTCACTCCGAGTAGATAGAGTAGAACTTCCCAAAAAAATTAGTTCATTACTCTTTCACCCTGAGCAGGTAGAGTAGAACTTCCCAAAAAAAATTAGTTCATTACTCTTTCACCTTGAGCAGGTAGAGTAGAACTTCCCAAAAAAAAATATTAGTTCATTACTCTTTCACCTTGGGCAGGAAGAGTAGGACTCCCAAAAAAATTAGTTCATTACTCTTTCACTCCGAGTAGGTAGAGTAAAACTTTCCAAAAAAATTAATTCATTACTCTTTCACCCTGAGTAGATAGAGTAGGACACCCAAAAAGCTTAGTTCATTACTATTTCACTTAGGTTATTGCTCTTTCACTCCAAGTAGGTAGAGTAGAACTCTCCAAAAAGTAGTTGATGGATTATGGGTCGTGGATTAGAGGTGGATTGGATATGGATAGTGGTTTATGGGCTTTTAGTGTCTTGGACTTGGGTTTTAGGAGGGTTGTGGGTTATTTTGGCTTGGATGGAATTTGTTTTGGATTGGATTTTTGAGGGTAGATTTATTTTAGGGATTATGTGATATGGGATTGATTTTAGATTAAGGGCAAGGTGAGAAATTAATTTAGGAAAGAGTTGAGGGCTTATGGGGGCTTTAAATGGGCTTAGGGTGTTTGCGGATTTGGAGGTGGAGCAGTGGAAGGTAGATGAAAGGTAGGTATCCCAAGTCTCACTTTTTTACTTTACTAATTTATTTTAAGTTTTTTGCAATCATTGGTTTAATCTAATTTGTCACGTGTTGGCGAATCGGACATGTTAGGCCCTTAGGAGAATTTTATCGAGCATTTGATTGTTCTTAGATACAAAGGCGGAGTGGTGAAGGTAAGGAAAACGTAAGATAGGTCCAATCTCTTAGACCATTGGGAGGTCTTAGGAGCCTTAGTTTGATCAAAATGTCACTTTTTAGTGATTCGGGCTTTTAAGGCCCGTTAGCCAACTTTGTAGAAAAATTGATATTTTGAGTGGAGCGGGGTAGATGGGAGAATGTTGAGTCCTTTTGATGGGCCCATTAACTGTTGGGAGGTTTTAGGGGATTCGATTTGATAAAAATATCAAATTTTAATGCTTCGGACCTTCAATACCCATTGGCCAAGTTTATTAGAAAACTACTATTTTTGGGCCCTTTCGAGTGAAGTCCCGTTCAAATTAGGGTGCCTACAATTATGTTTTGTTGAAACATGTTGGGAGTCTCTAAGCAAATCAAGGGCATTGGTAACTTTACACAAGATTGTGGAAGTACGGATTGAAGAAGTCGTGGCCTTTACTCATTTACAGCTGTGGCATCTAGAACAGACAGTAGGTCAGATCTCACAGTTCGAAGAGGTCGTGGCTTGACTTTTCTCAGGCCAAGGCACGAGTCCATGACAGAACTGATCAAAAATATTAAAATGCGGGCTGTGGCATAATATTCTACCAGGCCTTGGCCCAAACTCGTACCCACATAGAAAAAAGCTACCATTGCCCTAATATTTTAATGTTGGCCAATTTCACAAACAACCTCCTCTTCGTGAACCAACGATAGAAAACTTCTCATCCTTTGCCCTCTTTTACAACATTAATCTTACATTTCCATCTCAATAATCAAGGGTGGCTATAGAAAGATCAATTTCATGAGAGCTAGTCCACCAAATTTCAGTGGAATTGTTGAGTTGTCTTTGTCGATTCAACCAAATCAACTGAGGTACTTTCAGGTTTTACTCTTAAGTATTACAATCAATTAGCCTATATTGCTTAATGTGATCAAAATTTTGATCATTTGGGTTGGGAAATTCTATGTTTGATTGCGATTGTTGCTGTTGGGAGAGTTTGATTTATTTAAGGGTTGATTGATGTCGAGCGGTTGAGTTGATTGCTTGTTTCGGGAAAGAGTGTTTGGATGTTCAATTGGTGGGCTACTATGTGCTGTAATAGGAACGGTCAATGGTGACAGTGGATGGTAATACTTGGTTTTAATAAGATCATAACATTTTTGTGCCCACCAGGTGTTTGTGGAAAGTTCTGTGACAATAATAAAGGTTAGGTAGGTTAATTCATTTCAAATTTTGGGTCTGGTTGAAGTATATGGTACGTGTTGGATATTAGCAAGGTTGGTTAGGTTTGGCTGTTAAATGTGTTCATAAGTAATAAGGTGATTGTGTTATTGAAAATTATAATGGCGCCTAAAAGAACACGAGCTGCAGCCTCATCACCCCCATTCAATAACAAGTTTGTGAGCCGTGAAGCACAAGAAAGGTATGAAAGGTTGGTAATTCATTACAAACCAATTGCTGAAAGAGGAATCAATGGTGTTGGATCCAACGATCTGATGAACATAACAAGAAACAGAGGTGAGGCACTGGTCCAAATTCTGTGCACAACTGGGACCGGTTGTGGTTCCTTTGGTACAGGAATTTTATGCAAATGAAGAAGAGCGCAAAGGGATTAAGGTTTTAATGAGGGGAACAAGTATCCTTCGATAGAGCAACAATCAACAGGTATTATCAACTTCACAACATTAATAATGATGAATACACGGCATACGTTACACATGGTCCAAATTTGAATGAAGTACTTGAGCTCTTGGCCAAGCTTGGCACTACATGGAAGACGACAAGAGACGGGGGTGCAAAAATTTCCAAGAACTACTCTGGATAGGAAAGCAAAGGCCTGAAATTACTTCATTGCAGCAAGAATGATGCCTACTACTCATTTGAGTGAGGTAGCCAAAAACAGGGCCATACTGTTTGCCATCATAAAAGGAAAATCAATAGATGTGGGGCGTATCATTTAAGAGTCGATAGTGCACTGCATTCGATCGAATAGCGGTGGGTTGTTTTTCCCTTCATTGATCATTGAGTTATGTCTTGTGGCGGGAGTACAATGGAGCAAGGAAGAAGAAGTGCTCCATCCAACTCGAGAGCTTGTAACCCGTATAATTCTTCAATTCAAGGAGATGAAATACACTTCAGAAGCTAGTTCGCCCAAGCAGCCACAACCACAATCAGAACTACCTCCCCGCACATTATCAGACCGTCTTGCCCATTTGGAAAACAAAAAAGTAAAGCAATGGCGTGCATTTCACAAATATCACCAATGCTATGTCAATCACATTCAACGGCAAACAACATGGCTGGTGCAGCAAGCTTATCATCAGCATGAAGGCCACAACAACTTGGATGTCATGATGCAAGCACTCGCCATCAACAATGGCATGGATGTAGACCGATTTTCAATGATGCCTCCATATCCTGGATCGCCTAATTTCATTCCATCGTCAGGAATGAATGACAATATTGTAGACACCCCATTTTTGCATCCACCTGATTAATCAACTCGTCAACCCGATCGCAATGATTCCCAATGATGGATGTGTATTCCATTGCTTTATTTTGTTACTCGATATGTTTCAGAAATCTGGATGAGGTATCTCGAATTGACAAAACCTTAGAAACCACGCTACGCTAAGAAAATACGACTCCAGAAACATAGAAACCATCATCTTGTAAACCAAAAAGAAGCTTCACGATAAAAATCACTAAAAATTGACTAAATTACCAAAATACCCCTAACCTCAAAACAACCTTAGAGCCTACGTTACGCTTAGGAAAACTCTCTCAAACACATAAAATAACAAATCGAAATCAAATAAATCATTTCGTCAATTTTCACAGAATTTGACAAAATTACGAAAATACCCCTCATAAAGTTCACAACCATTTCACACAAAAAATTTCATAAATGACATAAACTAACATTTCCATTGAATTTCTTACAAAAAATAGATTCTAAAATATCCTAGAACATTAAAAACCGACTTAAAACGTGAAAAGTCCTCTTTGGGGGCAAAACAGTAATTTCACAATTTTCATAATTAAAAAATTTTAAATTAATAAATAAAATATTAAATAATTAAATTTAAACATTAATGAAATTAATTTAAAATTTTGAACCAAAGAAATCGATCAATCGGGCTCTCAAGCAAAATTGTTGAGGGTTCGTGAGATATTTCTTTAAGGTCCCCTCCATTTGGGGGTCCAAAGAATTAAAGAAATAATGGAAGGGGGTTCTCCAAAAATTAAAAGTAAATCAAGCAAGACTGAAGTCAAGGTATTAAAGTCAATTAAGTGAGACTGAAGTCAAAATTAAAGTCAATTAAGCAAGACTGAAGTCAAAATTAAAGTCAATCAATTAAGACTAAAGTCAAAACATTAAAAGTCAATCCAATAAGACCAAAAGTCATAATAGAATTCTAATTAAATAATAATTCTATCTAATAGAGTTCTAACTTAAAAACAATTCTACCTAAAATAATTCTAATTAAAACACAATTCTACCTAAAACAATTTTAACTAAAACACAACTCTAATTAAAAGATCTCTAATTAAACACTATCTCTATCCAAATCAACCCCTAAAAATATCTATAAATATAGGTGCTCACACCCTATTTTCATATCAAATCATAAACCCTAGGAGAAGTAGGTCTAGAAGCTCCCCTAACCCCTAGTTTTGGAGTCCCAACTCCTTACCTAACATCCCTCCTTCAATTTTAGTCTAGAAAACACCTAAAATTCCTCCAAAAACACCCTCAAATCAGCAACAAACTTGAAGAGTTTAGATTCAAAAACAAGGAGATACCTTGATCTAGGAGATCCGAAGTCAAATTCGGAGACAGAACGAAGCAAGGGAGTACAGTACAACGAGCTCTTTTTGTCAGATCTGAGGGAGCAAAATCCTCGCTATCGAAAAGGTATCAGTTTTTTTTTATTATTTTTATTTCTATCTAGGTTTTTAGCAATGTGATTTACTTGGAAAGTTAGTAGAGACCGGCTTTGGCCGGGCGGGGTTGGTGCCTAACACCTTCCAACCCCGTAACGTGATCCCCGGACTCTTTTTCTCTTTCGTAGATTAGTTTGCCTTTTTTAAAGTCAGTTTGGTTCCTAGACCTTAACAATTAGGTGGCGACTCCCAAACCTCAAGGGTCAAAAGCGGATCCGCGCACCCCGCGGATCCGCGCACCCCGCGGATCGAGGGCGCTTTCAGTGGCGACTCCACTGGGGACTATTGAGGATCAAACTTGAAAAATCCCAAGTATGGGAGCATTGCCAAGATAACCTAGTTTTTTTTTATTTAGTTGGATTTATTTTATTTATTTTTTCTCTTTATTTATTTTTTTATCTTGATTGTAGATAATTTTGGGTATTGCATTTTTTTTCCAATTAAGGATCACTTTTTGATGACTCCTAAATAATGAAAGATTCAAATTAACCTATGAAAATGATGGAATGATGGAGGTTGGACAGAAATATTAAAACGTTTTTAGAGAATATTCTAACGAGAATTAAGTCTGGGAGCCTTTAATAAAATATAGATCTCGTCGAGTAGATTAATTTAGAATCTGAGTTCACTCAATTTCGTTATCGGAAGCCTTAGATATCATCGATGCAAGTTCAATCTGTAAATCTGGAATTATTTCTGAATGAAAGTTGGGACAGCAACGTTAAAACTTTTTTACAGAATATTCTAGTGAGAATTAAGTCTGGAAATCTGTTAATAAAACGTAGATCTCGTCGAGTAGATTAATTTAGAATCTGAGTTCACTCAATTTCGTTATCAGAAGCCTTAGATATCATCGATGCAAGTTCAATCTGTAAATCTGGAATTATTTCTAAGTGAAAGTTGGGACAGCAACGTTAAAACTTTTTTACAGAATATTCTAGTGAGAATTAAGTCTGGGAACCTTTAATAAAATGTAGATCTCGTCGAGTAGATTAATTTAGAACTTGAGTTCACTCAATTTCGTTATCGGGAGCCTTAGATATCATCGATGCAAGTTCAGATTGTATTTTCCTAATTTACAGAAAATCTGAATTTATCTAATGTTGGCACAATTAATGTTCTTGAGAGTGAGCTCATCTCAACCATTGTCATTCTATCATCAATGTAACACCTATTGGAATCTCGATTTATTTTGGATCACCCAAAAGTGATCATTGATTGGACCTTAAAAATTATAAAAATTATGCCTATTGCAATGTTTGTTTGATCATTATCATATGCCATATTTATTGATTAATTTACCATGATCTTACTTGAAATACATGATTGATGTTGATCGTAATGTTAATGTGCTTATGTGATGGGAATAATGTGATCTTAATTGAATATTCATATGATTTGAATGATTTTGATTTTGATTAAATGTATGATTGGTTGATTGGATCCATAGGCCCATTTGTTTGGAAAAGGTCCCGGGCACACCCCACCCTGTTTTGTACACACCACATGCACGTTTGCTGTTTTACTCACTTACACGTCCCATTTAGCCAACGTGGCACTAGTGCATGGCCCGGTCTCTTCGGAAATGCGACGTCATTCATGAAACCCACAACTCCAGTCACGTACCTTAGGGTATATCAAACTGGGGCATCAATACCGTCTGATCAGGTGATGCTGAGAGATATATTGATGCACCCAGGCTGGAGCGACCTGAGCCTTTTACCTATTGTGAGCCACACAGTCACATGTCCCGATTGCCAACGTAGTACTAGTACATGGTCGGTCCCCTCGTGGGATGCCAAACCATTTATGAAAGCTACAACTCTTGACTCGTACCCATAGGTATATAAAAGATAATCCAAGTATATCAATTACACTTCTTGGTCAAAACCGATGCCTAAGCAAGATCTTGCCCCGATGTACCTTACTGTACGAGGGGGATAGACTACGTCTATTCTAAACGAGAGGTATTTAAGTGGGCCCTTGCTCAGCATTTTGCGCCACCTCTCAACTGTAGATCAAACTGGCTATTTTTGGCTTCAGAGAAGTGAGTTGAGGTTTTAGATTATCACCTATACGGTATATCAAACCAAGTCACCACGTATCGAGAGGTATATAGGTGTGCTTGGGCAAGGGTGGCTAGATAAAAATGCATTGCACGTAGTAAACCTAGAGTCTAGAAGCATTCCTATAGGTCATGACCCGAACTGACTATGGGTGTTCCTGGGTTGCTCCATTTAATCTAACCAAAAGGTAAGTGGGCAAACCGATCCAGAATAATCAAACAAAACCCACAACATCGGTCCGACTCAATCGGTGAAATGTACCGATTAATTTGAACCACTTAAACCAGTTGACCCAATGGACAAATGGATCAAACTGATCGATACCAAATCAGTTGGACTAATTGGTTTCACTTTTAAAGATCCAGACCACTTTATCTAGGAAGATTCGATCTTAAGATTGAAAGCGCCCTCGATCCGCGGGGCACGCGGATCCGCTTTTGACCCTTGAGGTTTGGGAGTCGCCACCTAGTTTAGGTCTAGGAACCATAAATGACTCTACAATGGATAAAAAAGAACTAATCTGCATAGAAATCTGAATCCGGGGATCATGTTACGGGGTTGGAAGGTGTTAGGCACCAACCTCGCCCGGCCAATGCCGGTCTCTACTTATACCAAATAGATCTACATCGCTAATGATAAACTAGATTTAAAAAAATAATAAAAATTTACCTTTGATCTGTAAAGATGCTATTCCCTCAGATCTGAAAATAAACAGTTCCTTGTACCGTACTCCTTGCTTCGTTTTGTCTCCGGATCTGATTCCTGATCTCCGAGGCAAGGTGTCTCTTACTTGGATCTGGATGCTTTGAATTTGTGGTGGATTTTTGGATGTTTTTGAGAGGTTTTTGGGTGTTTTTTTAGGCTAAAATCGGAGTAGGGGTGTTAGGGAAGGAGTTGGGGCTCCAAAATTAGGGTTTTGGGGAGGTTATAGAGGCTTTTTTTCACCTACTTTTTCTAGGGTTTTTTCTTTGATACGAAAATAGGGTGTGGAGGCTCTTATTTATAAAGTTTTTAGAAGCATTAGGGTTTGATTAGGGTTTCTTTTAGGGTTTAATTAGGGTTTTGACTTAGTCTTTAGGGTTTTAGGGTTTTTTTGACTTTAGTCTTATGAGATTGACTTGATTAGGGTTTTGATTTAGGGTTTTGACCTTGGTCTTATGAGATTGACTTGATTAGATTAGGGTTTTGATTTGGGATTTTGACCTTAGTCTTATGAGATTGACTTGATTAGTTTAGATTAGGGTTTTGATTTAGGGTTTTGACCTTAGTCTTATAAGATTGACTCGATTAGTACCTTGACTTCAGTCTTGCTTGATTGACTTTAATTTTGACTTCAGTCTCACTTGATTGACTTTAATACCTTGACTTCAGTCTTGCTTGACTTACTTTTAATTTTTTAGAGAACCCCCTTCTATTATATCTTTAATTCTTTGGACCCCCAAATGGAGGGGTCCTTAAAGAAATATCCCACGAACCCTCAACAATTTTGCCTGAGAGTCCAATTAATCGATTTTTTTAGGTTCAACTTTTTAAATTAATTTCATTAATGTTTCAATTTAATTATTTAATGTTTTATTTATTAATTTCAAATTTTTTTAATTATGAAAATTGTGAAATTACCGTTTTGTCCTCGGAGAGGATTTTTTACGTTTTAAATCATTTTTCAATGTTTCAAGATGTTTTGGAATCGGTTTTTTCGTAAGGAATTCAATGGGAATGTTGGTTTTTGTCATTTATGAAGTTTTTTATATGAAATGATCGTGAACTTTATGAGGGGTATTTTCGTAATTTTGTCAAATTTTGTGAAAATTGGCGAAGTGGTTTACTTGGTTTCGATTTGTTTTTTTATATGTGTTTGAACGGATTTTCCTAAGCGTAATGTAGGCTCTAAGGTTGTTTTGAGGTTAGGGGTATTTTGGTAATTTAATCATTTTTTAGTGATTTTTATCGTGAAGCTTCTTTTTGGTTTGCAAGATGATGATTTCTATGTTTCTAGGGTCGTATTTTCCTAGCGTAGCGTGGTTTCTAAGTTTTGTCAGTTCGAGATACCTCATCCGGATTTTTGAAACATATCTGGTAACAAAATAAAGCATTGGAATAGACATCCATCATTGGGAACCTTTGCGATCGGGTTGACGACTTGATTAATTAGGCGGATGCAAAAATGAGGTGTCTACAGATGCCCCTCTTTGGCAGAGGGTTGAAGCAAACTAGATAGCAAATCTATCTTGGTAGATTAGTGCGATATCCGAATGCCAAAGCTAGTGACAGTTCATTTTGCAGCCTGATTTAGCAATTCGTCGAGGTGTTCGGATCCTTGAGGGTTAAACTCTCCCCGAACTAAAAGGTTGTCAGGTCCTCGAGCGAGACCTCTCACTGATGGCGTCAGATCCTTAAATTTTAAAGAATTCTCCCTAACTAAAAGAACAAGTGTGCAAGTGTGTGCACTGTGTGAAACTAAGTAAAATCTGAGCATGAAGTAAATATAAACTGAGCATAATTCCAAGAAAACCCTTGGCGGCATCTGAGCATGAAGTAAATATAAACTGAGCATAATTCCAAGAAAACCCTTGGCGGCATCTGAGCATAATTCTGAGAAAAACCTCGGCAGTAACTGAGCATAGTTCCGAGAAAACCCTCGGCGGCATCTGAGCATAGTTCCGAGAAAACCCTCGGCGGCATCTGAGCATAATTCCAAGAAAACCCTTGGCGGTATCTGAGCATAATTCCAGGAAAACCCTTGGCGGCATCTGAGCATAGTTCCGAAAAAACCCTCGGCGACATCTGAGCATAATTCCAAGAAAACCCTTGGCGGTATCTGAGCATAATTCCGAGAAAACCCTCGGCGGTATCTGAGCATAATTCCAAGAAAACCCTTGGCGGCATCTGAGCATAGTTCCGAGAAAACCCTCGGCGGCATCTGAGCATAGTTCCGAGAAAACCCTTGGCGGCATCTGAGCATAATTCCAAGAAAACCCTTGGCGGTATCTGAGCATAATTCCAAGAAAACCCTCGGCGGTATCTGAGCATAATTCCAAGAAAACCCTTGGCGGCATCTGAGCATAGTTCTGAGAAAACCCTCGGCGGCATCTGAGCATAATTCCAAGAAAACCCTTGGCGGCATCTGAGCATAGTTCCGAGAAAACCCTCGGCGACATCTGAGCATAATTCCAAGAAAACCCTTGGCGGCATCTGAGCATAATTCCGAGAAAACCCTTGGCGGCATCTGAGCATAGTTCCGAGAAAACCCTCGGCGGCATCTGAGCATAATTCCGAGAAAACCCTCGGCGGTATCTGGGCATAATTCGAAGAAAACCCTTGGCGGCATCTGAGCATAGTTCCGAGAAAACCCTCGACGGCATCTGAGCATAATTCCAAGAAAACCCTTGGCGGCATCTGAGCATAGTTCCGAGAAAACCCTTGGCGGTATCTGAGCATAATTCCAAGAAAACCCTTGGCGGCTTCTGAGCATAGTTCCGAGAAAACCCTCGGCGGCATCTGAGCATAATTCCAAGAAAACCTTTGGCGGTATCTGAGCATAATTCCAAGAAAACCCTTGGCGGCATCTGAGCATAGTTCTGAGAAAACCCTCGGCGGCATCTGAGCATAATTCCAAGAAAACCCTTGGCGGTATCTGAGCATAATTCCGAGAAAACCCTCGGCGGCATCTGAGCATAATTCCAAGAAAACCCTTGGCGGCATCTGAGCATAATTCCAAGAAAACCCTCGGCGGCATCTGAGCATAATTCCGAGAAAGCCCTCGGCGGCATCTGAGCAAAATCCAAGATAACCCTTGGCGGCAACTGAGCAAAATTGGCAAAGGAATGAAGGACTTTTGGGAAAAAAGAAAGAATTTGGAAAAGACTGATCAGAGTGAATTGAATAAATCCGGATGATACTGAATCTGGAAGAGAAATGATCGAATCCAGGAATGATTGGATCTGGGAATACCATATTAGTTGATTTCTGGACATAGTCAAATGTGAGTTCCAAAGTGCTTTTGTTTGAACCTCAAAGATTTATCCAAAAGTTTTATGAATTTAAAACCTGAGTTTTTATTTCTTTTGAACCTCAAGAGTTTTTTGAAGAATTGTTATCAAGAAGGTAACCTTAAATTTGAGGTTTTTAGGATTAACATTGCTCCAAGAACAAAATATCCATAGTTTGACAATAAACATGGCATTGAAAATAATTGAACACATCATTAAAAAATGCCCCTAGTATAAGGGGGGAAATTACATATCTAGAGGAAAAAGAAAAAATGCCCCTTGTATGAAGGTTTGAAATATTTGATTACCACAAGCACAATAAAGATCTAACTTTTAATTTTGATTAATTTTATTAAAGATTTTGAGTCAGGCTCAAGAGAATAAAATATTTCCTTTTGAGACTCATCATAGAGTTCATCATTCTCTCCATTGGTTCACTTGGGGAAGTAAGAATTTTCAGATCGATCGTAGACAAGATACTTGTGGCTTCTGAATCTATGCCTGGTTTAAGCTGAGTATTGAACTTGATTATTCGGATTTCTGATGTTTTAGCTCGAACTGCTCTCAGCTTGGGATTTTCTTCTGTTGTTTTTATTTTTATTTTTTTTTTATTTGCTCTAACTTTTTCCTAGATCGCCTTTTCAGGTTTTCAATCTATCGAGCTTGCTCTAACTTTTGCCTAAATCGCCTTTTCAGGTTTTCAATCTAGCGAGCTTTTCTTTTTTTTCTTGGCTCTGATTATTGCCAAAGTTGTCCTTTCAGATTTTCAACTTTGCGAGCTTGCCTTAATTTTTGCCTAAGTCGCCCTTTTCGGATTTTCAACTTAGCAGGCTTCATCATTTTTTTTTTATTTTTTTATTTTTTGAACTTCTGGAATTGCTGCCTGATCATCCTTTGCTATCTTCCTTGACTTTTCACACGGTATTTAGGAGGACTTTCATAGGTAGACTTAGGACTGGGTATAAAAAGAAAGGAATTTTGAGGCTCAAAAACCCAAATGCCCCTTGTGTGGCATTTCCTTTTCAATTGTTTTCTTTTACCTTAAATTTTCTTCCCCATTTTGGATTTCTTTTTCTTTTGAATTTTTTTTCTTAAGTTTTTATTGTGTGGGAAACTAGATTATCTTGATGTGGTCGGGCCTGAAGTGACTTCTCAGGTTGCCTACGTACCCCAAAATTTTGGGATCAGATCAAAACGTAGTTCGAATCTTCCCTCCCCTAGGTTAGGTGATCGGGCTAAGAAAGAAAAAGGCATAATTTTTCTTTTTGAAAAAGGTTGCAAAGGGGTTGAGAAAGGATATATTGAACTGGGTAACAGGAGAATTGATTCGGTCAAAGATGGCCTCCTTAAATGTAGTACCGCTTGATCTGGTCAAGGTTGGTTGGTTCTGGTAGTTCACCTCTATCATGATCTTAAAGTCTAACGACTTTTCCAGACAATATTTCCTTAATGAATGAATTTTTCCAATTTAGACTTTCTCCTATAATCGAGGAGGAGTGTTCAATTTTCTTTGAAGTCTGATAGTTAAATCTTTGACTTGTAAATGATGAGCTTTGACCTTCTTGTCAAATGCACGGGTGACTCTTCTTAGATAAGCTTGCACATGGTACAGGGCTTTAACTCGTTTTCTTTGATCAAGTTTAATTCTTCATACTGCTGACGAACCCAATCTGTTTCTAACGAATTGAAGTTCGATATGTCCATAGCGTGAATGATAATTTTTCTATCCAATCTCGATGTGATTGTCACATTTTCCTGATGATAGCCTTGAGACTGTTACTGACTGCTTCAACCGTTCCATTGATCTGAGAACGGTAGGGGGATGATTTGTGCTGTCGGATCTTCAACTTTAAACATAGAGTAATGATTTATGCTTTGAAGCACGACCCATTATCAGAGATTAGTTCAAAAGGTACTCCCATATCGACTGATAATATATGATTTGAAACTCAAGATGTAGTGAGGATAGCACTGATACATTTTTATAACATCTTCTTTGATTCCATTGATATAGACGAGTATCCATTCCATGTTGAACAACACTCAAGCTTGTACCTAACATACCCTCATATGATCACACGAACAAGTCTTTTGAAATTTCTGAGAAAATTCATTATCCCCTCGTGTTCCTCTAGAGATAAGATGGTTTCTATTTGAATCTCTTTAGGAATTTATTTCTGTTCCGAGGTCAATGACCTTTGCTTTCTTGAGCCCGACTCTTATCTTTCTTGTTCAGGAGAAAAATATATCCTTGAAGCTAGATTATTAGTTAATTCTTTAATGCGTTTGAGGTATTCAAAAATTTCTTTATCCAATCAAATTCAGAAGGGGCGACAGACACCTCTATAAACTCAATAAACTAACTCGACTCAACAGGAAAAAAATAGACTCGATCTAAAGAAAATATCACATTGAAAATTTGGACTCGAGCTAACTCAAATAACTCATGAAAACTCAATATAACTACCCACAATGGGCTTGATTAGGACTGAGGACTGAGACATTGCTTACAACCAAAATGATTGAGGCACTATGATCTTCAAAGAACAACTGGATGATGTTGAGAAATTTTGAGGTCATTTCTGACTGTTGACTTGATATTGACGTTTACTCTAACTGACCGGATTTACAACCCTAGCTAGACGATAGACGATTGAGCTTAGATACAATGATAACCCTTAAAACCTCTTTGAAGGTGAATTTAACCAATTTCAGTGTCACCCCCTTGATAACATTTTAAATGAACCTTGAGATTTTATAGAATTTTGTGCACCAATCCGTTAAACAATTCATCCATTCAATGATTATTCAGAAGAAAAATAATTTTATTGCACTTTTGAAAATAATGTTTTTATTGAATAACAATTTTCACAATACTGATTATTTTTTGCAATCATTTTCTTTTTAGAAAAACATATTTTGATAATTTTATAAGGTCCATGCAAAAAATAGATTTTTGGTAAAAAACATATTTCAAAAAATTTTCATGCAAAAATAGATCTTTTGTAAATCATTTTCTTTTATTTTGGAAAATATTTTCTTCTGAAAAACATTTTTTCTCTGAAAAATACTTTTTTATTTGGAAATCATTTTATCTGGGAAAATCTTGTTCTTATGAAAAATATTTTTTGAAAAACGTTATTTCTTAGAAAATATTTTTTTCTAGAGAATAACATTTTTTCTGGAAAACACTTCTTTTGAAAAACATTTTTTCTGGGAAATACTTTGCCTTTGTAAACTATTTTTCTTCTTTGAAAATTTGATTTCTATTTCGATTTAAATGGCCCGGTCCATCAGGACTGTTGGATTGGATGGACTGGGTCATTATTGTAAAAGAATGGATTTTTTTATTGGGTCGGTGCACCCATTTTGATTTTCAAAAATAACATTTTTTATCCTTGAGGACAATCATACACTCTGATCTCATCATTCACATACATCCATTTCATCATTCAACGGACTCCATTCAATAAACAACTCGGGAACACCCACGATAAGTTCGAGTCGTGACCTACTGGGAAGGTTTCTAGACTCTAAGCTTACTACGTGCAATGCATTTTCATCTAGCCACCCTTGCCCAAGCACACCTATATACCTTTCGATACGTGGTGACTTGGTTTGATATACCGTGTAGGTGATAATCTAAAACCTCAATTCACTTCTCTGAAGCCAAAAACAGCCAGTTTGATATCCAGTTGAGAGGTGGCGCACAATGCTGAGCAAGGGCCCACTTAAATACCTCTCGTCTAGAATAGACGTAGTCTATCCCCTTCGTACAGTAGGGTACAGCGGGGCAAGATCTTGTTTAGGCACCGGTTTTGACCAAGAAGTGCAATTGATATACTTAGATTACCTTTTATACCTATGGGTACGAGTCAAGAGTTGTAGCTTTCATAAATGGTTTGGCATCCCACGAGGGGACCGACCACGTACTAGTACTACGTTGGCAATCGGGACATGTGACTGTGTGGCTTACAATAGGACAAAGGCTCAGGTCGCTCTAGCCTGGGTGCATCAATATATCTCTCAGAATCACCTGATCAGATGGTATTGATGCCCCCAGTTTGATATACCCTAAGGTACGTGACTGGAATTGTGGGTTTCATGAATGACGTCGCATCTCCGAAGAGACCGGGTCACGCACTAGTGCCACGTTGGCTAAATGGGACGTGTAAGTGCTCAAGACAGTAAACGTGCATGTGGTGTGTGCAAAGCAGGGTGGGGTGTGCTCGGGGCCTTTTCCAAACAAATGAGCCCATGGGTCCAATTAAACCATACAACATTGACATCATAGAATATTAAATACCAATCCAATCACATTGCATCACATCAACATTATGATCAATCATCAAACACGTATCTCAAGCAAGATTGTGGCATGTTAGATAGGCAATTATCATAAAGACTAATAATACAGTCCAATCAAGGCTATCTTGGGGTGACCCTAACCAAATCCAATATTGAGACATGCACACAGCAAAACACTTTATTTCTTTATCAAATGGATTTGCTCCCTTTTTTTTTATATGGTCCAATCGGAATTATTTTGGGTGATCCTAAAATAATTCAAGATTTCAAGAGATATCAAATTAAGGATCTAACAATGATTGATGAGATAGAGATGATGTTTTTTTTTTTTTTTATTAATATTTAAAAAAAAAAAATTTAAAAAAACCTCTCTTTTTTTTTTTTTTTTTACAAATTGATTTGACTTTTTTTTTTATTAAAAATAAATAAAAAGAGGGAAAGAGGAAAAGAGAGAGAAAAAAACGTTCTTGCTGTTTTTTCGTTTTTCAGCATGAGTAGAGAAGAAGATAGAAACAGCAGAAACGGATTTCTGCTAACGGCACACCAAGCGAATTTTTTTTTTTTTGCGATTTTTTTCTGATTTTTTTTCTTGGAATTCTCTCCTGATCATAAACAACATTAAAAAAGGCAATGTTTTTGTTTCTTAGTACATCGCTCACAAATAATTTTTTTTCTATAACTTACCGTCTATGCCTAGTAATGTGTCAAAAAAAAAAAATCATCCAATTTTTTTTTCAAATAATCATAACTCTCATCTCAATCACCATCATTCCATCATCAATTTATATCAATTTCAATCTTTCATTATTTAGGGTCATCAAAAAGTGACCCTTAATTGAACCATAAAAAAAGTGCCAAAACAAAGTATCCAAAATTGAACCATAAAAAAAAAGTGCCAAAGCAAAGTATCCAAAATTGAACCATAAAAAAAAATGCCAAAATAAAGTATCCAAAATTGAACCAAAAGATACTAATAAAGGATAATACAGACCTAAAAATAATTCAAATAAAAAAATGGGTCATTCCTCATGTCATTAACCTTTGATATCCTACATTATTTAGGGTCATTCTGAATGTCCCCAAATTGAACCATAACAAAAATGTGCCAAACAAAAATATTTAACATCCCAATCAATGATAATCAAAAGAATGATAAAAATCAAAAGAAAAAAATAAATAACTAAAAATAAAATAAAATAAAATAAAAAACTAGGTCCTATTGGCAATGCTCCCATACTTGGGATTTTTCAAGTCTGATCCTCAATAGTCCCCAGTGGAGTCGCCACTGAAAGTGCCCTCGATCTGCGGGGCACGCGGATCCGTTTTTGACCCTTGAGGTTTGGGAGTCGCCACCTAGTTTAGGTCTAGGAACCATAAATGACTCTACAATGGATAAAAAAAGAACTAATCTGCATAGAAATCTGAATCCGGGGATCATGTTGCGGGGTTGGAAGGTGTTAGGCACCAACCTCGTCCGGCCAATGCCGGTCTCTACTTATACCAAATAGATCTACATCGCTAATGATAAACTAGATTTAAAAAAATAATAAAAATTTACCTTTGATTTGCAAAGGTGCTATTCCCTCAGATCTGAAAATAAACAGTTCCTAGTACCGTACTCCTTGCTTCGTTTTGTCTCCGGATCTGATTCTTGATCTCCGAGGCAAGGTGTCTCTTACTTGGATCTGGATGCTTTGAATTTGTGGTGGATTTTTAGGGTGTTTTTGAGAGGTTTTTGGGTGTTTTTTAGGCTAAAATCGGAGTAGGGGTGTTAGGGAAGGAGTTGGGGCTCCAAAATTAGGGTTTTGGGGAGGTTATAGAGGCTTCTTCACCTACTTTTTCTAGGATTTTTTCTTTGATACGAAATAGGGTGTGGAGGCTCTTATTTATAAAGTTTTTAGAAGCATTAGGGTTTGATTAGGGTTTCTTTTAGGGTTTCAATTAGGGTTTTGACTTAGTCTTTAGGGTTTTAGGGTTTTGACTTTAGTCTTATGAGATTGACTTGATTTGGGTTTTGATTTAGGGTTTTGACCTTGGTCTTATGAGATTGACTTGATTAGATTAGGGTTTTGATTTGGGATTTTGACCTTAGTCTTATGAGATTGACTTGATTAGTTTAGATTAGGGTTTTGATTTAGGGTTTTGACCTTAGTCTTATAAGATTGACTCGATTAGTACCTTGACTTCAGTCTTGCTTGATTGACTTTAATTTTGACTTCAGTCTCACTTGATTGACTTTAATACCTTGACTTCAGTCTTGCTTGACTTACTTTTAATTTTTAGAGAACCCCCTTCTATTATATCTTTAATTCTTTGGACCCCCAAATGGAGGGGTCCTTAAAGAAATATCCCACGAACCCTCAACAATTTTGCCTGAGAGTCCAATTAATCGATTTTTTAGGTTCAACTTTTTAAATTAATTTCATTAATGTTTCAATTTAATTATTTAATGTTTTATTTATTAATTTCAAATTTTTTAATTATGAAAATTGTGAAATTACCGTTTTGTCCTCGGAGAGGATTTTTTACGTTTTAAGTCATTTTTCAATGTTTCAAGATGTTTTGGAATCGGTTTTTCGTAAGGAATTCAATGGGAATGTTGGTTTTTATCATTTATGAAGTTTTTTATATGAAATGATCGTGAACTTTATGAGGGGTATTTTCGTAATTTTGTCAAATTTTGTGAAAATTGGCGAAGTGGTTTACTTGGTTTCGATTTGTTGTTTTATGTGTTTGAACGGATTTTCCTAAGCGTAATGTAGGCTCTAAGGTTGTTTTGAGATTAGGGGTATTTTGGTAATTTAATCATTTTTAGTGATTTTTATCGTGAAGCTTCTTTTTGGTTTGCAAGATGATGATTTCTATGTTTCTGGGGTCGTATTTTCCTAGCGTAGCGTGGTTTCTAAGTTTTGTCAGTTCGAGATACCTCATCCGGATTTTTGAAACATATCTGGTAACAAAATAAAGCATTGGAATAGACATCCATCATTGGGAACCTTTGCGATCGGGTTGACGACTTGATTAATTAGGCGGATGCAAAAATGAGGTGTCTACAAAGATCAAATTAATTTATCTGATCAAAGGTTCAATCCCAATCAGGGGTAGACCCGCATCTAACCTTTCTCACTTTCTTGGTCATCATAAACTTATAGTGCATTTGGATTCGATATTTCCCATTGAAGTTGGGCTATTCTATATCGAAACTTTAATCATGTGGTTAAGAGTTAAACCTTTAGAGTCAATGGTTAACCTTGGTTTACTTCCAATCGGGTGATAATTGGTCGCAAATGTTTTAAACCCTCATCTGTGTCATTTTGGGTCTATCAAAAGAGTCGTTTAGTCAAAGTACCAATGTTAAGTTCAAGTAGTCCATCCACTCACAAAGACCTTCTCTCTTTGTAGATAATTGTCCCTAGTTTTCTTTGAGTTTCAATTCAATTTTCGTTAGTCTTTAAATCCAGTTAGTTGTTTCAGTTACGTTAGTCTTTCTTCAATTTTCAAGTTTTAGTCGAGTTTGTCAATCTAGGTTTTTCAATTCCAATAAAATATAGAAGCTTCAGATTATCATGCGTGTAATAATGATTTGAGCATAATATCTAATATGAGGATTGACTTAGAGCTCATTAATCAAACTCGATAAATATTTGAATTAAATAGTACACTCAAGAAGTGCAAATGGGTACTACATTTTCCTTAGCAGAACATGAGAAGAATAATAAATTTACTTGAGAAATTCAACAACGTTCCTGCATGGTCTCGTGAGAATATATGGATAGATTGCACCAAAATAGATCAAATCCTAAAGTTGAGGGTGAATTTCAAAATCAAATATTATCAAGAATGATGTATTTGAAACCATCAACAAAGGTGTTAAGATCTGTAAAGAAGGGATTCATCATGTTTTTCACTTAAGAAAGAAGAGTTCTCATTTGTGAAAGAATATAAAATTTTTTTTTGAAGTTTGGAAAGGATTGAACGAGTCAACGTCAAATACAAAGAAGTCAATCACACTCAACTTTGTAAAAAATGATAGAAGATTTCTCTTTATCAGAAAAAGACTGAAGATTATTCCTTCTCAGAAGAAGACTGAAGAATATTCATTCTCAAAAGAAGACCTTACTCGACAGAGCAATCCAAATATCAGATTCTTGAAACTTTGACTAAGTCGAGCAGCATTCATCAAAGGAGGCCTCCTTTGGTCGAATCATTTTCCTATCTTACCAAAAAAAAAACCTTATTTAGCCCCTCGCAGCCTGTAAAAAAATAAAAGCAATAGCCTCTTCTTTCTAAATCATACCAATCAACCTTGGGAGGGAATCTTATTATGAACTACGTTTTGACCTGATCCCAAAAGAGAAAAGAAATATTTGGGGTACGTAGGCAACCTGAGAAGTTACTTTAGGCCCGGTCATGAAAAAAAAAATATATTCTCTTAAAGAAAGTATTATCCAAAAGGAAAATCCCCTATTGAAAGGTTTAAAAGAAAAGAATGTCAAACTAGGGGCATTTGAAAAAAGAAAGATAAAAAGAAAAGAATGCCAAACTAGGGGCATTTAGAAAAAAATCAAAATAATTGATAGAAAAGAGAGAATATCAAACTAGGGACATTTTGAGAAGTTGAGCCTTATATCTTTTCTTTCTAAGCCATATCCTAAGCCCACCTATTAAGTCCTCCTGAAGGCTAATTGACTCGGTTAAGGTGTAGGGAACTGAGAAGTTGTCGAGTTGGTTATACAAGATCATCAAGAAAAAAAAAAGAAGCCCGCTAAGTTGAAAACCTGAAAAGGCGGCTTAGGCAAAATTTAGGGCATAACCATAAAAAAGAAAGCATGCTAGGTTGAAAACCTGAAAAGGTGACCTAAGCAAAAATCAAGGCATCATCAGAAAAAAAAACAAAGTCCGCTAGATTGAAAATCTAAAGAGGCGATCTAGGCAAAAATTAGGGCATCATCAAATGGGAGGAAAGGTCCCGTCAAGAAGAAAAATTCAGAAGGAAGCTTGTGCAGAAACTGCAAAACCATTCAAACCACGATATTTGTCTTTTAGCCAAGAGCTCACATCCGACAAAGACAATATTGAAGTCGAAAAAAATCAGAAGTCATCTTGAACATTGTAGGATCTTCAAAAGTAAGTTTACTTGTTCAAGTGTTCGCTAATGGAAGATGTAGAATCATCAACCACTTTGAAGAGGAAGATCTTTTATTATAATATTTATCAAGATTTTTTAAGTCCAGCTCAAGCATTTTTCAAAAGAAATTCGAAAGAAAATGATCAATTCTTTATTGCACATATGATAATCTTAAGAGTCTTAAATTTAAGAGAATGTCAGTTCTTCTATCTATCATACATCAGAGTCCATATTTTTCAAGCGTAATCCATTCCATCAGTCTCGTAGTCAAGTCCCAGTTAAAGCCAACCTTGAAACTAGGGTAATTTTTGAAGGTCATTTAATTCCAAAGTTTTTGTTCTTAATCACATGATAAAAAGAAAATCATACAAAAGCTTAAAAGTCCGGCGAAACCCAATGATAATTACAAATCCAGATGCATGATAAGCCAATAAAGGCCTGATCTTTCAAACTTTGAGCTCGATTTTGAATCATGTAATCAATTAATAGGATTGTTTAAGTTCCTATAAATCTAAGCTCGAGAAACGTGGCTTAGTAAATTCAAGTCTGAGAAGCGAGATTCCAACTTTTTGAATCATAGAATGAATAGGCTTTTTGAAGTGCCTACAAACCTAAGTTCGAGTTCGAGAAATGAGACTCCAACTTGTTGAATCATAGAATGAATAGGCTTTTTGAAGTGCCTACAAACCCAAGTTCGAGTCCGAGAAACGAGACTCCAACTTTTTGAATCATAGAATGAATAGGCTTTTTGAAGTGCCTACAAACCTAAGTTCGAGTCCGAGAAACGAGACTCCAACTTGTTGAATCATAGAATGAATAGGCTTTTTGAAGTGCCTACAAACCTAAGTTCGAGTCCGAGAAACGAGACTCCAACTTTTTGAATCATAGAATGAATAGGCTTTTTGAAGTGCCTACAAACCTAAGTTCGAGTCCGAGAAACGAGACTCCAATTTTTGAATCATAGAATGAATAGGCTTTTTGAAGTGCCTACAAACCTAAGTTCGAGTCTGAGAAACGAGACTCCAACTTTTTGAATAATAAATAACTTTTTGAAGTGCCTATAAACCTAAGTTCGAGTCCGAGAAACGAGACTCCAACGTTTTGAATCATAGGCTTTTTGAAGTGCCTATTAACCTTAGTTTGAGTCCGAGAAACGAGACTCCAATTTTAATAGGATTGTTTAAGCTCCTATAAACCTTAGCCAGAGTCCGAGAAACGAGACTCCAGCTTTGTTTGAAATCATATTGAATTAATAGGATTGTTTAAGTTCCTTAGCCTGAGAAGCTTGGCTACAATAGGCTCCAGTCCGATAAATGAGACTCAAACTTTTTCAAACTCTAAAAAGAATTTCAAATAGGATTTAACGAAGTTCCTACAATGTTATAACTCCAATTACCTTTGTTAAACCTTACTATGATTGTTTTCGTTGCATAAGTGCATCTCAATTTTGAATCATTATTGTCAGTGAGAGAAGATCTCTAGGACCTGGCACATTTTTACTCAGTTTCACACAGCATCACACCATTGCACACACGTGCACTTTTGCATTAGTCAGGGAGAATTTTCTAAAATTCGAGGATCTGACACTGTCAGTGAGAGCTCATACTCAAGGACCTGACAACCTTTTAATTCGGGGAGAGCTTTACCCTCAAGGATCCGAACACCGACGAATTGCTAAATAAGACTGCAAAATGAACTGTCATTTGCTTTGGCATTCAGATATCGCACTATCTACCAAAATTGATTTGCTATCTAGTTTGCTTCAACCCTCTGCCAAAGAGGGGCATCTGTAGACACCCCATTTTTACATCCGCCTGATTAATCAACTCGTCAACCCGATCGTAAAGATTCCCAATGATGGATGTACATGCCATTGCTTTATTTTGTTACCCGATATGTTTCAGAAATCTGGATGAGGTATCTCGAATTGACAAAACCTTAGAAATCACGCTACGCTAGGAAAATACGACTCCAGAAACATAGAAACCATCATCTTGCAAACCAAAAAGAAGCTTCACGATAAAAATCACTAAAAATTGACTAAATTACCAAAATACCCCTAACCTCAAAACAACCTTAGAGCCTACGTTACGCTTAGGAAAACTCTCTCAAACACATAAAATAACAAATCGAAATCAAATAAATCATTTCGTCAATTTTTACAGAATTTGACAAAATTACGAAAATACCCCTCATAAAGTTCACAACCATTTCACATAAAAATTTTCATAAATGACATAAAGTAACATTTTCATTGAATTTCTTACAAAAAATAGATTCTAAAACATCCTAAACATTAAAAACCGACTTAAAACGTGAAAAGTCCTCTCTGGGGGTAAAACAATAATTTCACAATTTTCATAATTAAAAAATTAGAAATTAATAAATAAAATATTAAATAATTAAATTTAAACATTAATGAAATTAATTTAAAATTTTGAACCAAAGAAATCGATCAATCGGGCTCTCAAGCAAAATTGTTGAGGGTTCGTGAGATATTTCTTTAAGGACCCCTCCATTTGGGGGTCCAAAGAATTAAAGAAATAATGGAAGGGGGTTCTCCAAAAATGAAAAGTAAATCAAGCAAGACTGAAGTCAAGGTATTAAAGTCAATTAAGTGAGACTAAAGTCAAAATTAAAGTCAATTAAGCAAGACTGAAGTCAAAATTAAAGTCAATCAATTAAGACTAAAGTCAAAACATTAAAAGTCAATCAAATAAGACCAAAAGTCATAATAGAATTCTAATTAAATAATAACTCTATCTAATAGAGTTCTAACTTAAAAAAATTCTACCTAAAACAATTCTAATTAAAACACAATTCTACCTAAAATAATTTTAACTAAAACACAACTCTAATTAAAAGATCTCTAATTAAACACTAACTCTATCCAAATCAACCCCGAAAAACATCTATAAATATAGGTGCTCACACCCTATTTTCGTATCAAATCATATACCCTAGGAGAAGTAGGTCTAGAAGCTCCCCTAGCCCCCCATAAACCCTAGTTTTTGAGCCCCAACTCCTTACCTAACATCCCTCCTTCAATTTTAGTCTAGAAAACACCTAAAATTCCTCCAAAAACACCTCCAAATCCGTAACAAACTTGAAGAGTTCAGATTCAAAAAAAAGGAGATACCTTGATCTAGGAGATCCGAAGTCAAATCCGGAGACAGAACGAAGCAAGGGAGTACAGTACAACGAGCTCTTTTTGTCAGATCTGAGGGAGTAAAATCCTCTCTATCAGAAAGGTATCAGTTTTTTTTTATTATTTTATTTCTATCTAGGTTTTTAGCAATGTGATTTACTTGGAAAGTTAGTAGAGACCGGCTTTGGCCGGGCGGGTTGGTGCCTAACACCTTCCAACCCCGTAACATGATCCCCGGACTCTTTTTCTCTTTCGTAGATTAGTTTGCCTTTTTTAAAGTCAGTTTTGTTCCTAGACCTTAACAACTAGGTGGCGACTCCCAAACCTCAAGGGTCAAAAGCGGATCCGCGCACCCCGCGGATCGAGGGCGCTTTCAAATATCAATAAATATCACGCGGATGATGATGCGGTTGAAGCTTGACCATCGACAAAAATTTCACGTAAATACTTTTACCTACCTTTGATTCTAATTGATTACATTGGGGACAATGCAATAATTAAGTTTGGGGGTAGGAGTATTACATTTCTGAAACTTTTATTTATTTATTTATTTTCATGTGTTAAGTTTAGGTTTTGGTGTGTTTAAGTTAGTATATATATATATATATATATATATATATTTGTGTTTTGTGGTATTTTTTGCCTAATAATCTGCAGCCAATGATAATGATTTTGATTGAGTATATACATAGTTCTTAGAAGATGATAGAGGTTGAACTTATTTGTGTGCTTAACTCTGATGAAATTCTGTCTTGTTTTGAACTCTTTTACATTGAGCTTATAATCTTGATACACTTGGTTGTTTGATACACTTGGAAAATGTTTATGCCTTTGAGTGTGATCCATGATCTCAATGAATTCTAAAACTTATTTGATTATTACTCGAGGTAAAATCCTAGGTTGCACTTGATTAGGAACATGATTTAGGCCATTCTTGGATCGATTGAGCCTTTTAAGCTTACGTATGTTGATTTTATCACTAGTCTTCTCCATTGAGTCGTATTTCCCATGTTCTTTGGCACCCACAATTTTAACAAAGCCTTTTTGTCTAATTTTTTCAGAATTTGACCCATCACCTTTTAGGTATATTGATTGCTACTGGATAATTTTGAGCTATGCAAATAAGAGTTGAAGGTGAAGTTTCGGGAATGTGGAAGGTGAAGTTTCAGGAATGTGGAAGGCAAAGTTTCAAGAATATTTAGTTGAGGGTTCGAAAAGTACTTATGTTGAAAGAAAAGAAAAGAAAATTATTACTACATCCCTTCTGGTTAAAGAATGCATTGAATCAGATAAGTTTGGGGGTGCAGTGGGCTATTAAAAAAAGTATGAAAAAAAAATGATGAAAAAAAAATGATGAAAAAAAAATTGATGAATAAAAGGTTGTCAAGGAAATGAAGTGAAACAAGATTGAGAATGCGGAGTGACTTGTTATTGAAATCTAAGCTCGCGCTCTATGAGAATCCTAAGAGATTGATGTGCTTAAGGGGTGATTTGAGCCACAAAATTTTCTTTTATCCTACCTTTAGTCCTGTCACACATTACAAGCTGATAAAAGTCCTATTGATTCTTGATTGAGTGGCGACCTACATTAATGGAGAATAGCATGAAAAGTAAGCCTATGGAGTTCATCAATATCAATATCTAGAGATTACCTGTGTTTACTTTTGATTGCATAAACTGCTTTGGGGTGAAAACTGATTAAGTGATAAAGGATTGTTTGCACATATGTTAGGGGTTCAAGGTGAGGTTGAATGACAATTGGGTTGAAAATCTAGACTGTTTCAATTTTTAAAGTTTTTTGAGAATTGTGAAATTTGCATAATCTTTGAAGCAAGTGTGGAGAATCAAGCTTGTATTATCACTTTTGTTTTATTTGTGTTTTAGATTTCTTTCCCTTAGGTTTTTTTTTTTTTTTTTATTTTGCTCAAGGACTATCAAAATGTTAAGTTTGGGGGTATTTGATGAGTGGATTTTATACCCGCGAGTTAACAACTTTTAAATATAATATTTTATTAATTTTAGAGTCTTTTAGTTATTTTTATTTAAGTTTAATTTGTTTTATACTTTTTATGTGATTATATGTTCTATTTGATTTTTATGCTTATTTTGCAATTTAGGAACAGTATGGAACATTAGGATATTTGTCAACATTTAAGAGAAAATTCTGACTCAAATTGATACACTCTTGGAAGAAGGAAACTAAGCATACAAGCTAAAAAGTCTTCAAATCGTAACTCGATAAAAAACGAAGCCGTGGTGGGAATTCAAGAATTGCACAACAAAAATATAAAAATTCAAGCCGTGGCATGACATGTTTGGAGGCCATGGCCTGCTTACATTTCTAGCTTTACACGTTAATTTTGGGACAGAATTAGAGACGGATTTTGAAACTCTTAAACCCTAATGACTCCATACCTATAATAGGAACGATTAACCCTTATTCTAGGGAGAGAAGTTTTGGATTTTTCTTGGAGGCACAAGATCAAGAAGGAGGAAGAGAGCTAGAGATTCGACTCTTGAGTTTTATTTTTGTGAACTTTATCTCTTCTCTTGATCTTTGTAATCTCTAAGAAGGGCTGAATACTTTTGTGATTTTATTTTCTTTTCAATGATGAACTAATTTCTATTCTAGGGTTATAATGGAACCCATTCATGATACTTGATTAATTTTTTGTCTTTCTTTTTTGATTACTTCCACATGTGATGGTTTATTTTATCCTATGTTTAATGCGATTTAATTAACTGGCCATTGATTGAATTGATTTGATGAATCTTAATAATATCGACAGAGTTATTTTGTGTTCATGACCTAGATAGAATAACATATGCTAATTTGATATAGGCATATATTCACGTTGCGTGTGTATCCTTTATGAGAACTTATTCATAATGAATTTTTCTTGATTTAATTCTCATAAACATATAGGGAGTTAGTTTAGAAAGGTATTTTTACATGACCATTGGAAGAAGCTTGTAGAGAATTTAGTGTTCTTAGATGAAATTAAAGTGGATTAATTTATCATAGAAGGAAAAAGAATTTAATCAAGTGGATTGTTTGGGAAAAATTATAAACCTAGATTTTATCACTCATTGATTTTAAATATGTAAATTTACTCTCTATGTTATTTTCTTATTTATTTTTTAAATCCTATTTTTACTTTTGTTTGGATAAAATTAGACTGAGATAAATTGGTAATTAGTAATAGATTGGTATTTAGTCTCCGTGGGAATGATATTTTCTTATCACTTTATTACTTATTTCGATATGTATACTTGCGTGCGTACATTAAGATAACAGACACCCGCTAAAAATGAGCAATTATAGTAGGGCAAGAGCAGGTAATGACAGTTGAAGAGGTGGACCAAGTGGACCTTGGCACTACTAGGGAGCAACTTGTTAGCATTGGGACAACGTTGCAACTACAAAATCAGGGCATGCTGGTGCAACTATTGAAGGTGAACAAGGACGTGTTCGCATGGTCATTTGAATATATGTCGGGGATAGATTCCTCGGTTGCATACCATCAATTGAACGTTGATAAAGCATTTCGACCAGTTCAACAGAAACCCGGAAGATTGTTGCCTCGCCTGAGGTAGGGGGTGAATGAAGAGCTCGATAAACTATTAAAGACAGGATTCATTAGAGAAGTGGAATACCCCGAGTGGGTAACAAACGTAGTCGTCGTACCAAAAAAGGACGGGAGAGTCAGAATATGTATCGATTTCACCAATCTTAATAAAGCTTGCCCAAAAGATAATTTCCCCTTTCCAAGGATCGATAGGTTAGTGGATGCCACCTCCAGGCATGAGATGATGTCATTCATGGATGGTCTTTCACAACTTAGCAAGGATTGTTCTATTTTAAAATTATGTCGTTTGATCTGAAGAATGCATGGGCGACTTATCAAAGTTTAGTGACTAAAATGTTTGGGGATATGATCAGGCGGACAGTCGAAGTGTACATCAATGACTTGCTAGTAAAAAGCAAGAGGGCAAAAAATCACCTACGGGACCTCAAGGAGACGTTGGAATGACTAAGAGGATATCAGATTAAGCTAAGTCCAAAAAAGTGCGTATTTGGAATATCTTCCGGGAAGTTCCTCGGGTATGTCATCACTAGGAAAGGAATTGAAGTACATCCTGACCAAACATTGGTATGAAGTATTTGCATGGAACGAAGAGTGCAAGATGACCTTCCTCGACTTGAAATTTTTTTTAGGGCAGTCACCCATACTCAGTACTCTGGAGGAAAGGGAAGAGTTGGGGATCTACTTTCCACAAGTTCGGTGCTATTCATAATGGACTTAGGACGAGAGTATCTGATCTATTATGTCAGCAAAACACTTAGCTCATTGGAAGTCTGATACACGAAGACTGAAAAGGTTGGCTTGTCCTGTGTTTACACGACACACAAGCTCCGACCTTACTTTCTATCACATAAAGTCTGGGTAGAAACAGATCACCCATTGAAAGATATGATGTACAGATTGGAGAAGTCCGGGTGGATGGTGAGATAGGCAGTGATCCTTGGGGAGTACGACCTACAATTCGAGGCACGAACAACTTTGAAGGGGCAGGTGCTAGCAGATTTCCTAGTAGACTTCCCGATCGAAGACTCGGGCTGGAAAGAACAGGAGGAAGAAGATGAAGCGGTAGGGGAGCCAGAGGTATCGAGTAAACAAGTAGGATGGAGAATGTTCGTTGATGGATCGTCAAATTATTCTAGATCAGGCGTTGGAATAGTACTGGTTACCGCAAGCAATGACAAGCTAGAAAAATACTAAAACTCATATATGGGGCTTCTAAAAATGAGGCAGAATATGAAGCCGTCATAAATGGGCTCCAAATGGCAAAAAACCTCAAGATCGGTAGATTGGCAGTGTAATGGGGAGTATGAGGCAAAAAAAAGAGCGAATGGCCAAGTACTTGACAGTAGTAAAACGAGAAAAGAGTTGGTTTGCGGTTGTTAAAATAAGTAGAATCCCGAGAAACAAAGGAATGATGATTTTATATCATCAAACTCAACAACATACAGGATAGGAATGTGCAACTTACACAATAGAACTCCTATTGGAAAGATTTTTAAATAGAGATCATGAGACATAATGGCCTTAAGTAGGGATGTTTGTAGAAAAATACAAGAAAACAAAATTTTTATTAGAAAAAAGTAAATTATTAATGAAAGAAAACAAGATTTAGGTCCAACAATGTCGTATCGCCATCGTTGAAGAACAGGGCACCAAGATCATGTTCTCAATAGAGCTTAACTTATAATACCAGTAAAATAACTAAATTTATTGGATGATAATTACATAAACCACAATAGGATATTTATAAACATTACATCAATCAAGATACATGGAAACTAGCCTAATGTAAATATTTTAGAATATCCTAATTGATATATTTTAAATATTCCATCACAACCTTTCATGCACCATAATGCAATACACCTTATCCTCTAACACATTGATCTATGAAAGCACCTTTGATCCATGAGAGCAGATCCATTTTTTATATTTTTTGGGAGTTGCCACCTAGTTTTACGGTCTGGGAACCGAAACATGACTCTAAACGGATAAAAAGTACTGAACTACAAAAAAATGGGTTCGGGGATGATGATACGAGATTGGAAGGTGTTAGGCACCAATCCCACTCGACGAATGCCGATCTCCACTTTTCTCAAAAAAATTAAATTGTAAAAAAAAATGATTTAAAAATTAAAATAAAAAGATTACCTTTGTTACCTAGGTGATTGCGACTGTTGATTCTCTTAGAAACTACCAGAATGCGTTCTTCGTGTGAATCTTTCCACTTTTATCTCTATTGCTAGATCTATTTTTGATTTTCAAGATGAGATTTTCTTTTCCTAGATCTGAATATTTTTTTTATTTTCATGGTGTTTTAAGAATTTCTAGGTATTTTTTAAGTAAAAAAATTTAGGGTGTGGGTGGATTTAGGGTTTTGAAAAGTTTTTGGAGAATTTGGCCTCTCTTTCCTAGTGTTTTTCTTGACCTTTGAATTTAGGTGATGAAGACCTTTCTTTAAAGATCTTTTGGGAGATTAGAATTTTTTAAAGATAAGGTTAAGTTGTTTCAATTAGGATTTGATTAGATTTTATTTAAATTTTGAATTTTAAATTTTGACTTACTTAAAAAGAGAATTTTTTAGTTTTTGAAGAACCTCTCAATAGAAGGTTCTTTGTTAAATTATATTTTTAATTCTTTAGGACCCCCGGTGGAGGGTTTTTATTAAATATCATGTGGGTCCTACTTAAATAAATGGGTCACCACTTAAAATTTGACTCTTGGACTTAATTAATTGATTTTATTTGTTCAAAAACCTTAATTTAATTTATTAAGATTTCACTTTACGTTAGTTAATGTTTTAATTATTAGTTTCAAAATTTTAAATTTTAGAGTTGAAAAATTATCGTTTTGCCCTCAAAGAGGACATTTGTGTTGAGATGTTATTTTTCGATGTTTTGAGATATTTTGAAATCATTTTTTAGTAAGAAATTTAATAAAAGTATCGGTTTGTGTCACTTATAGGTTTTTAGCGTGAAATGAACGTGGACCCTGTGTGGGTATTTTCATAATTTTGTTGAATTTTATGAAAATTAACAAAACGATTTATTTGGTTTAATTTGTTGTTTTATGTGTTCGAAAGGATTTTTATAAGCGTAATGTAGGCTTTAGGGATGTTTTGATATTAGAAGTATTTTAGTAAGTTGATAATTTTTTAGTGATTTTTCTCGTAAAGCTTATTTCTATTTGAAAATAATGATTTATATCTTTTGGGTCATATTTTCCTAGCGTTGCATGATATCTAAAGTTTACTTATTTGAAATATCTCATCTGAATTTTGGAAACACATCAAGTAATAATAAAAAATATTAGAATATTCATCCATCATTAGGAACTGTCACAATTGGGTTGACGAATTGATTAATTGGGCAAGTGTGAAAATGGAGTGTCTACAGTCTATATCCTTATCTAGAATAAAATCAAGATCTCTCCTTCCTCTAATCCTAGAAGATCAACCATTGCCACCTCACTTGGCTAATAATTTGTCCATGGTTGCATCCGATTGATTTGCCACATATGTATTCAAATCATATGCTTTTGATGCCTCACCCATTATGGGTTCCACGTTGTCACTTCTTCGACCCCATTCTGTGCAATGTTTATCTTTTCCTTCCATTTACCAACTGATTCAGCCTTACATCATTATTTTTAGAGTCGTGATGAATGCACGCGGTCTTGGTATGTGGTTGCGTACATGGCTAAAGTGGCAAGGGCATTGAATCATAGATCGTTTTCATCTGGATACACAAGAAAAATATGTCCGGTTCTGCGCCTTTGCACGTCAACTGCGTACCAAGACTGCGTGCATTCATCATTGTTTTTATTTTTAATCGTTCCTTCTCTAATGGATAATAGTCCTTTCTATTTTGGTCTTCATTCACTCGTTTTCGTTTGAGCTTTTGTAGCTAAACCTTGGAGTTCCTTCAAAGGTTTATCCTTCTTGAGTCAGTAGTTGGAATCTCTGTTCCCAATCTTGTTACAACTTTTGCTAAAATGAGGAATGGAACTATAGTCAATTTCTTGCCAAGATCCTTATGATCCATACTCAATCCAAACTTGCTTAGCTTCATGAAATTTCGACCCCTTTCTCAAAAGTATAATAAATTACTAGAACCTTACCCACAACCAAGGCTAGGATCTTAAATTTGCTTCCACATAACAGAATAAAAGAATCTTAGGAAAAGAAAACCAAACTGGAACAATGATGGGTCATTTTTCGATACAACCATACTTTGGGTGATGATACCAGAGACCTGGGTTCAAATCCCAGCAGCACCGAGTTATTGAACTCATTAAAAGTAGGCTTACCAATAAATAAATAAACAAATAAGCTCGGTTGTGTTTGATTTAGATGCCAACAAAACAAGATCCATTTGATAAACAAAATGATCTTGGAATCTAGATCCAACCCGAAAAGCATTTGAAGCAGCTCAAACCCATTATATTAGGCTTGGATGGCAAGATGACCCTAATGATGGATTGAATTTTTTGTGAGTCACTTTGTAATATGTAATGATAGAAAAATCCTCGACCATCTTAAGCACAAATACATTCTTTGTTTTTATTGTCATAGTTATTTTTGGTCTGTTAAAAAAATATTTTTATTAATATAACAATTTCCTACGTCTTTTCTTGCCAAAAATAACTTTGAAGCCTCCGCCCCCAAAATGTAGTTCCCAAGGTTTTCAAACTTTTGACTGTTGAAATGGCTATAACTGTAGAATTCTGTTAAAATGGTTAGAACATCCTTAAATGTATTGAAGAATCAATTGATATTTTTTAACTTTCTGTGGAAAATGTTATCTTTTGTAAACCTTTTGTGAACTCTAACAATTAAATAATGTCAAAATAATTTAATATATTAAATAAAAGATTACATTTATACATTCCCATTTCCTACTTCTATTTACAATTTTGGAGGGAAAGGAGAGAAATTTGGGTTCTCTAAGATTCTCTCTCTCTTTCTCTTTTAATAACTTTTTCACTCATGAATTCTTTTATGAGTAGTATTGGAGATGCTTTGTAATTGGCAAATTGTAATTTGGAACCCTCAAGCATTTGGGGCCCAAAAGCATGGAAAGTGGTTCAGCTACATGAGATATTCTATGTATCTAAGCAATGGTCAATCATTGTAAATTAGAAGTACTTTTCGAGGCTCAATCCAAGGTTGAGGATCTCCATTGACATGACTGTTATGATTTGCGGAAAAACACAGATTTTTCCGAGATTAGTTTCAATCTTTGAGGGAATAATATATTTTTCTTTAGAATCCCTAGCATTCCAACAGTCATGTTGATGGAGAGCATTAACATGTAGTACATATATCTTTACTCTTATAATGAGAGAAGTGCCAAGTAGAATTGGTTCAACGCCATTATTTAAGTGGTCATAAATGCCTCTACTTTTATATTTAAATTTAATAAAATCAAGATCATTTTGGTAAAATCATGTTGCTTAGTTTTCAACATTACAAAAGTACCTATTTGTTTATTATGTAATCTTAAAAAAATCCATTACTTAATATTTTAAATTTATATTCAAAGTAAGTAACAAAAATTATAAATTACTTTATTTTTCACTATGATTCTCACTGGGTTGATGTGATAGCCATAGACATTTTTCCTTGAGATCCGAGTAAAAAGCATCTATTGTTGTGTGAACCTCCACATCAAAAATGTGAGAATCTAAGTGGCTGTTTGTTTCCTCTTCAAAATGCATTTTTTTTGCGCTTTTGAGTTGTGAATCTACGTTTCACCCATAAATTACCGTTTGGTAATAAATTTTGCATTAAAACTCTGCGTTTCTAAATGCAGTTAGGAAAAGTTGAGAATAGGCACTTTTTACATTCGCGTTTGCAGGAGTTTTTAATAGCAAAAAACGGTTCACTTAGAAAGATCGAAATACCCCCTCGATCTCTTCTCGACTTCTCTTCTTCCCTTCTCTGTGACAAAATCGAACAGCAGCTCCTGCGACAGAACCGCACGGCTCTTCTCTTCTTCTCGAAAAAACCTCGTTCGGTTCTTTTCTTATTCATCTCTCTCTTCTTCTCAACAGCACGCAGCTGTTCTTCGTTCAACCGAAACCACTTGTAGATCGCCATGACACGCATCTTCGATTGATGCCATCGACGATACCATCACACCTCTTTTCATTCTACTTCTCGATCTCACACAAAACAACCCTTTCCCAACCAAACAAAACCCATTTATTTCTCAATCGATCTTTACCTCTTTTCACTCTCGATTGATCTATACGGCAGCAACACCAAAATTATAGATCTGATTCATTCTATCTCCGATCTCTCATAAGCTTCAAACACCAACTGCGATTTCTGTTCGATCTCTCTCACAATCTACTACAAGATCTAACGGCAAGTACGATCAAATACAACCTTCCTTTGATCTGTGATTTTTTTTTAAATGATGATTTTTTTTTCTGAAATGTAAAATCTCTGGATTCAATCAAGTCAGGTTAAAATCTTCATCTTTATTTATGTTAGTAAGTTGAAATGATGAATGTTTTTTTTTTTATAAGTATGACTCTGGATTAATTTTGTAAGTCAACTTAGTGCATTTTTGGTCTACCTGGATGAATTTTTAGAGTTGACATGATGAGTGGTTCAAAGAGAACTGACAGTGCAATTTAAATTGGTTTTATTTTGTTTTTTGGTTTGTAAATTGGATGATGTGGATGCTACTCACATGGAATTTTTCTGTTTGTAAATTGGTTGACAACAGCAAGTTGGTTGATAATAAACGAGTTTCTTTACCAACCTAGTGAATGAAGATGTAGAAGTGCGCAAATTACATTTATAAATTGAAAACAACCCATTTGAGACATATTTGATGTAGATCTGAAATACATTTGATGTTCGAACCGATTCGATCCAAAAAACATGAAAAATCAGATTTTCGGATTAGAATCTGTAAACACCTCATTTTTACACTCGCCTGATTAATCAACTTGTCAACCTGATCGCAACGATTCCCAATGATGGATGTTTATTCCAATGCTTTATTTTATTACCAGATATGTTTCGAAAATCCAGATAAGATATCTCAAACTGACAAAACCTTAGAAACCACACTACGCTAGGAAAATACGACCCTAGAAACGTAGAAATCATCATCTTGCAAACAAAAACAAGTTTCACGATAAGAATCACTAAAAATTGACCAAATTACCAAAATACCCCTAACATCAAAACAATCCTAGAGCCTACATTACGCTTAGGAAAACCCATTCAAACACATAAAATAATAAATTGAAATAAGATAAATTATTTTGCCAATTTTCACAGAATTCGATAAAATTATGAAAATGTCCCTCATCAAGTTCACGATCATTTCATATAAAAATTTTCATAAATGACACAAACTAATATTTCCATTGAATTCCTTACGAAAAATCGATTCTAAAACATCCTGGAACATTGAAAAATGACTTAAAACGTAAAAAATTCTCTCCGAGGGCAAAACGATAATTTCACAATTTTAATAATTAAAAATTTTAAAATTTATAAATAAATCATTAAATAATGTAAAGTGAAACATTAATAAAATTAATTTTAAAATTTAAACTAAAAAATTGATCAATCAGGCTTTCAGGTAAAATTGTTGATGGTTCGCAAGATATTTCTTTAAGGACCCCTCCATTTGGGGGTCCAAAGAATTAAAGATATAATTGAGAGGGGTTCTCCAAAAATTTAAAGTCAATCAAGCAAGACGAAAGTCAATCAAATAAGACTAAAGTCAAAATTAAAGTCAATTAAGTAAGACTAAAGTCAAGTATTAAAGTCAATCTCATAAGACTAAAGTCAAAATCCTAATCTAAACTAATCAAGTCAATCTCATAAGACTAAAGTCAAAATCCTAATATAAACTAATCAAGTCAATCTCTTAAGACTAAAAGTCAAAACCCTAAATTAAAACCCTAAAGACTAAGTCAATCTCATGAGACCAAAGTCTAAACCCTAATTAAAACCCTAAAAAGAAACTCTAATCAAACCCTAATTCTCTTAAAAAACTTTATAAATAGGAGCCTTCACACCCTATTTTCGTATCAAAGAAAAAATCCTAGAAAAAGTAGGTGAAGAAGCCTCCACAACACCCCCAAAACCCTAATTTTGAAGCCCCAACTCCTTACCTAACACCCCTACTTCGATTTAAGGCTGAAAAATACCTAGAAATCTCTCAAACACACCTAAAAAATCCACAACAAATTCGAAGCACTCAGATCCAAAAATGAGTTATCTTACCTCGAAGATCAGAAATCAGATTCGGAGACAGAACGAAGTAAGGAGTACGGTACAAGGAGCCATTTTCTCCAGATCTGAGGGAATAACACTTTTACAGATCGAAGGTAAGATTTTTTTCATTATTTTTTTTATCTAGTTTGTCTTTAGCAATGTAATTTTGTTTGGGATAAGTAGAGACCGGCATTGGCCGGGCGGGGTTGGTGCCTAATACCTTCCAACCCCGTAACATGATCCCTGAATTTAGAGTTTCTGTAGTAGATTAGTTTATTATCTGTTTTAGAGTCAATTTGGTTCCTAGACCATAATAATTAGGGGGCGACTCCCAAATTTCAAGGGTCAAAAGCAGATCCGCACACCCTGCAGATCGAGGGCGCTTTCAGTGACGACTCCTCTTGGGACTATTGAGGATCAGACTTGAAAAACCCCAAATATGGGAGCATTGCCAAGATGACCTAGTTTTTTTTTTATATTTAGTTTGACTTATTTTATTTGTTTGTTTGTTTATTTATTTATTTTTGTGACTAGATTGTAGATGATTTTTGGTATTATATTTTTATCCAATTAAGGGTCACTTTTTGATAACCCCTAAATAATGAGAGATTCAAATTGACATATGAAAAGGATGGAATGATGAAGGTTGGGACAGCAATGTGAAAATATTTTTACAGAATATTTTAGTGAGAATTAAGTCTGGGCACCTATTAATAAAATGTAGATCCCATCGAGTAGATTAATTTAGAACCTGAATTTACTCGATTTCGCTATCGGAAGCCTAAGATATCATTGATGCAAGTTCAATATGTAAATCTAGAGTTATTGATGAATGAAGATTGGGATAGTAACGTTAAAAGATTTTTATAGAACGTTTTAATAAGAATTATGTCTGGGCACCTATTCATAAAACGTAGATCTTATCGAGCAGATTAATTTAGAACTTGAATTCACTCAATTTCGTTATCGAGAGTCTTAGATATCATCAATGCAAGTTCAATCTGTAAATCTGGAATTTCTGCTGAATGAAGATTTGAACAATAATGTTAAAACGTTTTTACAGAATATTCTAATAAGAATTAAGTTTAGGAACTTGTTAACAAAATGTAGATCTCATCGAGTAGATTAATTTAGAATCTGAATTCGCTCGATTTCGTTATCAGGAGCCTTGGATATCATCGATGCAAGTTTAATATGTAAATCTGAAATTTCTGCTGAATGAAGATTGAGACAGTAACGTTAAAACATTTTTACAGAATATTCTATTCAGAATTATGTCTAGGCACCTATTAATAAAATGTAGATCCCATGGAGTAGATGAATTTAGAATCTGAATTCACTCGATTTCGTTATCGGGAGCTTTAGATATCATCGATGCAAGTTCAGATTGTATTTTTTTCTAATTCATAGAAAATTCAAATTTATCTGGTGTTAACATAGTTAATGCTCCTGAGAGTAAGCTCATTTGGCACTATGATCTTTCTCTTTGATTTTCTTTTGGATTGTGTTTCTAGTTTGTTTTTATAATTTAAAAAAAAAAAGGGTTCATCGTTTCTCATCTCAACAATTATCATTCTATCATCAATGTAACATCTATTGGAATCTCGATTTATTTTGGATCACCCAAAAGTGATCATTAATTGGACCTTAAAAATTATAAAAATGCCATGATCATTAATTGATTTTCCATGATTTTGATTCGTATATATTTTGATATGCATGTTTTAATCTTGTATGATCACATTTTCTAATATCCATATTTTAATGGTTTGATCTGGCTTATGGGCCCACTTGTTTGAAAAAGCCCTGGGCACACCCCACCCTGTTTTGCACACACCACGAGCACATTTACTGTTTTGCACGCTTGTATGTCCCAAAATAGCCAACGTGGCACTAGTGCGTGGCCCGGTCTCTTCGGAGATGCTACGTCATTCATGAAAACCACAACTCCAGTCACGTACCTTAGGGTATATCAAACTGGGGCATCAATACCGTATGATCAGGTGATTCTGAGGGATATATTGATGCACCCAGGCTTGAGCGACTTGAGCCTTTGACCTGTTGTGAGCCACATAGTCACATGCCCCGATTGCCAACGTAGTACTAGTACGTGGTCGGTCCCCTCGTGGGATGCCAAACCATTTATGAAAGCTACAACTCTTAACTCGTACCCATAGGTATGTAAAAGATAATCTAAGTATATCAATTGCACTTCTTAGTCAAAATCGGTACTAAGCAAGATCTTGCCCCGCTGTACCTTACTGTACGAGGGGGATAAACTACGTCTACTCTAGATAAGAGGTATTTAAGTGGGCCCTTGCTCAGCATTGTGCGCCACCTCTCAACTGGAGATCAAACTGACTGTTTTTTACTTTAGAGAAGTGAATTGAGATTTTAGATTATTACCTATACGGTATATCAAACCAAGTCACCACGTATCGAGAGGTATGTAGGTGTATTTGGGCAAGGGTAACTAGATAAAATGCATTGCATGTAGTAAGCTTAGAGTCTAGAAGCCTTCCTATAGGTCACGACCCAAACTGACTATGAGTGTTCCCGGGTTGCTCAATTTAATCCAACCAACAGGTAAGTGGGTGGACCGATCTACAATAATCAAACAAAACCCGCAATATCGATCCGACCCAATCGGTGAAATGTACCGATTAATTTGAACTACTTAAACCAGTTGGCCCAATTGACAAATAGATCAAACTGATCAATACCAAACCAGTTGGACTAATTGGTTTCACTTTTAAAGATCCAGACCACTTTGTATAGAAAGATTCAATCTTAGGATCAAATTAATTTGTCTGATTAAAAGTTCAATCCCAATCAGGGGTAGACCCGCGTCTAACCTTTCTCACTTTCTTAGTCACTATAGACTTATAGTGCATTTGGATTCGATATTTTCCACTGGACTTAGACTATTCTATATCGAAACTTTAATCATGTGGTTAAAAGTCAAACCTTTAGAGTCAATGGTTAACCTTGGTTTACTTCCAATCAAGTGATAATTGGTCCTAAACGTTCTAAACCTCTATCTGTACCACTTTGGGTCCGTGAAAATAGTCGTCTTTCCAGAGTACCATTGCCAAGTAGTCAGTCTTTACCACGAGAAGAAACGAGTACCATGGATGAAGCTGCGCTCGGTTAGATTTTAGAATCTTTTCAAGCACAAATTATTGCTTCTGTCCAAACACAAATTGAATCCCTAAAAATTGAAAAAGGAAAAGATAAAGCTATAGAACCTCAGGATGTGTTTGACCTCGTTAAAAATCAAGAAGATGATCAGTTACACGTTGACCCTATCCTAGCTCATCGAATAACTCAAGTTGAAACTGCTTTGAAGAATATTAAAGACCCTGACGATCTTACTCTTGGATTAGGGGGCAAGACCTTGTTTCCCACGGTCCGTCTGCTAGAGAAATTCACAATGCCAAATATGGAGAAGTTTGGCGGTATTAGATGTCCTAGGACTCACTTAAAAATATATGTCAGCATATGCAATCTCAGGGTTTGAGTGAAGAACAGATGGCACAACTTTTTCAAAGAACCCTTACAGGTCTTGCCCTACGCTGGTTAATGTCATTGGATTCATCTCGGGTAAGAACATGGCTTGAATTGATGAAGGAGTTTATTGATCGGTATTCATTCAACACAGATATTGAACTTACAAGAAGAGACCTAGAAACTACTAAATAGAAACCCGGAGAAACTTTCACTGAGTTCATTGCTCGATGGAGAGCTAAAGCCGCTCAATTGTGGGATCGACCTCAAGAGAAGGAACAAGTCAAGATATCCTCAGGAATCTCACTCCAAATTATGCCAAATATTTGATGCCTCAGTACCTTCCCACTTTTCAATCCCTCCTTGAGGCTGGAAATCAAATTGAGGATGCCTACTCTTCGGGACTTTTTGGTAACCCGTCTGAGTCAAAATCTAAACATTTCAAACCTAATATCAATTCCTTACAAGTGGCCAACACCACCTTCGCACTATCTCCTCAAGCTACTCAACCTTCACAAACTAAACCTAGGAGATAGTTTGCCAATCTTGGAATGTCTCTTAGTGTTGCTTATCAAAAATTGATGAAAAGGGGATTGTTGACACCTTTACAACCTAAGCCTTTACCTAATCCTCTTCCCCCAACAATGGATAATGGGCAATTCTGTGAATTCCATCAGATGTCTGGTCATATTCTTGACATGTGTATTACTCTCCAACATATTATTCAAGATCTTATTGAGCAAGGAAAAGTCACCATACCCACTCCTACCGCACCCAATGTGAAGACTAACCCTTTGCCTACCTTTCAAAATCAACCCTCTCCTACTCTGAATCTAATATCCATATCCAAACCCGAATCAATTGACCCAGGTTCCTTCATTCACCCAATTGGTCTTAATAGTGCATTCGCTCCATGCCAAAATGAGCTCAACTACCCTAAGGCAGTGATAGAACTGAAGAACAGAGAAATCATTGAAGCAATGGGTTGTCCCGCATATGACCGGCTTGAATCGAAATATGAAGAGATAGTAAAAGTAGACAAGTTAAAGTCATCCATCGAAAATAACTAAAGTGGCATAGACTCTAGAATTGTGTCCCTCCATTCAGAATGATGTCGTCTTTTAAGTCTTCTTAATTTTTTTTTAGCTTTAGTTGCGTCAGTCTTTGAATTCAGTTAGTCATCTTTATTTTGGATTATAGTAAGGTTTGTCAATCTATATTCTTTTCAACTCCAATAAATAAAGAAGCTTTTGATTATCATGTGTGCAATAATGATTTGAATATAAGATTTAATATGAGAAATGACTTAAAGCTCACTAACTGAACTTAATAAATATTGGAATTAAAGAGTACATTCAAGAAGTGCAAATTGGTGATACATTATCCTCAAGAGAACATGAGAGAATAGTAAACTTACTTAAGAAATTCAACAATATTTCTTGCATGATCTCATAAGATATATGGATGAATTACACAAAAACATAAATCAAGTCAAGAGTGATTTTAAAGTCAAAGATTATCGATCAAAAATAATATAGTTGAAAGCACCGACAAAGACGCTAAGACTTATAAGTGGATCTACCATGTTTCTCACTCAAAAGAGGAGAGTTTCATTCATAAGAGAATAAAAGATTTTCTCGAAGTTTTAGAAGAGTTGAATAGTCAGAAAACTCAAAAGAAGATCTTACTCGACAGAGCAATCTAGATATCAAATTCTTGAAACTTGGACCAAGTCGAGCAGCATTCATCAAAAGAGGCCTCCTTTGGTCGAATCATTTTTCTATCTTACAAAAAAAAAATATAACCTTCTTTAGCCCCTCGCAGCCTTTAAAAAAAATCAATAACCTTTTCTTTCTAAACCACGCCGACCAACCTTGGGAAGGAATCTTAGTATGAACTACGTTTTGACCTGATCCCAAAAGAGAAAAGAAATATTTGAGGTATGTAGGCAATTTGAGAAGTTACTTCAGGCCCGGTCATGCAAAGAATATATGTATTCTCTTGTCATCTAAAAGGAAAATCCCTTATTGAAAGGTCTAAAAGAAAAGAATGTCAAACTAGGGGCATTAGAAAAAAAAATCAAAAGAATTGATAAAAAGAAAAGAATGCTAAACTAGGGACATTTGGAAAAAGTCAAAATAATTGACAGAAAAGAGAGAATATCAAATTAGGGGCATTTTGGAAAGTCGACCCTTTTACCCTTTCTTTCTAAACCATGTCCTAAGCCCACCTATTAAGTTCTCCTGAATGCTAATTGACTCGATTAAGGTGCAAGGAACCAAGAAGTTGTCAAGTAGGTTATTCAAGATCATTAAGAAAAAAAAAAGCCCGCTAAGTCAAAAATCCAAAAAGGTGACTTAGGCAAAATTTAGGGTATAACCATAAAAAAGAAAGTCTACTAGGTTGAAAATCTGAAAATGCGACCTAGGCAAAATCAAGGCATCATCAGAAAAAGAAAAATAAAGCCCGTTAGATTGAAAATCTAAAAAGACAATCTAGGCAAAAATTAGGGCATCATCAAATGGGAGGAAAGGTCCCATCAAGAAAAAAATTCAGAAGGAAGCTTGTGCAGAAACTAGAAAATGCAGAATCATTCAAGCTACAATACGACGAAGACAATGTTGAAGTCAAAAAAATCAAAAGTTATCTTGAACATTGTAGGATTTTCAAAAGTATTTTTACTTGTTCAAGTATTCGCTAATGGACGATGTAGAATCATCAACCACTTTGAAGAGAAAGATCTTTTATTCTAATATTTATCAAGGTTTTTTAAGTCTAGCTCAAGCATTTCTAAAAAAAAAATAATGATCAATTCTTTATTGCACATACGATAATCTTAAGAGTCTTAAATTTAAGAGAATGTTAGTTCTTCTATCTGTCATACATCAGAGTCCATATTTTTCAAACGTAATCCATTCCATCAGTCTCGTAGTCAAGTCCTAGTTAAAGCCAACCTTGAAACTAGGGGCATTTTTTAAGGTTATTTAATTCCAAAATTTTTGTTCTTAATCACATGATAAAAAGAAAATCTTACAAAAACTTAAAAGTCCGGCGAAGCCCAATGATAATTATAAATCCAGATGCATGATAAGCCAATAAAGGCCTGATCTTTCAAACTTTGAGTTTGATTTTGAATCATAGACTGAATTAATAGGATTGTTTAAGCTCTTATAAATTAAAGTCCGAGAAATATGACTTAGTAAGTTCGAGTCCGAGAAACGAGACTCCAACTTTTTGAATCATATAATGAATAGGCTTTTTGAAGTGCTTACAAACCTAAGTTTGAGTCTGAGAAACGAGACTCCAACTTTTTGAATCATAGAATGAATAGGCTTTTTGAAGTGCCTACAAACTTAAGTTCGAGTCCGAGAAACGAGACTCCAACTTTTTGAATCATAGAATGAATAGGCTTTTTTAAGTGCCTACAAACCTAAGTTTGAGTCCGAGAAACAAGACTCCAACTTTTTGAATCATAGAATGAATAGGCTTTTTGAAGTGCCTATAAACTTAAGTTCGAGTCTGAGAAACGAGACTCCAACTTTTTTTGAATCATAGAATGAATTAGTAAGATTGTTGAAGTTCCTATAAATCTAAGTCTGAGAAACGTGGCTTAATGAGTTCGAGTCCGAGAAACGAGACTCCAACTTTTTAAATCATAGAATGAATAGGCTTTTTGAAGTGCCTAGAAACCTAAGTTCGAGTCTGAGAAACGAGACTCCAACTTTTTGAATCATAGAATGAGTAGGCTTTTTGAAGTACCTAGAAACCTAAGTTCGAGTCCAAGAAACGAGACTCCAACTTTTTGAATCATAGAATGAGTGGGCTTTTTGAAGTGCCTACAAACCTAAGTTCGAGTCCGAGAAACGAGACTCCAATTTTTTGAATCATAGAATGAATAGGCTTTTTGAAGTGCCTACAAACTTAACTTCGAGTCCGAGAAACGAGACTCCACCTTTTTGAATCATATAATGAATAGGCTTTTTGAAGTGCCTACAAACCTAAGTACGAGTCCAAGAAACGAGATTCTAACTTTTTGAATCATAGAATGAGTAGGCTTTTTGAAGTGCCTACAAACCTAGATTCGAGTCCGAGAAGCGAGACTCCAACTTTTTGAATCATAGAATGAATAGATTTTTTAAAGTGGCTATAAACCTTAGCTCGAGTCCAAGAAATGAGACTCCAATTTTAACAGGATTCTGTTAAGTTCCTGTAATCCTTACCCAGAGTCCGAGAAACGAGACTCCAGCTTTGTTTAAATCATATTGAATTAACAGGATTGTTTAAGTTCTTTAGCCTGAGAAACATGGCTACAATAGGTTCGAGTCCCATAAACGAGACTCATACTTTTTCGAACTCTAAAAAAGAATTTCAAATAGGATTTAACGAAGTTCCTACATTGTTATGACTCCAATTACCTAATTGTTCAACCTTACCATGATTGCTTTCGTTGCATAAGCACATTTCAATATTGAATCATTATTTGTTAGTAAGAAAATATCTTTAGGACTTGACATATTTTTACTCAGTTTCACACAGTACACACACTCACACTTACACTTTTTAGTCAAGGAGAAATCTTTAAAATTCAAGGATCTGACACTGTCAATAAGAGCTCGTGCTCAAGGACCTGACATTTTTTTTAATTCTGGGAAAGCTTCACCCTCAAGGATCCGAACACCCCGACGAATTGCTAAATCAGGCTGCAAAATGAACTGTCACTAGCTTTGACATTCGGATATCGCACTATCTACTAAAATAGATTTGCTATCTAGTTTGCTTCAACCCTCTGCCAAAGAAGGGCATCTGTAGACACCCAATTTTTGCACTCGCTTGATTAATCAACTCGTCAACCTGATCGCAACGATTCCAAATGATGGATGTTTATTCCAATGCTTTATTTTGTTACCAGATATGTTTCGAAAATCTGGATGAGGTATCTTGAACTAACAAAACCTTAGAAACCACGCTACGCTAGGAAAATACAACCCTAGAAACGTAGAAATCATCATCTTGCAAACAAAAACAAGTTTCACGATAAAAATCACTAAAAATTGATCAAATTACCAAAATACCCCAAACATTAAAACAATCCTAGAGCCTACATTACGCTTAGAAAAACTCATTGAAACACATAATACAACAAATTGAAATCAAATAAATCATTTCGCTAATTTTCACAAAATTCGACAAAATTACGAAAATGTCCCTTATCAAGTTCACGATCATTTCAAACAAAACTTTTTATAAATGACACAAACTAATATTTCTATTGAATTTCTTACGAAAAATCGATTCTAAAACATCCTGGAACATTGAAAAATGACTTAAAACGTAAAAAATCATCTCCGAAGGTAAAATGGTAATTTCATAATTTTAATAATTAAAAATTTTAAAATTTATAAGTAAATCATTAAATAATGTAAAGTGACATATTAATAAAATTAATTTTAAAATTTGAACAAAAAAATCGATCAATCAGGCTTTCAGGTAAAATTATTGATGGTTCGCAAGATATTTCTTTAAGGACCCCTCCATTTGGGGGTCCAAAGAATTAAAGATATAACAGAAGGGGGTTTACCAAAACTTTAAAGTCAATCAAGCAAGACTAAATTCAAGATATTAAAGTCAATCAAATAAGACTAAAGTCAAAATTAAAGTCAATTAAGTAAGACTAAAGTCAAGTATTAAAGTCAATGTCATAAGACTAAAGTTAAAACCCTAAGTCAAAACCCTAATCTAAACTAATCAAGTCAATATCTTAAGACTAAAAGTCAAAACCCTAAATTAAAACCCTAAAGACTAAGTCAATCTCATGAGACCAAAGTTTAAATCGTAATTGAAACCCTAAAAAGAAACTCTAATCAAACCTTAATTCTCCTAAAAAACTTTATAAATAGGAGCCTCCACACCCTATTTTCATATCAAAGAAAAAACCCTAGAAAAAGTAGGTGAAGAAGCCTCCACAATACCCCCAAAACCCTAATTTTGAAGTCCCAACTCCTTACCTAACACCCCTACTTCGATTTCAGGCTAAAAAACACCTAGGAACCTCTCAAAAACACCCCAAAAATCCACAAAAAATTTGAAGCACCCAGATCTAAGAAGGAGATACCTTACCTCGAAGATCAGAAATCAGATTCGGAGACAGAACGAAGTAAGGAGTATGGTACAAGGAGCCGTTTTCATCAGATCTAAGGGAATAACACTTTTACAGATCGAAGGTAAGATTTTTTCGTTATTTTTTAATCTAGTTTTGTCATTAGCAATGTAGTTTTATTTGGGATAAGTAGAGACCGGCATTGGTCTGGCGAGGTTAGTGCCTAACACCTTCCAACCCTGTAACATGATCCCCGAATTCAGATTTTCTGTAGTAGATTAGTTTATTATCCGTTTTAGAGTCAATTTGGCTCCTAGACCATAATAACTAGGTGGCGACTCCCAAACTTCAAGGGTCAAAAGTGGATCCGCACACCCTACAGATCGAGAGCGCTTTCAGAATCTTAAATCGAAAATAATTTTAGATCAGATTCAGATCTACCCCAATCCATTCCCAAACAAATCCAATCCGAACATATTTTAATATTTTTTTATTATTCTTAATTTCATGTACGTACATATAAATAAAACATTTTGTCTTTTTGATTTTCCTTTATATTTAGTTGGAAAGTAGATTTTTTTTTTAAATTTATATGATTTTATATTTTTTTAACATTAATAATTAGAAAATAAGGCATGTATTCGGATCAGATTGATTTCCGATTAATGATAAAATGAAACGTATTGAATTCGGTTCACATATTCATTTACCCGTTCGGATCGGGTACGTTGTACAAAAGTCAAAATAAGATTTTTTTCACCAAATGCACAAGACAATATTTTTAGACCAATCTTTAGGAAATATTTTTTATTTGTAAATTAGCTAACCAACTCTCAGAATTAAAGAATCCAGACTCATTTCATATATTTGTAAAATAAGATACTCAATATGTATTTCTTGCTGAAATTCCAGTAAAGATTGGATTCATAATGGTAGCATGATTCATAATATAAGGTTTGCTCGAGTAAGGATTGGATTTTAGCAAAAGAGTCTTTATTGACAATCTCACTAAGTTTTAAAGTTTGAATATTTGAATCATGTTTGTTGGATGTTGTAGAATTGTGATGATTTTTTTTTAAAGTTTGAACTAAATTATGTTCGTTTGATGTTTGTGTTTGGTGGTGGTTGTCGTTAATTGAATTTTAAAGTTTGAATATTTGAATCATAAATGCTTTTCTTTATCTTACACACGCACACACACACACACATCAATTATTGTACTCTGTACAGTCAAAGATTGAGAACACAGGGATCCTTCACCGTGGGACTGAGAACTGTGCGTTCTTCCGACTATTTATATGATAGCCTGACATTGCCTCATGGTTTCTCTCTTTGATTATACATTGTGCAAAAATCAAAATATATATCTGTAGAATATGACATGTTTTGTTTCATGCACTACTGTTATTATTACCATTGACAGATTGGAAGATAATAATTCAAAAAATGCGAAAGTAGATTGGACACCCAAACAACATGAAGTTTGGGTCGAGATATGCTCTGAATTAGTTAAAAATGGGAAGAGACTACATAAAGTACTTGATAAGATTGGATATGAAACATTGGTGAAGGAGTTTAAAAGGATAACTGGCGTTTACTATGATATAAAGCAAATGAAAAATAAGTGGGATAGACAAAAAGGACTTTGGGGACGTTGGAATAAGATTTACACAAATACTGGCATCTCTTATAATGTTGAGACGGGTATATTAGATGCAAGTGAGGAGTGGTGGGATGGGTGGTTAGAGGTATATTTTTTTGTTACTTCTTTATTTTATTTATGTAAATTTTATTTATTTCTTTTATATATAATTTAGAATATTTATTTTTTAAAGCATCATCCAAAAGATGCAATATTTCGATCGAAACCTTTGATGTTTGCGAAGCAATTAGATGTAATCTTTGGAGGTACATATGTTACTGGTAGCCGGCTGTGATCGTCTACATCTGGTACAATGCAATCTACATAAGTAAACCAACCAGATAATCTTGGGGATGATCTAGAAGATGTCATGGAGACCTTGCCCCCGGAGTCTCAGACACCTCTAGACTTTATTCCTGATGATACTGATGAGTTAGAGGATGATGCTATCGCTACTGTACCCCCACCCACAGACCTTGTTCGACGCAGAAGTGGCGATACTCTACAACCTCAGGGTCGTAGGCAGAAGATGACTACTGTTATGCGAATTGACCAATCATTGGAGAAGCTCGTAGATGCAGTTAACAATCAGATATCTACTTCTATCAATCAGACATCTGTTAAGAAAGACACTATTCAAGAGTCAATCGACCTCTTAGACCAGCTAACAGATATAACCTCCAACAGTGATCTTTATCATTTTGCGTTGAAGATGTTTATGAAGAACAAGGAATTTAGAGAGATTTTTTGTGGGTTACGATCAATAGATATTCGTCTTAGGTGGTTGGAGAGCGAGATGACTGATTATCTGACTGGGAGAGATTGTTAGACATTTTTTCATGTTATTTTTATATTATGTTGGATTTGAAATGCACCTATAGGGTGTAATATACTTGGTTACTTTTATATTTATGTTTGTTTGATGATGCATCTATAGGGTGCAATATACATTGGTTACTTTTTTATACTAATATGATGTAATATACTTTGTTAGATGGATATGTTAATTTTTGTTAGACATATATTATATTTTCCTATAGATGGATATTATTTGCACTATTTGATGTTTATTGTGATTAATATTGTGGATAATGAGTTTTGTTGTATGTAGTGGATATCATTTTATTGTGTATTGTAAGTTGGGTGTATATACAAATAATATAGATTTATAAACAGGTCAAATGGATTCAGATGTTGATAGCACAAATACTGTTGATACGACTGATACCATGGATTCAAATGATGATACCAGTAATACTGTTGGGTCAAGTATTTTAAATATAGGCACGAGAGGAGTCATCCTAGGTTCTTTATTTTATTGTGAGAATGTCTTAGATAGGGAGGAACATAGTAATTGTCCGTTCAAGGGATTGATTTTGTGTGGAAAATACTGAATGATAATACGACGTATCACTCATTGTTTAGAATGGAAAGCCATGTATTTGTAAATCTATGTTTCATTTTGGAGGAACGGGGTCTGCTAAAGATGCAACGATATATTACTATTTAGGAATAAGTAGTAATGTTCCAATTGATAATATGACATAATCAAGGACAAAGAGTAATTGCAGATCATTTTGTTCATTCACTTGAAACGGTTAGCAAGTACTTCAACATAGTTCTTTTGGCGATTGTGAACTTATCAATGTCCTTAATTGTACCTCCTGATCTTTATGAAGTATCTCCGCACATCCGTAACAATCCTCGTTTTTGACCATATTTTAAGGTAATTTCTCATATATATAAATATACACTTTAAATATATTTGTTTTATTAATGTTTATAGATTAATATAATTAAAAAATATGTAGGGTTGTATTGGAGCGATAAACGGAACATATGTTAGTGCATTTGTACCAATAACAGACCAAATGCAATATCGATGACATAAGGGACTCACACAACATATAATGGTAACATGTTCGTTTGACAAGTTGTTCACTCATGTGGTGGTTGGCTGGGAATGATCGACTAATGATTTACGGGTCTTCCTTGAGACATTGAATACTCCCAATTAAAAATTTTCATATCCTCCACCAGGCCTGTATTTAAAAGTTTGTCAATTATATATATTTATATTCAAGATTAGGCAATATAATTTTTTTTGATAATAAGTAAATACTATGTGGTAGATGTTGGGTACCCGCTCATGGAAGGTTATCTTGCACCTTACCAAGGTGTTCGATACCATTTACAAGACTATCGGAAGTTACGGGCAAATGGTCGACAATAAACATTTAATCATTTACATTCTTCACTTTAGAATGTGATCGAACGAACCTTTGGGGTTTTGAAGGTAAAATGGCCTATCTTGAAGATGATGCGTTCCTATAATTTGGACAAACAACGAAACATTGTTATGGCCTGCATGGCATTACACAATTTTATCAGAAAATATGTGATTGTCGATGAAGAATTTATTCGATTCGAGGAAGAAGGGGCAATGGAAGAGGAAGAAGATAGGATCATTGATCAAGAGTATCCAGTTCCCCTATCAGTAGGTCTTAAGAGTCAACAAACAATGAAAATGCATAGGGATTCAATAGTTGATGCCATTTTTACTGGCAATCATTGATGCATTTTCATATTAATTTTTTTACTTTGTATTGTAATTATAAATACTGTTATTCGATGCTGGAATAAAGATTATACTATTTTTAATTATATTTCGAAGATTCTATGCTTATTTATTTATATTCTTTGTGTATGATGAATAACATTGATGGTAAATTATACATATCCACCATGTTGTTCATGTGGTCGAGTGATGACATTAATCACAGCTAAAACAAAAGAAAATTATGGGAGGATGTTTTATAAGTGTCCATCTTGACAGGTAATATGATATTGATATTAATGTTGAGTGCATATTTATATTTGGTGAGACTGATATTAATTCATGTGTTATTTTACTTTATAGAGACATGCAGGGTCTTTTGTGTGGGTAGATGAAGTTGACATTATCAATGCTAATGTTCCTCAAGATAAAGTAACGGAGTCAAATAAGAAGAATGAAAAATATATTTTGTATGCATTTGTTGGATGTATATTTTTTATGTTTTTATTTATTTCAATTTTACTTATTATATTAACTATGATTATTATGTTTAAATGATGTCGGAATGTAAATTAGAAGTTATGTGGATGTGTTATGTATATATGATGTGATGTGGATATGTTATATATATATGATGTAATGTGAATGTTGAATTGCGTATTATGCAGATATTTTGTTTATCAGGAAAATTTCATATGTCCATTTTTAAGAGGAGATGCTGCTGAAATTTCTGTAGAATTATAAATTTTTCTATAATTTTTTTTTGAATTATAAATATTTTAAAATTAATACAATTATTTTTAAAAATTTTTATATAATTTTATTATATTTATATATATTTAGTGTAATTATATATTTGTAAGGGTATTTTGATAATTTTTTATGCACTTTGAGTGTTCTATCAACTTTAAGGGTATTCTGGTCATTTTACTCTAAACAACAGATTCTAGAACCTGTATCAAATAATAATTACTAGATTCTGGTCAACAGCACAGCACTTTTACGAAGCTGTAACAAAAAGTTTTTCAGTGTTTCATCTTCTGACAACAGATTCTGACAGTAGAAGCTGACTGCAGATTCAGGCAGCTGAATCAAACGGGGCCTAAGTAAATCCTAATGTCACTCCAGCATTACGTATATTTTTAATCAATCCTAGAAGCCCTTCTCTTCCCTTAATATGTTGTTCTCTTGAATATAAAAGAAAAAAAATATTTAAGTAAAAAATAAATATAAAACGAAAGCAGTAGAACTCCACATGAGATTCAAACTGGATTGTAGGTTTATAGGTTTACACCAAAAGCTATGGTCCTATATAATAGACCCCAAACAGGTTCTCCGAATTAAAGATTATAATTATACCCAAGCATGATCCTATTTCTAAATCAATACTTCGTGATGGATGATCAAATTAGTTTGTTGTTGTTATATTTTATGTTGAAAAAATCTGCAATTTTTTCCAGATTTTTGTGACCGAGTGGGTCTTTTTGAGCTACGATTTTAGTGGGTCTCACTATTTATTTGAGGCGAAACCACTTGGAAACATATTCTTCTCATTTAAGTGGGTCCTACTATCTATTTGGGTCTATCCTTTTCTTTTCTCTTAGAACTTTGATTTTCCTAAGAGACACCTTGTCTCTTTATATTCTATAAATAGGTTATTTCAACCTTAGTTTTTTTCATTCAAAAATTTCTCTTCTTCTTTGTTCTTTCAACATGCTTGCATTTTGATTTCACGTCTGCATTTTTTGAGAGTACAACTTTAATGTTCGGTTCGCTAGACGTGTAGATTGTAGTGTTGCCTCTACACATGTGATCGTTGTATCCTGAGAGACAATTGCTCATTGATCTGTATGCACCAAGTTGCGGGAATAAAATTGTCTTGAGGACATTGTGTTCAACACAAGCCTCAGTCAATTTTTATTTTGTTTGATTCTCGGGTACCTACCGGATACCAATTTATTGGCTTTAGATGCATTTGGCCAATAGGGCATAAAATGGTTCATACACAATGTGAAAAAAGTCCAAATTTGATGGTCTTGGGCCATCAAATTTTATAAAATTCGACAGACCAAGAGATTGAATTGGAGTCGAATTTTTCATTGTCAAATTTTATTTTTTAATAGGCCGAAACTGTCAAATTAATGAAGGATGAGAGAAATTTGACAGCTCTAAGCCATCAAATATGGGAACATCAATAATTTCGATGGTCCTAAACCATCAAAATTCAATTTCTAAAATTCGTGGGCCTTGGTCCGTCAAATTTTTATGTCGAATTTTTCAAGTTTCACATAGTGATACCTGGGTCGGATCCAACTCAGGTCGGGTCTATTCAAACAATTTTAGAATGGTGGCTATTTTACCTATTTACTTCTTTGTGAAGTTTATAATAATGTTCTATTTTACCATTATACACTCATTATTTATGAGATTGCATATAAAAAAAATATAGTTTTTCAAAGCAATATATATTCGGATCCAGATAGATGTGGGGATAGATCCATATCCAACTCGGATATGAGCTCTTAAACTTAAAATATCAAATGTAATTGTCTTGATGACGTGGCACACGCTCAACGGTTTATAATAGCTACAAGAAAAATAGGTTGCAGACAATCTTCACCCATATTTGGATGTTTAATTAATTTCCATGTGAGATCATGGCATTTTAAGGATTTTATATGTCAGGAAGAGGTAAGGTGTTTACCACAGGAAGATTTTAAGCATAAAATCATTTTTCAGAATTAAAAAAGCGACCTTTTGTTTGATGGAGAGTCACGACCATGGATTGACGCTAGAAAAAAACCTAAAATGAAAAGTGAAGGCAGGACGTGCCTGACACGCCATCCAAAGTAGGGGTGTCAATGGGTACCCATTTACCCAGAATCGAGCCGGAATCAAAATCAAAAACATCGGTTCCGGTTTTTTTTTATATATTAGAATCAATTAGAATCAGGTCTAATATGGAATCGAACCGATAGGAACCGGAACCATTAGGTTCTATCCAATGGGTACCCGCAGGTACTCGAAACCGATTTATTTTGTCAATTATTTTTATACTATACATGATTCAAGGAAATCCTATATTTTAAAATTAACATATATGATATAAAAATTTTCAAATTTCACATAAACTAAATATTTGAGTTTAAGATGAGTCATTTCTTTTTAAATTTATTACTTGTAAAGAAAATACATTTTAATGTTTAAAAATAAAAGTCATTAAATCCTCATTTTGGTGGAACAAATTATTATTAAGTGGATACTTTACAAATAATATGTTATTTTTACGAAAGAATTTTTTATTATAATGATTTTGAAATAATTTTTCTAATTCGATTATTGAGAATCGGAACCGAAGGATACCTGTGATTTTTATGGTTTCGATTCCGATTTCATTTATTTTAAAATCGGAATCGAAACCAACAAGAACTGAAATCGATAAAATATAAAGATTATGATTCCAAATATCATAAGAACCGAACCAGAACCGACCCATTGACACCCCTAATCCAAAGCATGACAGACCTTTTGTCCCAAGAATAACCTACTTCCTAATCAAAGAATAATTTATTCTTTTCACCTCCCAACAATCCAAAGAATGTTATTATATTATGTTCTTTTTCGCTTTAGTTGGGCTTTATACCTTGAACTCATCTCAGATGTATTAATTTTCACCTTAGTTTGTTTCCACAACGTTTCATTTGGCAAGCTCCTTTCTCTTCGGCAACACAGCAAAACCTACATCCATCTGTAAGTTTTTTTTTTTTTTTTTTTTTTAAGCTTCTTCGCATTTTGTATTTTTAATCTAATTTATAAAATAATGTTTATTCATTGTTTCAGTAAAACTAATTAAATTATCTAATTGTGTGTCTGTAGGCTAATATTCTCCAAAGAGGAAAACTATAGAAACAACAATAAGCTAGCTCTCGTAAGTCATTTTTCAATTTACTATTTTTTATTTTTTTTAAGCTTTTAGATTTGTATATCCTTGGTATTGCTGGCTCAATTCTCCATTCCTTAGAATAAATACAGACCATGAATTCAGACTCAACTGCCTACAAAATGCAATATTGACATCCTTTGGTAGGACTATATTAGGGCTGTTAATGCATCGGATCAGACCTGAAATCCGATCTGATAACTTCGGGTCTGGATCAATTATTTGATTTCCAATAAGGTTTCAATCCGATATCTTATTGGATCGGATCTGGATCAACCATGTCCAGATCTGTTAAGTATCTGATATGATAATAAGTTCGAAAGTATATAAATTATATATTTGTTGAAATATATACACTTGATTTAGATTTTGTATACAAAAATTTGGCCTAATCTAAATCTGATCCAATTGTTGATGGATCGGATTTGAATCTTAATATTAAGATCCCAGATCAGTCCTAGATCCAATCTTTATTGGATCGGTACCAAATCGACCTCGATCCGATCCATTGACAGCCCTAGACTATATTATATATCACCAAAAATAAAATAGAATTATGTTTTAGACCGATGCTAAAACGTTTGTTTCAATCACAAAAGTCTTTGTGATTTTATAGAAACACTTCAATTGAATGCAGAATTACCCAAAATGAAAGCCGATCTAAATTCAAATATTGCTTAAGGGGTTTCTGGGTACCCTTTAATGCATCAGCTCATTTCAACTAATTTAAAATGACTAAAGTACCCTTTCTTTAACAAAAGAAAGAAAAAGTGGTTAATTTATGTAACATATTTACCCGTTAGGTGTGAAACAAAAATTATTTACGATATTAATTCGAGTATGATTCAAAAATATACATTCAGCAGTTCATTAAAATACGATAAAAAAAAGATGGAGGATGACAAAAATACGATTCAAAATGGCACAAGTATAATTCGAGTTCAACATATTAACAAACTTTACAAAATTATTACAATTATAATTATCCTTCATCTACAAACTCATCCCTTTATAAATCAACTTTTCAAACATATATGGTGTGAATCTATTTCTCCACGAGTAATTTTAAGAGAAATTTATCAAAACGGAACACTAATTTGAATTAATTTACAAAACGGAGCACTATAGAACTTATTTCTGAAAACAGTAATTACTGTTTTTGAAGATAATTTGTTTCACCAAAAGTAATATATATATATATATATATATATATATATATATATGAACAGTAAAGTGGTAATTTTGTATATCGAAAATACCCTTTTTTAACTTATTTAAAAATAAAGTTCAGTATCAATGGAATCCTTTTAACATTGTACAAAAATAAATTTTGTTCTCATGTCCAAAGGATCATGTTTGACGTTGTCCAAAATTAAACTCTAATCTGATATCAAAAGGATCATGTTGACATTAAGTATTATTTTTTAGATGTTATTTGTCAATGGAATCCTTTTGGCAATGTATAAATATAAATTTTGATCTCATGCTAAGAGGCACCTGTTGACATTGAGTTTTTTTAAAAATATATATATATAATTGACATGAGATCAGAATTTATTTTGTATAGTGCCAATAGGATCCCATTGACAAAGGGTATATTCATAATTTTAATAAAATTTAAAAAGGGTATTTTCAATTTTTAAAAAAACTATCAATTTACTGTTCATATTTTTGTACCATTTTAGTAAAAAAAAAAAAAACTAATTTTGAAAACGGTAAATTACTATTTTCGAAATTAAGTTCAATAGTACTCTATTTTAGGAATTATTCGATTTTTGGTGCATGTTTTGGTAAATTTACCTAATTTTAAATATTGTATGATTGACTTGAGATATAAATACAAGTTTTCATAAATGCATTGACTCTTTTACTTATCGGGGAATAAGACTACTTTTCATAAGATAAGGGTGGGGGAGGAGGATATAGAAGAGATAAAGTAAGAGTGAGTTAAACAACTAATAATTTTGAGCATAGATGATGGATGATGCTTAGCATTTGTTTAATGGAGAAACCTTGTAAAGGAAGAACATGGAAAACATTCCCATGTGAGAGTGAAAAAGAATATAAAAATAAAGAAAAAAAAATTGATACATTTTTACTCTATTTACGTAGAGATTGTTTAAATAAGGATATGAATAGATAGTTAATAATTCGAAGAAGACAAAAAAAATTGCAATTTTTCGAAGGAGTTGTGCAAGAAAAAGGTTATATTGGTCCTTGTATTAATCCAAAAAATATTTTATAATGCGTGAAATATTCAGAGAATTGCTAATTATAATCTATACACAAGAAAAGAAAAAGAAAAAGAAAAAGAAAAAGAAAAAGAAAAAAAGTAATAAATAAAATAAATAAAATAAATAAAATGATATCCAAAGCACATTTTATAATTTTTAAAAATCTTCTTCTAATCCAATATGAAATTTGCATGTTTGAAACTTATCTCACTGTGTTTGTGTATCAAAAATTTTCTATGGTGGTATCTTTGCTTAGGCAAGTTCTTGATCTCTTTTACAAAAATATAAAACATACTTTTTACCCTATTGTAAATTTTTAGCTACTTTACCTTTTATTATTTCCCTTTCTTATTATATAAGGGGCACTATATGCACCCACTTTTTTGCTTATTTTACCCACTTAACTATTTTCACCCACCGTCCACCACTGAATCTGATTTGGTCTCTTTCTCCCCTTTTCTTCTTCTTCTTCTCCTTCTTCTCTCTCTCTCTCTCTCTCATTCACATCTACTTGTTTCTCATTCTTATTATGATTATTTGAACCTACATAAGTTTCAACTAGGGTTTCGTGGTATAAGAAGCAATATCTTTAGAGCTTGCAAAATAGGTTAGCAAAGATCATGAAAACCTAAACTCCTAATCTAGTAGTTGTTAGAAAATCCTGGTAGCGAATTTTTTCACTAAGGGTTTTTCCACAAGAACAAAACAACCTTAGTGTTTCTTCCCCCCAGTCAAAGTCATTAGGGGTATGCTCATATATATATATAACAAAACACAATTGTCTTGAAATAGTTGTGTGTGACACAAACGTTTAATCAATTACTCTCTTATTTAATTGGGGTCGTTGCAAAGAATCTCCAAGGAGAAAAACTAATATAAGCAACAATAAGCACTTGTAAATCATGATTTGCGATATTTTATTTTATTTGTTATTTTTATTTTATTACAACAAAATCATGGATTGAAGTATAAAATCAATAAGAATAGAAATAAACACAATAAGTAATCACACAAGGCACAAGATATACATGGTCTGATCATAATTGACCTACGTGCATGGGTGAGGGCGGCAATTTCACTATATCAATCAAAGAAGAATCCGAGTTACAATCTCCCACTATATCTGTATCACTCCAACTATGCGACTACTCTCTTTTTTTCTATGGTAACACAAAAATAAGAAAAAGTATATATATATACATAGGAAATGCTAATGTACAAGACCTCATAAGGATGTTAGCATTGTCCAATACTCTTTTCTTCTGACAATACCCTCATTGTTTTGTCTTTTAGTAAAAAATAAGGGTATGTTAGTCTTTTACCTAATAAATACATTTATTATGTTATTAATAAATGTATTTACTATGTTGACATTGATTGCCAAAACATTTACTACAAAAAAAGACATTTAATTCAAAATACTTAAATGCTCATGATATTTATTATGTAAATAATCATTTATTATGTAAAAGACCAATATATCATTGTCTTTTTCACTAAAAGACAAAATGATGAGAGGTATTATTAGAAAAAAAAAATGTTGGACAATGCTAACGATATAGGGTGGCGTTCGGAAGTCCTAAAGAGAGCCAAACATTATGCCAAACATTTTTTCAATGTATAGGTTATGAGTTTAGGAATGGGTTGATTTTTGGTGAAGATGATCTCTAAGATGAGAAGATCATCTTCACAAAAAATCAGCCCATTCTGAAACTTCTAACCCTATTAAAAGTAGTTTACAAAAATCGAACGGTCTACAATTTTTCAACTTGTAAACTAGAGTTATGAGTTTCGGAATGAGCTGAATAAAATGATCATTTATTCATGGCTCTCGAGTTTCGATAAATATTTGAGATACTCCTCCATTTTTAAATGTTTATATCCAATGATAGAGGTTTTATGTGAGAATATAAGTTTAAATGACCAAATATCTTCATCTTCAATTTATGTTCAACTTAAAAGGGATTATTCATCCCTTAACCCTCAAACCGTTGAATTCCTCTCCCCTTCTCTATCAAACCAACTTAGTAAATGGAGACTCAAAAACCGGATCCCTCGCCCGCCCTCCCCCACACACACACACATAAGAACAGAACAACCTTAGTGTTTCGGCCCCCTAATCAAAGTTATTAGGGGAATGTACATATACATATATAATAAAACACAATTGTGTGTAGCACAAACGTCCTATCAATTATAGTATTATGGGAGACAATCCAATTAGGTCAAACCTCCCATCATCTATAGTTTTATAGGTTAAAATTCCCATAAAGTTATGGTGTCATGGGACCCACTTTAATTCTTTTATTCTTCACCTCATCTAATTTTACTATTTTTTCTCTTCTACCTCTTTAATCCAATTTATTATTTTTCATATTTTACCTTTTTAATCTCAATTTTTTAATAAATCCTCTCCAATTCTATTTGTTTCCACCGTTACCCCTTTAACCCTAAAGAGGGTGTCCCCTCATGTAATTTTACTATATTTTCTCTCTTACCCATTTAAACTCAATTTTTGTTAATAATACCCTTCCATCAAATTATGGTTTCTTGGGAACCACTTTATTTCATTTATTCTTCACCTCCCATCTTTATTATATTTTCCCTTTTACCCATTTAACCACTTTTATTATTTTTCATCGTTTACCTCTTTAATCTTAATTTTTTATAATAATACCTCTCCAACTTTAATTTTTTTTTGTTACCCTCTTAACTCAAGAGGGAGCCCATGCCATAGGCTCCAGTGAACTCTAGTATATATATCAACACCAATGATTACTTTATATGATAAATCTCCTTATTGCTATGAGTGTTTTTTTTTTTTTTTTGTTGGAGTTAGTAGTGTTACATGTGTCATGATTTTCTTCTTAAATTTTTTTGTTTTTTATTCCTTCATTCCTCATGATGGGATACCAAAAGATATAGGTAAAAAAGATTATCTTGTCCCCTAGAATTGAATCTTGATAAAGTCCTCCCTTTGGTGGCAAATGATTCTTTCTCCCATTCCTTCGTGCAAATGCAAATGATTGGTAGTGTACCAAGCAAGACCTAATTGTAAGTGAAAAAATAAATAAATAAATACGATTCAGAAAAAAAGAAAAAAAGAAAAAAGAAAAAGAAAAAAGAAAAAAAAACATATGGTATCTAAATTGTATTTGTAAACCTTGGTCTCACTTCGTACCAACTATTTGAACCTTTTCTTATTTTATTGCGTGTCAAATGCTTTTTTTTAGCTTTTGTATCTTTGCTTAGGGCTTTGGCATGTTTTTGCTCTCTTTCGCGGCAAAACAGATTCTATAAGTCTTTATATTTTATTTATTATTTTTTATCTTGTAAATTTGTTTTTCTCTCCTATTATACAGTAAGTGTTTGGAAATTTCTTTCAGTAAGAATAACGAAACTATCTAATTGGTGTTGGAAAATTACGATGGAGGAAGAAAAATAACTTCTAGGCTCGAAAAGATTCGATCTCTTTTAGACAAATATTCTCCCACACTGGTTGAACCAAAGTACACAAGGGATTGATGAACAATTGCCTTCAGGATACAAAGAAGCCTTACACTCAATATACTAAATCAGATTATGTACGATCTGATTTAGCCTAGAACACTCGGAAAAATAAGAAACTGATGATGCCTAGATCTTAAGCTTAGAGAGAGGAGAATACATAATTTTTCAGTGAAGAAATCTGGATTCTGGTTTGCTTTTTATAGCTAATTTTGTGTCTGTTGACCAAGAGTCATGATTTAATGTCTCTTGGTCTAATAGCCGTTAGATTGTGTCTTATCTGTGATCTAACGATCCAGATTGCACCCTATCAAAGGTATGTGTCTCATGCATTTTAACTAACACCTTTTAGTAGAATCTGTTTGATCTAATGGCTCTGATCGCGTCCGATCAGTTACCATTTGATCTAATGGATCCGATTGTCCATGATCGGATGTCAATCATGAACCAACACACCTGATCAATTCTGATTGGGTATTAAATCGATCCATCAAACCTGATTGTTCTCGATTCGGTATTATTTCGATCCATCGTATCCGATCGGTTCCCGATCAGATACTAACTTGATCATACGGTGTTGATCGGATCCGATCCATCATACGTGATGAATCAACAACAACCGTTGGATGGTTTCATATCTCAAAAACTTTAAGGCTCCCCAGCTCCTCGCGACGATGCGTACGTGCGAAGTGCAAAGTGTAGCTCAAAGTGCCCTAAATGCCTAATCGCCCTTTCGCACATTACACGTGTGCGTGCGTGTGATCGTGCTGGGTGGTGCTTTGCACCACCTTGAAGCATTGGATCAAAGCCTAAATGTGTGACACAAATACAACTAACTATGTTGACTATAACTTATAAGGTACTCCATTTTCTTACTTGTGAGCGACGTAGGACTAAACTTTATATACATAAAAAACCTCAAAATCTAACTTAAGGAAAACAAACAAATAAATCATAAAGTATTAATTTTATTTTGAAAATATTCAACAATTGGATGTTTGTAGGAGATTCAAAAGAGGGGAAACTATCAAAAGCAACAATAAACCTTTGTAAGTCATGCTTTTGTATATTTTGGTAAATATATGAGATACTCAAACTTTTTTAATTTGATGACATACTTGGTGACTATGGTTTTCTAAGATAGACTAACATAAAATGATTCAAATACCCCCCATCTTCATAGCCATTTTCATGCAATTGATTAATTTTTTATTGCCTTTAATGGTTTAGAAGTGTTGTCATTATTTTCAGCATAATGGCATCGCATAATATTGAATTTAATAAAATGTTTCAAAACTATAATGTATGAAATAGTATTAGAAATTTGAACTTAAAGAATAGTAAATAGCATTTGCTAATTATTTTTTTTAAAGGCTAAAGTAACTACGTTATTTAAGGTAAAAAACAAAAAAAAATCCTTTAAAATATAAAATGCTAAAGAGTCCTGATAAGCCAGAGGCATACTCAAATGACTCCATGACGTGACAAGTTCAGGTACCATAGATCTGAACGCCTTGGTATACACAATTGCAATTCCCCATAAAAAGTGCATCTCGAGGGAATCGTGTATCATGAGGCGTACAGATCTACTGTTCTCGAACTTATCCACGTCTTGGAATCATTTGAGTATGCCACCTGGCAATTCATATTTTCAAGACTTAATGCTAAAATATCACTATCACTATCCATATAATGGCTACATATCCATTTATTTATGCAATTAATAACTATAGTTATAAACAAAACTGCATCTCTCCCTGTCTCTTTTTTGTTTTAACATATAAGACTGTAGAATTACTAATAGAAAATTAGGTGGTTTTTAATAAGCATAGTACAAGTTTGGGTATGATCAGGGTTTTTTTTATAGGACTACACCTCTTTTTTTTTTCCTCTTTTTGGCTAAGCGAGCAAAAAATTTAAGTAAAGAATAAGGAATCTACATCTCTCACTGAGGCATTCCCCCTGTTTTGACCTCAGAATTGGGTGACCTAATTGATTACACCAAAAAATTCTCCCACAAAATTTCAAAATTTATTGGGCTCGGTTCAAGTGTATGTGTTTTTAGGTCAGTCCAAGGTAATTTGGATTGAGCTTGTAACTCATGCAAGTGGCACACTTATGTGGTGCTTTAAAAAAAGAGTGGTTTTATTTTCTTTTATAAGAAGTCTGAAGTCTTTTCTAAAGAAAAGAGTAGAGAAAGAAAGGAAACTCAAGAGATGAGAAGTTTAGGAAGATTGATCTAGAAGAAGGTAATTCTAACTGATAGAAGTGGCTAATTGTATCAATTTGTCCCATTTTTTCATGTTGAAATTGAGCTCCAACACTCATACATACGTGGATGTAACCTTTGGGTGAATCATGTAAGATCTTGTGTTGTGAGTATTGTGTTCTTACTCATTCTTTTGCATGATTGTTTATCTTCTTTGCATTGGTTACTATTAGTTGGGTTTATCCTTCATTGCTATTATCAAACAAGGTTTTGGAAGGTGTAACATACAATATGTTTGGTGAAATACCCAATAGGTATTTGACCAAATTACTAAGTCAACTTCACTAAGGTGTTCACATACACAACAAAATCTACATCAATGATTGAAGCATTCCCTCTATTTAGACCTTAGAATTGGGTGTCCTAATTGATCACCCAAAACTTTCTCTGACAAAATTTCTTTCGCTCGAGGACTGTCGAAAATTGCAGCACTAATACCCATTATCGTGAGAATTAATATGTTCTCGACATTCAAATCCTTCTTCCTTCCCCATTCAAACCATTAATAGGTAAAGGTTAGAAAGCGTTCTTATACCAACTAGGTTGCTTAATTTTAGCCAAGCCTCATGTGCAAAGCTGCACTAGAAAGACATAGCTACTCTTGAATTCGACACATGACACATCTGGAAGCAAGTTGAGGTCCCCTTTTCTTTTAAACTGAATTGATTAAGGAGGACTTAATCATTTATCTTCCAAGGGAGCACTTTCCTTTTAATTACTTGGAATCCCTAAGCTCCAAATTCTCTCCCAACTACGATCCCCCATGTCTCACCTTCTGATAGAGTTCAAAGTACTGCTTATAAAAAATAACCCAGATTTATTTTCTTACCAAATAATTTTGTCGACCCTACATTGATGAAGCTCCATGGAATAAATCAGATTTTGAACCTCCTCATCCATTTGATAATTTATCTTTTCCAAATCCCTAACTCCTTTAGCCCAGACCTCATCTATCTAGACATCATTCCTTAGTGTTGGAAAATGGTCTATGAGAGGGTCTCCTCATATCAACAAAATTATTTAGACCTCTACTCAGAACCTCTTCTGCTAAAATAAATAAAGCAGGAGATAGACTATTTCCTTGCATTAGTCCTCTCGAACTCTTAAAGAAGTTCCATTCTGACATGTCGATCTTGAGAGTGAAGTTCCCTTCCTTGATCTTTCTGTTTAGCTCTCTATTAGCTTCATGGGCCATGATTGCATTATTTTCAATGCTTATTCCTTTTATAAAGGTTCCTTGTTCCTTTGAAATTATAGAAGGTAAACGAACACCCAGACAAATAGCAAGAATCTTTGAAATAATTTTATATAAAAAGTTACATAACCTCTGTTGCATTCACCTCCTTAGGAATAACTCCCTCCTTGAAGAAATGAGAAACAATTGTTAGAAGGTCTTGTTTTATAATTTCATGCTCAAATGTAAAATTGTCCTGAGAACCCATCCAGACCTGTCTTACCATGATAGTTCATGATTTTGATCACCTTTCAAACCTCTACTTCTGCTTGTATCTTCGTAAGCAAATCATTTTTCTCTTGGAGATTGAGGGTTGGATTCCTTCTAAAAGTTGATCCTCCAGGGGAGGACATTCCACATCCCTGATGCCAATTTCATCCACATTATTCAGTCATTCTCTAATCACAATGTCTCCTTCGAATCAGTATCGGGCCCTTCTTACAAGGGTTTCCATGTTAAAGGATTGGGTATTTTGACCTCTATCCTTAAGCAAGTTTATGTGGGTTTTTGCTTCCAAAATGTCTCCTCACGCTTGATATAGCCAGAGTGCTCAAATTTTGTTGCTTGACACTCTTCATAGACCTTCTGATCCCAAACCATTAAGACCCAAAAAAAAATTCAATTTGTTCCTCTTCTTTTTTTCCTTCTCCTTAATTCCCAAGCCCACATTTACCTCAACATCTTTACTCCATTCCTGGAATTCAATCTTCAATCTCTTTAGTTTTGAGAATAATTTAAACATTGTGGAATCCTCCATATATGTTTACATTCCATTACTATTCCACAACCTCTAAAAAGTCATTCATTTCTGGTTGAGTTTAGTCCCACATCGGACAATCATTGCCTCATCTCTCTTCTTATAATTTCCTGGGCCTCACCACTCATTGCCAATTGGTTTTGAGTTGGACCTCCAAATTTATCAACTCCACCCAAAACTCAAGAAAATGGAACTTTCTTGGTCTCGAAGCAACATTTTTTGGTATTATATAGCAATAAAGGGCAATGGTCTGAACCTAGCCTTGGGAAATGCTGGATTCCTGGGTTGCCAAGGTCTTCAATCCATTTTGTTGAAATAAAATTCTATCTAATCAAAGCCCATATCTTCATTTCTCTAAGAAGATTATTACTCCAAGTGAATTGATTCCCGAATAGTACAACTTCAATAAGAACTAATAAGTTAATAAATTCTTCAATAGAATATTTGTTAAGAGATGACTTGCCTCTGCTTTCAATTTCGAGGAATTACTGCATTAAAGTCTCCTTGAAGATCTGTTCAATATTTGAATTAGCCAGCTTACTAGATCTTAAATTCGGTAAGATTTCTCCTTCCTCTAATTCTAGAAGATCAACCATTGCCATCTCACTAATCTTTGCTAACTTGGCTAATGATTTGTCGATGGTGGTATTGCTACATCACTATTTAAATCATATGCTTTTGATGAGTAACCCATTATGGGTTCCGAGTCGTCATCTTTTTCAACTCCAGCCTGTCCATTGTTTATCTTTTCCTTCCCTTTACCAGCTTATTCAGTCTCACGTCATTATTTTTAATTTTTTTTTTCTATGCCCTATCTTGTTACAACTTTTGCGAAAATGAGGAATAGAACTATAGCCAATTGTTTGCTAGGTCCAGCAGAACATATATCCTAACTTCATTTAATCTTGATACCCATTCTCGTAGTGTGAAAAATCGCTAGCACCTCACCCACAACCGAGGCTAGAGATATTAAATTTGCTTCCTCATAACAGAATAAAGGAATCTTAGGAAAAGAAATCCAAGATGGAAGGATCAGTGGGTTGTTTTTCATTAGGTGAAAAAGCAGACTCCGCTTAAAAACCCTCATCATAATTCGCTATTTTAACCAAACAGCCACTATGTCTTCTTGAATGGAGAAATTAAGCATAACGTGTCTGAAGTCAAGAGTCATCACTTCGTATGATCCAAGAAGCTTCCATCTTGATGCCATTCTGAACGAACTCCACTCCCAGGTGAGCTTGAGACCCTTGTCGTTTCCTAAAAAATTTTGCGATTTGGGCAAACTGAAATTCATTGCACCTGCCTCCACATCTTCTTTGCTAAAGATAATAGCAGGTTCTCCAAAATAATTAGAGGCTTTCTGTGGTTAACAAGGTGTTCCTTGATCTTTCAAAGGCGGTTGAGGTCCTCCATTATCACCTTGTCTTGTTATCGAAACCACTTCTGTAAATTAACCTTGAAACATTCCTTGAAGGATCACCAGTGTTCTTCATCTCTCTTAGCTGTTATAGTGATACCTTCTCTGTTGGACTGCACTCTGCTATATAATAGGGGAATGCTAACGTCCAATATTTCATAGGGACGTTAGCATTGTCCAATACTTTTTTTTTCAATAATACCTTTCTTCATTTAGTCTTTTACACAATAAATGTTTGTTTACATAATAAATACTATAATCATTTAAGTATTTTGAATTAAATATCTTTTTTTGTAGTAAATTCTTTGGCAATTAATGCTAACATAATAACTGTTTTTATTAATGGCATAAAAAATGTATTTATTGTGTAAAAGACTAACATATATTTTTCACTAAAAGACAAAAAGAAGAGTGGTATTATTGGAAAAACAAAAGTGTTGGACAATGCTAACGTGCCCATGAGGTTTTAGACGTTAGCATTTCTTATATATAAATATTCGGCTTGGAAAACAAGATGACCCTAATGAATGGTTGAATTTTAAGTGAATCACTTTGTAATATGTAGTAATAGAAAAATCCTCTACCATCTTAAAAGCAATACATCCTTTGTTTTAAACATCCATCTTTATTTTTGATCCGTTAAAAAAATATTTTTATTAATATAACAATTCCTAAGTCTCTTCTTGTGAAAAATAACTTTAAAGCCAATCCCTTCCCAAATTGAAGTTCCCAAGGTTTACAAATTGTTGACAATTCCCTCCATGTTTTGATTAAATTTTGAGATTCCCCCATGTTTTTAGACTGTTTAAAATCTCTTTTGTCTTGGTCTTCTTTTGTAGATTAACAAAGTGATGACTAATGAACTCAATATCTTCGTCTTAAATTTGGAACCCAAAACCTTTTGTTTTCTTCCTAAAACTAGTCATTTTCAACCTTTTCAGCCTCTAAACAATTTTCATCATCATGCTTCAAGTGTCCTATTTTGTTTTGAGATTTGAAGGTTGAATTTAGACTTCAAGCTGTAACCCCAAATCTTGACTTTTATACTTAATTCAAAGTACATCAAATTAGGATCATTCTATCCTTTTTTTTCTTTCAATTTAGTCCCAGTACTAATGGATCTCTGATTCATTAATACATGACAAGTATAATTAGGATTGTACACTGTAAGGTACAAATTAATAATATATTACATTGTTGACATATTAAATCAGCTCATTATATACTCATTCATACATACATATGCTCGCACGTTAAGCATCTCTAAAATTTACAAGAAATAGATAGATTTTTATTAGTAATAATTAATTATCTCAGCAACGACTTTTCTAATCTTACTACACATAACTCTGAAAGATAGAAACATAAGCTCATGTATTCTATATTAGGTTATGTTTGTTTTTGGAGGCAAATGATTAATTGGTCAAAAAAACTTTCTCATAGATAGAAGGATTTAATGTAAGAGAATTCTCTGTCGATGGAAAATTCTTTGACCGACTGGAAGATTAAGAAGATATATACTTGTGATCGTGGAAAATTTGGTTTTCAACCAAAATCGATTACCCAACAAATGCACAAATAAACATATCATTAATCTTCCATTTTTTCATGGTTTGATTTTGAAGTTCAATTTAAAGATTAATATTAAACTCTTGGACTAGTTGCCTGCACTATTAATGCTTTAGTTTTCTTCTCTGCTATTGGAATAACTATAACCAATGACACTATATTTAACTTTAAAGTTGTTAATTTTGTCCTTTACTAATTTTACATTTTAAAAGATTGCGATATTTTGATAAAAAATGTGCAGGAAAATGGCGGATGCAATCCTAAACATTCTCATAGAAAAACTGGTCGAAAGTCTCCTAAATGAAAGTTGCCATGTGCTTGAATTCCACAAGCAATTTAAGATCGTGAATCAAGAGCTCATGTTAATGCAGAGCTACATCAAACAACTAGAAAGAGTAAGGAAGAAGGACCAAAATGAAGTTCTTAAGACTTGTGTGGGACAATTGAGAGAGTTACTATATGATGCAGAGGATATTCTATTAGATTGCAAGTTGTATTTTGAAAGAAGAAAAAGGGTCTCAAACTTCAGGCGTTATTGCTCTCCTTCATTCTGGAAATTCCGTTATAGATTGGGAAAGAAGCTTGGTGGGATAAATCAAGAAATACAGACTCATAGAGGTAGGTTGAGTTCTTACCTTTTTGCAACTCCTCCTATTCCTTTGGACCAAGAGCAGTTAGGGAGTCATCGACCGGCGACTTACCCAATTCTAATGAAAAAGGCTGAAATAGTAGGCCTGGAGGAAGATGTGAAGAAAATTAAACGGTGGGTCTTGAACCCACATGGGTCACCGTTGAACATCATTGGAATAGTCGGTATGGGTGGGATTGGAAAAACTACCCTTGCTCAAAAGGTACATAATGATGAAGATGTGGAGCATTACTTCGATCATATCTTGATGGTGACTGTTTCACAAACTTTCAAATTTGAAGAGTCAATCAAGAGTATGTTGAAAAAAATTGGCGGGCCCAAAGACTTCTCGAACATCAATATATATGATTTACTGAAGGAACTACAGGACATACTGGAGAAGAAGAAATGTTTGGTTATCCTGGATGATGTATGGAGACTAGATGAAGGTTTATGGTGGGAAAGTTTGAAGGCAGTTTTGGTTCACAGCAGCAGTTGTATCATTGTCACAACAAGGGATGTGGATGTGGCTCGCTTAATGGGAGCCACTGAGACACGCACACATCATTCACGACCTCTCTCTGATAAGGACAGTTGGTCATTATTCATGAAAACAGCATTTTCAATAGACGGAGGTCAGTGTACAAATTCAGAACTTGAGAATATCGGTAGGGAGATTGTTGATAGATGTGGAGGACTCCCATTGGCAATCAAGGTTGTGGGAGGAATGATGATAAATAAAGGAAGTTCGAGCAAGGAATGGGAGCGAATATCTAAGAACCTAAGCGAAGAATTGGATAAGAAAGGTGAACCAATCTTTTCTATGTTACAATTAAGTTATGATGAACTTCCTTCTCATTTGAAACCATGTATGACGTGCTTGGCTGTATATCCTGAAGATTATAGTATATTATCTGAAGATATCATTTCTTGGTGGATTGGTGAGGGCTTTGTCCGAGTAGGGAAACAAGGAAGGACTGCATATGATATTGGAAGAAAGTATTTCGAAGAATTAATCCGCCGATGTTTATTACTTGTAGAATTTGAGTCTTTTGGAGAAAAAAATGTTTGGTTTAGAGTACATGATATGGTAAGAGAAATGATTAAAAGGGTCGCAGAGGAAGAAAATTTTATTTGGATAAATGATGGGGGGGAGTCTTCCTCTATCCAAATCCAATCACGTCGTCGAGTTGGTATGGTGATGAACACAGATATGAATCTCTTTATATCCGAGGTGCAAACCAATTTCAAATCATTGCGGACAATAATAGGGTTGAATTTAGAAGAGAGTGAGGAGTTGGTTCTAAATCTAGAATCAAAGCTATGCCAATTAAAATGGTTGAGGGTTTTGGTTATTTGTTTTAAGGATTTATCATCTCAGGAGACTCTTAAAAGAGTAGATTGGTTGAGTTGGATAGGATCACTAAAGCATCTCGTTTGTCTTCGGATAGAAAACTCCCAAATAAAGAGACTTCCAGATTCTATTGGAAACTGTCAAAACCTTCAAATTTTAAGCCTAACGAATTGTCCTAATTTAAAGAGATTGCCAAAAAATATAGCATCCTTGGAGAAATTATGCACCTTGGATTTATTATATTGTGAGTCTATAGAATTCCTCCCCAATGAGATTGGAAACCTTCGACAACTGTATATATTCTCTTTTACCATGAATTCAAAAGTCAAGGATGGGGGGTTTCGCATTTCTGGGTTGAAGAAATTGACTCAAATCAGTGAACTTATGTTTGGGATAGATTCAGAAGATGGAATAGAACAAGGGGAGCTGAAGGTGTTGTCAGAGCTCACACAATTGGAGTGGTTGTATATAATTTTTCCAAGGAACAACAACAACAACAATGGTGCAGAGGAACGACTACGACTAGCAAGGAAAGTAGATCATCAACTACTGTCACCTCTTAACCAGCTCTCAGAGTTATATCTTAAAGGAGAAGTAGGAGAAAAGACACCTATTTGGCTCAGTCCAACCTCTCTTCCCAATTTAAGGTATCTTACCATTTATTATAGTAAATATCTCAGGCATATGAGTCCAGAATTCTTTGGAGATGAAGAGGTTTCTAACAACAATAATACAACAACTGTCTGGAAATTGGAAGTCTTATACCTTTCCCGCCTATACGAATTGGAGGAGGAGTGGCCGAGAATGCAAAAGGCAATGCCATTTTTAAGACTCCTAAAGGTTTTGTACTGCCCAAAATTCAAAGCATTCCCTTTGGACTTGGATGAAGATGGTAGCAGCACTTGGAGGAAAGAATGAACTGTGTACGTACACTTCAATTTCGATATCCTCCTTTAAAAAGTTAGCATATTTACTTTTTTTTTTATTTTTTATTGGGGCTTTTCTAGTTTTAAATTTCCATTAATAATAGTTGATTTGGATGAAAGCATTCTCTTTTCACTTGGATGGATAATTTGTAGGGGCAGTACTTAGGCACTTGGAGGGAAGATTAAGCTGTTCATTTTGATGTAAGTGCCCTCCTGCAAAATGTTTGCATATGGTTAGGATAGGAGGAAAATTACATATTTCCTAGAAATGAGTAATATCTTTCTAGGGATGACTCCACCTTTTCCTTGGGATAGATTTTTTATTTTTTTTGGTTTTGGAATCCATATCTTCCTAACCGTCAGTTTGATGGAGGGATTAGTTGATCAGAAACCTTTTTAACTTTGGTTGTAAATTATGTATCATTTGGATTTTATCACTCCTGTTAAGTCTCTTTTTTTAATGTCCCTTCAAAGCTATTTTTTCTTGCAATATATTCATGTTTTCACAAAAATGAGCAGGGACCAACAAGTTGCACATCACTTACAACTGATTGCACACCATCCTAAAAAAGATTATTATTAGGGATAGTTACGAAAAAGTTATCAACTTTTGACAAATTTACAATTCAAGCTCACTGTTCATTATAATTACCAAAACTTGAACAATAACAAATTTGGCCAGGTTTAAATTGACTAATTGGAAATAGTCACTTTAAACCTGTGAAATTGTCACTTTAAACTTGCGAAATGGTTCTTACTTTAAAACGTCGAACTCGTTAGAGTTCTGGTTTTTTATTTTTTATTTTTTTTAACGAAAACATGATCATTAACGTTTTGGTAATTAAAATGAACAGTTAGCTCAAATAGCAAATAATTCATTTTCAACTCACGAAATGGTAATTCACCCTTATTATTATTATTATTATCATGTCCCTACTTGTTATGGAAAAAAAACTTTGAAGCGGGCAGCCCACTTCAAACTTTTGAAGGAACCCTCTCTATTGGATTACATGTGGGATTTTCAAGGAGGTATTTCCAATTTTGGTGGAAATGTAGGGGGGTGAAATAACTTATAAATGCCACGTGTCTTGTGACGAGGAAGGTTCCTCCAAATTTTGAAGCGGGCTGCCACTCTTCAAAGTTGGTACAAATTTTCACCAAACCTTTCATTCAAAGTTCTTATAGGTTTTAATCTACTTGTAGATCACGAAGTTTTGAAAATTAAATTTAGAGTTTATGAAGCGTTAGTGTTGTTATTCCTCTCTTGTTTTCAAGAAGAAGAAAAACAATATATTTATTATTATTATTTTGGACTTAGGAGTGCAATCAAAACATTGGAAAGAAAATGATTTTAAGTGATGAAGTGCAACGGGTACTAGGTGATGTTCAAGTAGTCGGTCCCTCCTATTATACTCTGCACCAATAGACCACTTGATCTATGAGCCAGCCCTTAATATTCTTCATTTATCCAATCATCCAGACTCATGGATTTCTCATCTCGTCTGGTTGTCCGTAATATCAAATTGACTTGTTCGACTTGTTTTGTCTCAAATTATGGGTTTTCTTGCTAAATCATTTTAAATATTTTTATTGATCCAGATCAGTGGCATTGTGTTTGATAATGTTGCCAGCTTCTATGATTGGGAATTGCTTCTAGGTATTGCAGTTGGGAAAAACAAGAAATGGCATTTTGGTAAATTATTGTAGTGTTGTGATGTGTGTAAAATTGGGATTATTGCTTGTTGAAATAGATATAATTGTTGGATTCTATTTAAATGGCCAGATACCATTAAATGTAAATAAAGAATCAGTTGATACTTTATAATTAACTGTCACAAAAAAAATACTTCACACAACGCTTTTTTTTTTTTTTTTCCTTTTTTAAACAAGCATCAATTTTTGAGAAAATGACATCCAAAGTGCATTTTTCGTGAGTGAAGGGATCGAGCAAAAAAGTGCGGAACTTTCGACATTGATTTATGTTCAAACTTTAAGGTTTAAACATCGATTTGAAAAATCCGATGTCTAAAAACCGTCTTTAACACACTTTTTATCCAAAGAGCAGACATCAGGTTTTTCTTATAAATATCATTTAAAAAATGATGTCTAAAGTCTATATTCTAAGAAACTCCAAACAACTCCTTCAAATTAAAGAATAATTGTATCCAAACATGACCTTATTTCAAATGCAAGTCTTCACGAAGGATGTTCAAACTAGTTCATTGTTGTCATTTTGTATTCACTTTGGATCATTTTGCCAAGTGAGGAGAAAAAATGGTTCAGACCCAAGTTGGACATGAGTATTATATCCATATTCAAATTAAGTTGGAAATTTTATATTGATAAGATTTTTTTCTCGAATCCTACTAACTAATACCATATCTTGATCCGACCTGGTTGGGTCAGATCGGATAAGTTTCGAATGGTTGATTTTTTAGCCTATGTTACTTTTTTGCAAGCTTGCAATAATATTCTATTTTACCATTTTACGATCTAATTTTATAAAAATTCATACTGTAAAAAAAGGGTATTCAAAAAAAAAAAAAAAATTACCTTTATAGTTTTCAAAGCAATATAAATTTGGATCGGGCAAATCTAAGGATGGATTCATATCCGACTTGGGTCATGAAACATAAATTATATTAGACCAGTTTTTTTATTTGAATACACTCCAAGGATCTAAACCCACTAAATTCAATTTTTGGGTTACTTGAATATTGGGTTAAATCTGACCTATTCTATGCTTATAGCCAAGGGGTTCCAAGAGTTATGGCAAGTCTCAATAACTGGTTGAAGACTTGAAATAGAAAAAGGGTAATTTAGATATACCCCTCTGCATTTTGATAAATGTTAGAGATACGCTAGTGTTTTTAAACTAATGAAATGCCCCCTTGACCTTGGTGATTTTGTCTGGAGAGAGTATAAATGATTTATTTGATTTCAATTTGTTGTTTTATGTGTTTAAAAATGTTTTCCTAAGCGTAATGTAAGCTTTAGGAATGTTTTGAGGTTAGGGGTATTTTGATAATTTAGTCATTTTTTAGTGATTTTTACTGTAAAGCTTCGTTTATTATGGAAGATGATTTCTATGTTTCTGGGGTCATATTTTCTTAGCGTAGAGTGGTTTCTACAGTTTTGTCAGTTCGAGATACCTCATCTGGATTTCTGAAACATATCTCGTAACAAAATAAAGTATTGGAATAAACATCCATCATTAGAAACCGTTGCAATCGGGTTGACGAGTTGATTAATCGGGCAAGTACAAAAATGGGGTCTCTACTCCCTTCCACCGGACCCTCCGTCCATAGTGCCGATCTCGCGGGCACTATGGAGCAGAATGCTGCCCTGGACGCGGAGTTATTCTTCACTAATTCGGAGGGATGACTGCGGATGCACGATTTACCTTCTTCCAGGGTGTCTGGCTCTGGTACAGTAGTCGGGTCTTCTTTTGGAGCTATCCTAGAGACTCAGAGTGCCTGGGGCGATGCTCCCCCCCTCGATCTGATTTTGTTATACCTTGCAACACATGTAGATTTTTTTTTTTTTTTGAATTAGACTCAGATATATTTGTAAACATTTTAAACTTGTGTATATATATCTGTCAATTATTTCTTATTGTTTCATTGTGATCACTTGTGTAATTGACTCGGGCCCCATCGGGCTTCTTGAGCGTGATATCGATCATTAGGGCTTTTGAGCCCTTTTGAGTGTTGGTGAGCCTACGAGTGGGTAAAGGGTTTGATTAGGGTCCAAAAGACCATTCGAGTGTGTTCTTGAGTGACGTAGTCGTTTGGGATCCATGGTGAGTAAGGTGGTTCTTTGAGGCCTAATATGACCCAATATGATCTTGGCGAGTTCCTACATGCCCGGTATATATTTTAAGAGCTTTAGAGAGTTTTGAACGCATTTATCGAGCACATAGGAGTTCCTACTATTTTTCATATGATTTTAAGGTGTCGAACCATGAGATGACCGTTACATGGTCCTGAGTTATCAAAAATCCAATGACTCAGGGCTCCCAGGTTAAAATGTTCTGGTCCATGCTTTTAACACGAACATGAAATGACTCACACCATTGAGGAGCTTGAAGTGTTATTGGGGCTTGAAATATCAGGTGTAGTTGTAGTTCCACCATTGCGTGATGGGTATCGAAGTGAGACTTCCGACTTCTTGGGGATAAACCGTAATTTTTTAAAGATTCCGGATGGTGGATCAGTTTTGAAAATAATGTCCAAATCCTTCTTGATTGAACGCATCATAGATCCCTCGAAGCCATTGATTCATTTCAATGCTCTCACTTTGATGGTGGTGAGTCAACTCCTGTTTCCGGGTGGCGGAGACATCATGGACCTTTCTCTCATTCATATGATTCAGCAAGTCCGGGAGGGACATCAGTTGGCACCGATGCTCTTGAGCGAGATGTTCCAATCTCTCACGGCTAGTTCGTTCGGTTGTGATCAAATTTTTTGATGATGTGCTCCACTCCTACAAGTAAATTCTAGATTTAGCTTAGATTAAGTTTAAATTGAAATTTACTAGTTTCCAAAGTTTAGAATGCTCCTGTTATTGAGGCTTTGATTTATGGATCATCTGGCTTCAACTGAAGTCGTTAATCGTCCATTTTGCGTTAATGCTGATCTCGTACTTAGGATGTGGAGGCGATTTGCTCCCTTCATCTCGGGTGGGAAAGAAGAGTGGTATTCCTTTATCGGCAACCTTGATGATGAAGAAGTGAGGTGGGTTGATGCCTTCCAATCACGAGGGTCTCCCGTGATTGCATTTGGTGGTGCCCGTTTCCTTGTTTTGATTGGTTTTCACGGGGTAACTCATTATATACTACTTCGGATTTTTCGATAGTTTGATTACAATCAGGGTGTGCTCATCCTCGAGAATTTCAATGAGTTGGTTGGTCTTTTATCGACTGCACTTTTGAGTCGACTCGTAAAAAAATGAAGTCGAGTTGAGGTTCTAAATGGACCCATCTTCGCAGCAAACCTATTCCCGGCATACTTACATTGGATTCGAGAACTCGTCTCTAGGAGGCCATCGGTGTCCATAGTTCTCTGAACACGTCCAGATGCTTCATCCTTCTTTAATTATTGAGATCGAGTGGAGAAGTCTCAGACTAATCATCGTTGGATTCAGGCTATCTGATTTAAGTCCGAGAAGAATATGCAGAAGGAGATTGCTCGATTGATATTTGCCCTTGCCTAATCTGGGTCTAGTGATAGTGGCGAAGTGGCTAGGCTTCGAGCTGAAGTTGCTGAGTTGAAGAACCGACTCATCTAGTGTTCTCATTTTGATGATTTTCAAGCATATCTGGTAAGTCGCGATGCTCTGATGCTAAAAAAGTAATGATGAGTCAAGCTGTCCGGATTCGTGCTTTGGAAGAACGCTTTGACTCTTTTTTCATTTCTCACTATGATGTTTGATTGACTGCGTTATATTCACTCTTTTTGTATTTTCTGTTCATTATCTGAATGTATGCAAAATGTTGAAAGATTAATGCAAAGAAAATAGGTTTTGTAATTACTTGGCCTCAGGTGTATCTATTGTTCCTGAAAACACGAAGTTTTGTTAAATAAGTCCTAGATTTGTCGTCATTGGCCAAAATAGTAGTTTTTGAAATCTAATGAGATGTCTTTATCAAATGAGTATGATAAATTCAACATTTGTAAAATCTTTGGCTGGGACGATCTTGATATTTTTGCCAAACACAGAGGATACGAGCGTCAATTATCTTTCGGTTCCTTTAGAGTCATCCCCAATGCCTTGGTATTAGAAGACTATTTTCTATTTGGACCACGGATTTTTCAGAAAGATTTTACCGTTCATAGTTTTTATTCTTATGGGTCAGGAGTTTTTTTTTTAATATATATTTTTAATTTACCCTTATTGCCCCTGGTGCCCATTACGATTTTCACCAGACCCGATTTTCATATTTTTACACATCGACGTCCTTTTTGGGATTTTCATCATGTTGGTGGCTTTGATCTTGCCAAAGTCTAATTTTTTTACTCATAGCGCTTTTTCAGGTTTTCACTATGCTCTTTCAGGCTATGCTTGTATTTTTAAATTTTTACATTACGGTTTTGTTCGGAGTCTCTGTGTCTTTGTGGCTTGTGACTCAAGTTGAGCTGCAAGATCGATGACTCTACTCTTGTAGTGGCAATCTTTCTTGAGTAATTGATCTAGATTCCCTTTTCGAGTTTGCTGATGACTATTCGTGGTTCAACAACTCAAATTGAGCCGTGAGATCGGCTACTCTACACTTCGAGTACTCTTTTTTTCTAAATATCCGACCTGGATTTCCTTCTCGAGTCTTCCAACGACTAACAAGACTTTGAGGTCCGGACCAAGTCACAAGATCATTGGTGCTGCCACTGTCATTATGTTGCCCTAGAACATTCCCTAATCAACAAGGACTTTAAGTAGGACGAAATGTTGGCTCACGCTAATGGTAGTGGAAAGATACAAAAAGGTTAAGGTCTGGGTCTTATTTTATTTAAAGTGGATTGGACATGGGGTTTGTCTATTTTTATTTCGAAAAGGTGATCTATGTCTCCTCCTAGTGTCTCTCGAACTTGTTTAGGCTGGAGATTTAGGTAGAGCCAAGATCAAGTGTCCGAGTTTTTTGACCTTTTTGATTTTTTTTTTAATTTTTAGCCAGTTTATTCTCATGTGGGCCAGGAGTATTTGAATGTTTTGCTTATTTTACTGATTTTCTCTTCTTCAAACTTTTTTTTTTACTTTCCCCAGTCTTAGGTTAAGAAATGAACATGATGGCTCAAAGGGGTTGACTAGGGTTGATATTTGGTTTAAAATAGCAAAGATGGCCTTTCGTCATCTCAGGGTCGGTTTTTAGGTGTAGTATTCTTGACAGTGTCAGCATTAATCAGTTGCTGGTAGACTTGTCTGTCCATCTCTGTAAGGATCAGAGCTCCTCTTGTCATTACCTTTTGCACGATGAAGGGTCCCTCATACTTTGGTCGAAACTTTCCTCTAACGTCTTCTTGGATTGGCAGAATTTTCTTCAAAATAAGGTCTCCTGACGAGAAATCTTTAGGTTTGACTTTCTTGTTGTAGGCACGGGCTATTCGTCACTGATATATCTGTCCATGACAAATAGCTACAAGACGTTTCTCCTCAATCAGATTTAGTTGATCAAATCGAGCTTGAATCCATTCAGTTTCATCTAACTCTACTTCTTTTTAGATTCTGAGGGAAGGGATCTAAACCTCTACAGGAAAAATTACTTCCATTCCATATTCCAATGAATATGGAGTTACCCCAGTCGAAGTCCTAAACGAGGTTCGATAGGCATGAAGTGCAAAAGGCAACATGTCGTGCCAATCTTTGTACATAACTGTCATCTTCTCGATTATTTTCTTGATATTCTTGTTGGCTGCCTCGACTGCTCTGTTCATCTTAGGTTTGTAGGGTACAGAGTTGTGATGAGTGATTTGGAAGTCTTCGCACATCTTGATCATATCTTTGTTCTTGAAGTTTTTGGCATTATCAGTCACTAGTCCGCTAGGAGGCCCATATCTGTAGATAATGTTGTTCTTGACAAATTTCAGGACGTTGCTTTTCGTGACGTTAGCATAGGACGCGGCTTCTACCCATTTGGTAAAGTAGTCAATAGCAACGAGGATGAAACGATGCCCGTTTGCAGCTTTAGGTGAGATTTGTCTGATGACGTCCATGTCCCAAAGCGAGAAAGGCCAAAGAGTAGTCATATTATGCAGTTTTGAAGGTGGAGCATTGATTTTATTGGCATAAATCTGACATAGGTGGCATTTACGGACGTATTGAAAGCAGTCACTCTCCATTGTCGTCCAGTAATATCCCATCTGTATAATCTTTTTCGTCAGCATATGACCATTTATGTGGGATCCACAGACTCTACCATGTACAGTCTCAATTAGTCGTTTTACTTCTATTTCTGCCACACACCGGAGCAAGACCTCGTGATGCGATTTTTTGTACAAAATACTATTGCTCAAGAAGAATTGTCCCGTCAATTTCTGAATAGTCCTTCGATCATTAGGCGTTGCATCTAAGGGAAGGGTTCGATCTTCGAGATATGCCTTGATGTCTGAGTACCATGGCTTTTCTTCAGATTCTTCTACTTCGACAAGTAGACGGTATGCCGCCTCATCTTGAATTCCAATCTCAATAGGGTCGATGATTAAGTCTTCTGAAATGCTAATCATAGAAGCGAGCGTAGCTAGTGAATCTGCGAATTGATTTTTAGCTCTTGGCATGTATGTGAATGAAATCCTGTCAAAGCACGAGCTTAGCTCCTCCAGATACTCGTGGTAAGGGACCAGTCTCTACTCTCGGGTCTTCTATTCACCAGTAGTCTGATGGACTACTAAGCTTGAATCTCCGAAAACATCGATCTCATCTACCTCGAGATCCAGTGCTTCTTTCAACCCTGTTATGCATGCTTCGTATTCAGCCTCATTGTTAGAACATTGGAATTTCAATCTAATAGCGATTGGCACGTAGGACCCATCTGACTTGATCAAGACTGTCCCTATTCCGTTCCCTTTCTAATTAGTTGCTCCGTCGAAGTATATTTTCTAGCCTGGTTCGTCATCACCGTTCTCAATTTCCGTGAATAGTATGGCTTCATCGGGGAAGTTTGTCTTTAATGGCTCATAATAAGGCAATAGGTGGTCGGCTAGGTGGTCGGCAATTGCTTGCCCTTTGATGGTTTTTTGAGTAACATAGGTTATGTCAAACTCGAATAATAATAATTGCCACTTCACTATTCGACCTATTAATGTTGGTTTCTCAAAAATATACTTCAGGGGATCCATTCTAGCAATAAGCATAGTTGAGTAACTAAGCAAATAATGACGCAGTCATTGAGATGCCCACACTAATGCACAACAAGTCTTCTTAAGTATCGAATATTTTGCCTCGTACTCAGTAAACTTCTTCCTGAGATAATAGATGGCCTGTTCCTTCCGTCCTTATTCATCATGCTGCCCTAGCACACACCCCATTGATGTTTATTATACTAAGATGTACATCAGCAGAGGTCGTCCCGGAGTACGAGGAACTAAGACTGGTGGATTGAGTAGATATTTTTTGATTTTATGAAACGCTTCCTGACAGTCTTTGTTCCACTTCTTTGGTGTGTCTTTCTTCAGTAGCTTGAAAACTGGCTTACAGATAGGCGTGAGCTGAGCGATGAAACGGCTAATATATTGTATTCTCCCCAAGAATACCCGAACATCTCTATTTGAAATGAGTGCTTTCATCTTGAGGATATACTTGATTTTTGCTGGACCTATCTCGATGCCCCTTCTGTTGACGATGAACCCCAATAGCTTGCCCGATGTTGCCCTGAATATGCATTTTGCCAGATTTAGCCTCGAACTGTACTTCTTGAGTTTGTCGAATAATTTCTTGAGATTTACAAATGGTCTTCTTCGATGCCAGATTTAGCGATCATGTTGTCTACGTAGACCTCCATTTTTTTATGGATCATGTCATGGAATAATACGGTCATTGTCCGTTGGTAGGTCGTCCCTGTGTTCTTCAGCCCAAATAACATGACTTTGTAGTGGAAAGTACCCCATAGTGTGATAAATGCAGTCTTTTCCTAGTTTTTTTCTGTTATTTTTATCTGATTATAGCCTGAGAAACCATCCATGAATGATAATATACCGTGTCCAGCTGTACTGTCGACTAGAGTGTCGATGTGTGGTAGTGGTGTAGACACCTCCTTTTTGCACTCGCCTGATTAATCAACTCGTCAACCTGATCGCAACGGTTCTCAATGATGGATGATTATTCCAATGCTTTATTTGTTACTAGATATGTTTCAAAAATTCAGTTGAGGTATCTCGAACTAACAAAATTGTAGGAACCACGCTACGCTAAGAAAATATAATCCCAAAAACATAGAAATCATCATCTTGCAGACAAAAAAAAGCTTCATTGTAAAATTCACTAAAAAATTGATCAAATTACCAAAATACCCCTAACCTCAAAAAAAACCTAGAGCCTACATTACACTTAGGAAAACCTTTTCAAACACATAAAACAACAAATCGAAACCAAATAAATCATTTCGTCAATTTTTACCAAATTCGACAAAATTACGAAAATGACCCTCATAAAGTTTACGATCATTTTGCACAAAAAATTTTATAAATGACACAAACCAATATTCCCATTGAATTCCTTATGAAAAATCGATTCTAAAACATCATGGAACATCAAAAATTGACTTGAAACGCAAAAGTCCTTTTCGAGGGTAAAACAGTAGTTTTACAATTTTAATAATTAAAATTTTCTAAATTAATAAATAAAACATTGAATAATGTAAAGTGAAACATTAATAAAATTAATTTAAAATTTTGACTCAAAAAAATGGATCAATCAGGCTCTCAGGCAAAATTGTTGATGGTTGCCAAGATATTTATTCAATGACCCCTCCATCTGGGGGCCTAAGGAATTAAAAATATAATAAAGGGGGTTCTCCAAAAAATTAAACTCAATCAAGTAAGACTAAAGTCAATGTTAAAGTCAATCAAATACGACTAAAGTCAAGATCTTAAAGTCACTCAAGTAAGACTAAAGTCAAGATATTAAAAGTCAACCAAGTAAGACTAAAGTCAATCAAATGAGACTAAAAGTCAAAACCCTAATAGAGTTCTAATTAAATAATAATTCTATTTAAAGTAATCCTAATCAAATAATAAATCCTAATAGAGTTCTAATTAAATAATAACTCTATTTAATAGAATTTTAACTAAATAATAACTCTTTCTAAAAGAATTATAATTAAATAATAATTCTCTCTAAAAGAATTATAATTAAACCTTAACTCTATCTAAAAGGCACTTAAAAAAGTTTATAAATAGAATCGTCCACACCCTATTTTTGTATCAAAGAAAAAATCCTAGAAAAAGTAGGTTAAGAAGCTTCCCCAACCTCTCCAAAATCCTAATTTTGAAGTTCCAACTCCTTCCCTAACATTCATACCACAATTTTAGATCAAAACATACCCAAAAATCCTTCCAAAACACCTTGAAATCCATTAAAAAAAATTAGAAAACTCACAGATCTAAAAAGGAGATACCTCAACTTGAAGATCCAAAGCGAATTCGGTAACAAAACGAAGTAAGGAGTACTGTACGAGGAGCGGTTCTATCAAATCTGAATGAATACAATCGTTGCATTCGAAGGTAAATTTATTTTATTTTTTTATCTAGGACTTTTTGTTAGCAATGTAGTTTTATTTGGGATAAGTAGAGACCGGTATTGGCTAGGCGGGGTTGGTGTCTAACACCTTCCAATCCCGTAATGTGATTCTCGGACTCAGTATTTTTTAGTAGATTAGTGATTTTTATCCGTTTTGAGTCTATATTCGATTCTTAGACCGTAATAACGAGATGACGACTCCCAAACCTCAAATGTCAAAAGCGAATCCGTGTACCCCGCAGATCGAGGACGCTTTCAGTGGCGACTCCGCTAGGAACTATTGAGGATCAGACTTGAAAAACTCCAAGTATGGGAGCATTGTCAGGATGACTTAGTTTTTTTATTTAGTTCGATTTATTTTATTTATTTATTTATTTTTGTGACTTAATTGTGGATGATTTTGGGTATTGTATTTTTGTCCAATTAAGGGTTTTTGATGACCCATAAATAATGAAAGATTCAAATTGACATGAAAATGATGGAATGATGAAGGTTGCGACAACAATGTTAAAACATATTTATAAAATATTCTAATGAGAATTAAGTCTGAGCACCTATTAATAAAACATAGATCCCATCGATTAGATTAATTTAGAACCTGAATTCACTCGATTTCGTTATCGGAAGCCTTGGATATCATCGATGCAAGTTCAATATGTAAATATGGAATTATTACTGAATAAAGGTTGGGACAACAATGTTAAAACGTTTTTACAAAATATTCTAGTCAGAACTAGATCTAGACACTTCTAATAAAACGTAGATCCCATCGAGTAGATTAATTTAGAACCTGAATTCACTCAATTTCGTTATCGGGAGCCTTAAATATCATCGATCCAAGTTCAATCTATAAATCTAGAATTGTTGCTGAATAAAGATTAGGATAGTAATGTTAAAACCTTTTTACAGAACATTCTAATAAGAATTAAGTTTGGGAACCTTAAATAAAATGTAGATCTCATCGAGTAGATTAATTTAGAACCTAAATTCACTCAATTTCGTTATCGGGAGCCTTGGATATCATCGATGAAAGTGCAATATGTAAATATGGAATTGTTGTTGAATGAAGGTTGGGACAGAAATATTAAAAAGTTTTTACAAAATGTTCTAGTCAAAATTAGGTCTGGGCACCTATTAATAAAACGTAGATCCCATCGAGCAGATTAATTTAGAATCTGAATTAATTCAATTTCATTATCGAAAGCCTTAGATATCATCGATGCAAGTTCAAATTGTATTTTCCTAATTCACAAAAAATCTAAATTTATCTAGTGTTAATACAGTTAATGTTCCTGAGAGCGAGTTCATTTGGCACAAGGATCTTTCTCTTTGATTTTCTTTTGGGATGTGTTTCTAGTTTATTTTTATAATTTAAAAATAAAAAAGAGAGTTCATTGCTCCTCATCTCAACAATTATCATTTTATCATAATGTAACATCTATTGGAATCTCGATTTATTTTGGATCACTTAAAATTGATCATTGATTGAACCTTAAAAATTATAAAAATTATGCCTATTGTAATGTTTGGATTTGATCAATTATTTTATGCCATGATCATTAATTGATTTACCATTGATCTTGATTAGATATATAATTGATGTGCTTATTAGTGATCTTAATGATGTTGTAGGATTGATATTTATTTTAGTTAATATTCATATGATATCAATGTGTGATGGTATGATCAGGCCCATGGGTCCATTTGTTTGAAAAGACCCCGGGCATACCTCACCCTGTTTTGCACACACCACATGCACGTTTACTATTTTGTCCGCTTGCATGTCCCATATAGCCAACGTGGCACTAGTGCATGGCCCAGTCTCTTCGGAGATACGACGTCATTCATGAAAACCACAACTCTAGTTACATATCTTAGGGTATATCAAACTGGGGCATCAGTACCGTCTGATTAAGTGACTCTAAAAGATATATCGATGCACCCAGGCTGGAGCGACCTGAGCCTTTGACCTATTGTAAGCAACACAGTCACATGTCTATTTGCTAACGTAGTACTAGTACGTGGTCGGTCTCCTCGTGGGATACCAAATCATTTATAAAAGTTACAACTCTTGACTCGAAATCTTAGGTATATCAAAGATAATCCAAGTACATCAATTGCACTTCTTGGTCAAAACCAGTGCCTAAGCGAGATCCTGCCCCGCTGTACCTTACTGTACGAGGAGGATAGACTACATCTATTCTAAACGAGAGGTATTTAAGTGGGCCCTTGCTCAGCATCGTGCGCCGCCTCTCAACTAGGGATCAAACTGGCTATTTTTAACTTCAGATAAGTGAGTTGGAGTTTTAGATTATCACCTATACGATATATCAAACCAAGTCACCACGAACCGTCTGATTGAGTACGCTCGAGTGGTATATAGGTGTACTTGAGCAATGATGGCCAGATAAAAATGTATTGCACGTAGCAAGCTTAGAGTCTATAAATATCCCCTATAGGTCACGACTCAAACTTATCATGGGTGTTCCCGAGTTGTTATTTGAATGAGACCTTGTGATTGATGAATGTATGTGAATGATGTATGAGATTAGAATGTATGATTGTCCTCAAGAATAAAAAAAATTTCTTTGGGAAATTAAAATGGGTGCACCGACCCAATAAAGAATCCATTTCTTGCAATAATTCATAATGACCTAGTCCATCTCGATCCAACAATCATAATGGGTCAGGCCATTTAGATCAAAATGGAAATCAAATCATTTTCTAAATTCGGGTTCCGACCCATTTTAAAAGAAGGAAAATGTTTTCAAGAAGAAAATTGTTTTCCAGAAAAATATTTTCCAAAAGAAAAGAAAAGAAAGGAAAAATGATTTACAAAAGATATATTTTTGTATGAACCTTGGAAATTTTCTTTTTTGCATGGATTTTGAAAAATTACTAAAATGTATTTTTCTAAAAAGGAAATAACTTGCAAAAAAAAATAATTAGATTTGTGAAAGTTTTATTCAATGAAAACATTATTTGTCAATAATTTTTAAGAGTACAATAGAATTATTTTCCTTCTGAATAATCATTGCATGAATTTTCAGAGTTTATTTAAAATATTATCAAGGGGGTAATACTGGAATTGATTAAATTCACCTTCAATGAGGTTTAATGGTTATCATTGTACCTAAGTTCAATCGTCCATCTTCTAGCTAGGGTTATAAGTCTAACAAACGTCAATATCAAGTCAACAGTCAGAAATTACTTCAGAATTTCTCAACATCGCCCAGTTATTCCCTAAAGATCATAGTGCTTCAGTATTGTCAGTTATAAGCATGTCTTGAATCCTCAGTCTATAATCGAGTCCGTTGTGTAGTCTTGAGTTTTCATGAGTTATTTGGGTTAGTTCGAGTCCTTTTTTTAACAAAGTCATGTCTTCTTTTCGAGTCGACTCTTTTTTCTGTTGAGTCGACTTAGTTTGTCGAGTCATAGAGGTGTTTGTCGCCCCTTCTGAATTTGATTGGATAAAGAACATTTTTGAATACCTCGAGTGCATTAACGAATTAATTAATAATCTGATAGATTTCTCTCCTGAATAAGAAAGATAAGAGTCGGACTCAACTTTTAATCAAGAAAGCAAAGATCATTGACCACGGAACATAAAATAATTCCTAAAGAGATTCAAATAGAAACCATCCTATCCCTAAAGGAACATAAGGGGATAATGAATTTTCTCATAAATTTTAAAAGACTTATTCGTGTGGGCCTATGAAGATATGTTAAGTACAAGCTTGGGTATTGTCTGATATAGAATAGATACTGGCTTGAGAAAATGAGATCAATGAAGATGTTACAAAATGTATTAGTGCTACACTTCTTAAAATGGTAGAGCTCCCAGAATAGATTACCATTCTCAAATTAATGAAATAGTTGAAGTGGTATTGATCTCTAATAATGGGTCGTACATCAAAGCTTAGGTTATCACTCTGTATTCAAAGTTCGAGGTTCGACATCACAGTATCTCTCTACCGTCCTCAAATTAATGGAAAGGTTGAAGCAGTCAATAAAATATCTCAAAACAATCATCAAGGAAATGTGTCAATCACACCAGGATTAGTTAGAGAAGTTACTATTCACACTAGGGGCACATCATACTTCAATACAGTCTTTCACTGAAGTTATTCCCTACTTTCTAGTGTATGATATGGAAGCAATCTTACCAGTTGAAATGGAAATCCCGTATCTCAAGGCTTTCAAGGAAAGTCAATTGTTAGAAATAGATTGGATTAGTCAATGGTATAAAGAATTAAACTTGATCGGAGAAAAATGACTAAGATCTTTGTACCACTTGTAAGCTTATCAAAGAGGAATCGCCCGTACGTTTGACAAAAAGATCAAGGCTCGTCTCTTACAAGTCGGGGATTTCGTACTCAAAGAAAATCGGACACCTATCTTTGACCCTAGAGAGAAGTTCAAACCAAATTGGGGTGAATCGTTCATCATCAAAGAAATATTACTCAGAAAAACTGTCAGACTTCAAGATCATGATGGAATCGAATTACCAGAACCAACCAACCTTGACCAGATCAAACGGTACTATATTTAAGGAGGCCATCTTTGATTGAATCAATTTCCTGTTACCAAGTTCAAAAGTTCAATATCTCTTTTCTTAGCCCTTTGCAGTCTTTTAAAAAAAATAAAGTAAAAAAAAAACCTTTTTATTCCTTAGCCTGATCACCTAACCTAGGGGAGGGAAAGATTCAAACTACATTTTGGTCTGATCCCAAAATTCTGGGGTACGTAGGCAACCTGAGAAGTTACTTCAGGCCCTACCACATCAAAATAAAAAAATAGATTCCCCGTCAAAGGAAAAATCTAAAAAAAAAATTCAAAAGAAAAGAAATATCATCCAAAATGGGAAAGAAAATTCAAGGAAAAAGAAAATAATTTAAAAGGAAATACCACACAAAGGGCATTTAGGTTTTTGAGCCTCAAAATTCCTTTCTTTTTATGTACAGTCCTAAGTCTACCCATAAAAGTCTTCATAAGTATTGTGAGAAAAAGTTAAGGAAGGTAGTAAAGCATGATCATACAGTAACTCCAAAAGTTAAGAAGGGAAGGAAAAGAAAAAAATAAGATAAAAAGCTTACTAAGTTGAAAATCCAAAATGACAACTTAGGCACAAATTAGGGCAAACTCACAAGGTTGAAAATCTGAAAGGACGATCTTGACAACAATCAGAACAAAGAAAAGAGAAAAAATTATAAGCTCGCTAGATCGAAAACCTAAAAAGATAATCTAGGCAAAAGCTAGAGCATACTCGCTAGATTGAAAACCTGAAAAGACAATCTATGCAAAACTTAGAGCAATCAAAAAATAAAAAAAAAATCTCCGTTGAGTTGAGAAGCTGAAAAGACAGTCCGAGCCGAAACATCAGAAGTCCGAATGATCAAGTTTCAATACTCAGTTTGAACCAAATATAGACTTAGTGGATATAAGTATCTCATCTATTATTGATCTAAAGAGTTTCAAGTCCTTAAGCGAACCGACGGGGAGAAAGAACAAATTTTATAATGAATTTCAAAGAGAAATATTTTGTTCCAATTTCTTTGACCCTGACTTAAAATTTTCAATATAAAAAGTCAAAATTAAAAGTTAAACCTTTGTTACGCTTGTGGTAATCAAGGATTTCAAACTTTCATACAAGGGGCATTTTCTTTTTCCTCTAAATATGTAGTTTCTCCCTTATACTAGGGGCATTTTTTTTGCATGATGTATTCAATTATCTCCAATGCCATGTTTATTATAAAACTAGGGGCAGTTTATTTTTGAGCAATGTTAATCCTAAAAGATAATGGGAACTGCAAACTTAAGGTTAGTCTTTTGATAACAGTTTTTCGAAAAACCCTTAAGTTTCAAAAGAAATAAAAACTCAGGTTTTAAATTCATAAAACTTTTGAAAACAACCCTTGAGGGTCAAATAAAAACGTTCCTGATCTCATATTTTGATTTTCTCTTAGAGAATAACTCATTTACCTAGAGTAGGAGATAAGACATTCTTTCGTTCCCAAATTCATTAATCTTTTTTCAGATCCATTCATTCTTGGATTCGATCATTCTCTTCCAGATTTATTCATTCGTTCCCCGATTGAATCATTATTCTCCAGATTCATTTTCAAACTCATCCAGATTCATTTTAATCATTTTTCTCCAGATTCATTCATTTTTTCCCAAAATTCATTCATTCCTTTGCTAGTTTTGCTCAGATGCTGCTAAGAGTTATCTTGGATTTTACTCAGTTGCCGTCAAAGGTTAACTTGGATTTTGCTCAGATGCCGCCAAGGGTTAACTTGGATTTTTCTTAGATGCCACCAAGGGTTATCTTAGATTTTGCTCAGTTGTCGCCAATGATTATCTTGGATTTTACTCAGTTGCCGTCGAGGGTTTTCTCGAATTTTGTTAGTTCATTACTTTTTCACTCCGAGTAGGTAGAGTAGAACATCCCCAAAAAAAATTAGTTCATTACTTTTTCACTCCGAGTAGGTAGAGTAGAACTTCCCAAAAAAATTAGTTCATTACTCTTTCACCCTGAGCAGGTAGAGTAGAACTTTTCAAAAAAAATTAATTCATTACTCTTTCACCCTAAGAAGGTAGAGTAGAACTTCCAAAAAAAAAATATTAGTTCATTATTCTTTCACCTTGGGCAGGTAGAGTAGGACTCCCAAAAAAATTAGTTCATTACTCTTTCACTCTGAGTAAGTAGAGTAAAACTTTTCAAAAAAATTAATTCATTACTCTTTCACCCTGAGCAGATAGAGTAGGACTCCCAAAAAGCTTAGTTCATTACTATTTCACTTAGGTTATTACTCTTTCACTCCAAGTAGGTAGAGTAGAACTCCCCAAAAAGTAGTTGATGGGTTATGGGTCGTGGATTAGAGGTGGATTGGATATGGATAGTGGTTTGTGGGCTTTTAGTGTCTTGGACTTGGGTTTTAGGAGGGTTGTGGGTTATTTTGGCTTGGATGGAATTTGTTTTGGGTTGGACTTTTGAGGGTAAGTTTATTTTAGGGATTATGTGATATGAGAATGATTTTATGTTAAGGATAAGGTGATAAATTAATTTAGGAAAGAGTTGAAGGCTTATGGGGGCTTTAAATGGGCTTAGGGTGTTTGCGAATTTGGAGGTGGAGCAGTGGAAGGTAGATAAAGGGTAGGTATCCCAAGTCTCACTTTTTTACTTTACTAATTTTTTTTGAGTTTTTTGCAATCATTGGTTTAATAAAAAATGTCACGTGTTGGCGAATCGGACATTTTAGGCCCTTGGGAGAATTTTATCGAGCATTTGGTTGTTCTTAGATACAAAGGCAGAGCCGTGAAGGTAAGGAAAGCGTAGGATAGGTCCAATCCCTTAGACCATTGGGAGGTCTTAGGAGCCTTGGTTCGATCAAAATGTCACTTTTTAGTGATTCGTGCTTTTAAGGCCCGTTAGCCAACTTTGTAGAAAAATTGATATTTTGAGTGAAGCGGGCTAGATGGGAGAATGTTGAGTCCTTTTGATGGGCCCACTAACCCATTGGGAGGTTTAAGGGGGCTTCAATTTGATAAAAATATCAAATTTTAATGCTTCAGGCCTTCGAGACCCATTGGCCAAGTTTATTGGAAAACTACTATTTTTGGGCCCTTTCGAGTGAAGGCCCATTCAAATGAGGGTGCTTACAATTATGTTTTGTTGAAACATGTTGGGAGTCTCTAAGTAAATCAAGGGCATTGGTAACTTTACACAAGATTGTGGAAGTACGGATTGAAGAAGTCGTGGCCTTTTTCTCATTTACAGCTGTGGCATCTAGAACAGACAGCAGGTCCTGATCTCACAATTCGAAGAGGCTGTGGCTTGACTTTTCTCAGGCCAAAGCATGAGTCCATGACAGAACTGATCAGAAATATTAAAATGCGGGCTGTGGCATAATATTCTACCAGGCCTTGGCCCAAACTCGTACCCACATAGAAAAGAGCTACCATTGCCCTAATATTTTAATGTTGGCCAATTTCACAAACAACCTCCTCTTCGTGAACCAACGATATAAAACTTGTCATCCTTTGCCCTCTTCCACAACATTAATCTTACATTTCCATCTCAATAATCAAGGGTGGCTATTGAAAGCGCCCTCTATCCGCGGGGTACGCGGATCCGCTTTTGACCCTTGAGGTTTGGGAGTCGCCACCTAGTTATTGTGGTCTAGGAACCAAACTGACTCTAACATGGATAAAAAGAACTAATCTACCACAGAAAATCTGAATTCGGGGATCATGTTATGGGGTTGGAAGGTGTTAGGCACCAACCCCGCCCGGCCAAAGTCGGTCTCTACTAACTCCCCAAATAAATCACATTGCTAAAAACCTAGATAAAAATAAAAAATAAAAAATTTTGTACCTTTCCGATAGCAAGGATTTTCCTCCCTCAGATATGACAAAAATAACTCCTTGTACCGTACTCCATTGCTTCGTTCTGTCTCCGGATTTGACTTCGAATCTCCAAGATCAAGGTATCTCCTTGTTTTTGGACCTGAACTCTTCAAGTTTCTTGCAGATTTGGGAGTGTTTTTGGAGGGATTTTAGGTGTTTTCTAGACTAAAATTGAAGGAGGGATGTTAGGTAAGGAGTTGGGACTCCAAAACTAAGGTTTATAGGAGGCTATAGGTGTTTCTAGACCTACTTCTCTTAGGGTTTATGATTTTGTACGAAAATAGGGTGTGAACACCTCTATTTTTAGATTTTTTTAAGGGTTGATTTGGATAGAGTTAGTATTTAATTAGAGTTCTTTTAATTAGAGTTGTGTTTTAGTTAGACTTATTTTAGGTAGAATTGTGTTTTAATTAGAATTATTTTAGGTAGAATTGTTTTTAAGTTAGAACTCTATTAGATAGAGTTATTATTTAATTAGAATTCTATTATGACCTTTGGTCTTATTTGATTGATTTTTAATATTTTGACTTTAGTCTTAATTGATTGACTTTTAATATCTTGACTTCAGTCTTGCTTGATTGACTTTAATTTTGACTTTAGTCTCACTTAATTGACTTTAATACCTTGACCTTAGTCTTGCTTGATTGGCTTTTAATTTTTGGAGACCCTTCCTCCATTATTTCTTTAATTCTTTGGACCCCCAAATGGAGGGGTCCTTAAAGAAATATCTTACGAACCCTCAACAATTTTACTTGAAAGCCCGATTGATCGATTTTTTAGTTCAAATTTTTGATTTAATTTCATCAATGTTTAAATTTAATTATTTAATATTTTATTTATTAATTTCGAATTTTTTATTATGAAAATTGTGAAATTACCATTTTACCCCGGAGAGGACTTTTCACGTTTTAAGTCGGTTTTTAATGTTCTAAGATGTTTTAGAATTAGTTTTTCATAAGGAATTCAATGGAAATACTAGTTTGTGTCATTTATGAAATCTTTTGTGTGAAATGATTGTGAACTTTATGAGGGGCATTTTCGTAATTTTATCAAATTCTGTTAAAATTGACGAAATGATTTATTTGGTTTCGATTTGTTGTTTTATGTGTTTGAGAGAGTTTTCCTAAACGTAACATAGGCTCTAGGGTTATTTTGAGGTTAGGGGTATTTTGGTAATTTGGTCATTTTTAGTGATTTTTATCGTGAAGCTTCTTTTTGATTTGCAAGATGATGATTTCTATATTTCTGGGGTCGTATTTTCCTAGTGTAGCGTGGTTTCTACAGTTTTATCAATTTGAGATACCTCATCCGGATTTCTAAAACATATCTAGTAACAAAATAAAGCAATGGAATACACATTCATCATTGGGAATCATTGCGATCGGGTTGACGAGTTGATTAATCAGGCGAGTGCAAAAATGGGGTGTTTACAGATGCCCTCTTTGACAGAGGGTTGAAGTAAACTAGATAGCAAATCTATTTTGGTAGATAGTGCGATATCTGAATGCCAAAACTAGTGACAGTTCATTTTGCAGCCTGATTTAGCATTTCGTCAAGGTGTTCGGATCCTTGAGGGTAAAGCTCTCCCCGAATCAAAAGGTTGTTAGGTCCTTGAGCGCAAACTCTCACTGACGGTGTCAGATCCTTGAATTTTAGAAAATTCTCCTTGACTGATCTAGCAACTGTGCAAGTGTGTGGCTTAAAATCTGAGCATAATTTGAGCATAATCTGAGTATAAACTGAGCATAATTTGAATATAAATTGAGCATAATTTGAATATAATCTGAGCATAAACTGAGCATAATTCCGAGAAAACCCTCGGCGGCATCTGAGCATAGTTCCTAGAAAACTCTCGGCGGCATCTTAGCATAATTCCGAGAAAACCCTCAGCGGTAACTGAGCATAGTTCCAAGAAAACCCTCGGCGGCATCTGAGCATAGTTCCGAGAAAACCCTCGGCGGTAACTGAGCATAGTTCCAAGAAAACCCTCAGCGGTAACTGAGCATAGTTCCGAGAAAACCCTCGGCGGTATTTGAGCATAGTTCCGAGAAAACCCTCGGCGGTAACTGAGCATAGTTCCGAGAAAACCCTTGGCGGTACCTGAGCATAGTTTCGAGAAAACCCTCGGCGGTATCTGAGCATAACTGGCGAGGAATGAATAAATTTTGGGAAAGAATGACCGAATTTGGAGAAAACTGATTGAATCGGAGAACGAATAAATCTGGAAGATAATGAATCTGGAAGAGAAATGATCGATTCCAAGGATGATTGGATCTGAAAAAGAATCTAGAGAACGAAAGAATGCCATATTTCCTATGTGAGATCCAAAATGCTTTTATTTGAACCTCAAGGATTTATCAAAAAGTTTTATGAATTTAAAACCTAAGTTTTTATTTCTTTTGAACCTCAAAAGTTTTTCGAAAAAACTGTTATCAAGAGGTAACCTTAAGTTTGGGGTTCCTATTATTTTTATAGGATTAACATTGCTCGAAGACAAAATGCCCCTAGTTTGACAATGTACGTGGCATTGAAGATAATTGAACACATTATGCAAAAATTAAAAAAATGCCCCTAGTATAAGGAGGAAAAGTTACATTAAAGAAGAAAGAAAATGCCCCTTGTATGAAGATTTGAAATAATTGATTACCACAAGAGCAATAAAGACTCAACTTTTTAAATTTGATTAATTTTATTGGAGGTTTTGAGTTAGGCTCAAGAGTACAAAATTATTTCCTTTCGAGATTCATCATAGAATTCACCCTTATCTCCCTTGGTTCACTTGGGGGAGTAAACATTTTCAGATCGATCGTAGACAAGATACTTGTGGCTTCTGAGTATATGCCTGGTTTAAGCTAAGTATTGAACTTGGTTATTCGGACTTCTGATGTTTCCGCTTGGGATTTTCTTCTGTTTTTCTTTGTTGCTCTAACTTTTGCCTGGATCGCCTTTTCAGATTTTCAATCTAACGAGCTTGCTCTAGTTTTTGCCTAGATTGCTTTTTCAGATTTTCGATCTAGCGAGCTCTTCTTTTTTTTTTCTTTGCTCTGATTGTTGTCAAAGTTGTCCGTTCAGATTTTCAACCTTGCAAGCTTGTCTTAATTTTTGCCTAAGTCGCCCTTTTCGAGTTTTCAACTTAGTAGGCTTTATCATTTTTTATCTTTTTCTTCTCCTCTGAACTTCTGGAGTTACTGTCTGATCATGCTTTGCTATCTTCCTTGACTTCTCGCACGGTATTTAGGAGGACTTTCCTAGGTAAGCTTAGGACTGGGTATAAAAAGAAAGGGATTTTGAGGCTCAAAAACCCAAATGCCCCTTGTGTGACATTTCCTTTTAAATTTATTTTCTGAATTTTCTTTCCCACTTTGACAATTTTTTTCTTTTGAATTATTTCTTTTTAGATTTTTTCTTTGTCGGGGAATCTATATATATATATATATTATTTTGATGTGGTCGGGCCTGAAGTAACTTCTCAGGTTGCCTACGTACCCTAGAATTTTGGGATCAGACCAAAACGTAGTTCGAACTTCCCTCCCCTAGGTTAGGTGATCGGGCTGAGAAAAAAAAAGGCATAATTTTTCTTTTTGAAAAGACTACAAAGGGGTTGAGAAAGGATATGTTGAACTAGGTAATAGGAGAATTGATTCGACCAAAGATGGCCTCCTTAAATGTAGTACCGTTTGATTTGGTCAAGGTTGGTTAGTTCTGGTAATTCGATTCCATCATGATCTTGAAGTCTGACAGCTTTTCTTGGTAATATTTCATTGATGATGAACGGACCTCCCCAATTTGGTTTGAACTTCCCCTGGGATCAAAAATAGGTGCCCTGTTCTCTTTGAGTACTAAATCCCCGACTTGTAAATGACGGGTCTTGATTTTCTTGTCAAACGCACGGGCGACTCTTCTTTGATAAGCTTGCACGTGATACAACGCTCTTAGTCATTTTTCTTCTATCAAATTTAATTCTTCATACCGTTGGCGAACCCAATCTGCTTCTAACAGCTGACTTTCTAACAAAACCCTGAGAGATGGAATCTCCATTTCAACTGGCAAGATTGCTTCCATGCCATATACTAAGGAATAAGGAGTAGCTCCGGTAGAGGATCGAATTGAGGTTCGATATGCCCATAATGTAAATGGTAGTTTTTCTGACCAATCTCAATGTGATTAACATATTTTTTTGAGGATAGTCTTAATATTCTTATTAGCTGCTTCGACCACTCCGTTAGTCTGAGGTCGGTAAGGAGATGATTTATGGTGTGAGATTTTGAACTTTGAACTTTGAACACAATTTGATAATCTCAGCTTTGAAATGCGACCCGTTATCAGAGATCAACTCTGAAGGTACCCCGTATAGACTGATGATGTTCGTTTGAATAAACTTTACAACTCGAGACGCAGTGAGGACAACATAAGAGGCAGCTTCGACCCATTTGGTAAAATAATCGATGGCAACTAGAATGTATTCGTGCCCGTTTGATGCTTTAGGCGATATTTTACCAATAATGTCAATTCCCCAGACTGAGAATGGCTATGGGGAAGTCAGACCCACTAATTGAGATGGCAGCACATGTATGAAGTTTGCATGTATTTGACACTTATGACAGGTTTTGACCATGTGATGACAATCCATTTCTATCGTGGGCCAATAGTATCCTTGTCTCGTAATTTTCTTAGCTAACATTTTCCCGCTCATGTGAGGGCCACATTCTCCTGCATGTAGTTCAATCATTATCTATTTAGCTTGATCTTCATCAACACACGACAAATGAATCCCATCATAAGACCTTTTATATAAACTTCCTGTGCACAGGATAAATTGAGATGCTAATCTTAGTAGGGTCTGTCGTTCCTTCCTCGATGCTTCTTCCGAGAATTCTTGTTTTTCCAATACTTTCTTTATATCGGTGTACCATGGCTTTCCATCGGGTAGTAGAGTAGCAATGTTGATCTAATGGCAGTACGCGGGTTTGTCTTTGACTTCAACCGTGATCGGCCTTAATTCTATGCCAGGAGGCAAATGGATCATTGAAGATAAAGTTGCTAAGGAGTCAGCAAATCTGTTATCTTCCCTTGACAAGTGTTGGAACAAGATAGCTTTAAACTTACTGACTAAGTTTAACAAATACTCATGGTAAGGTTTCAACTTTTCATCCCTAGTCTTCCATTCTTCCAATGACTGATGTATGACCAAGGTTGAATCCCCAAAAACTTCAATTTCTGTAATACCCAGGTTCAAAGCAGCTTCGAGCCCCGCGATGCACGCCTCATATTCAGCCGTGTTATTAGTGTTTGAAAAGGCTAATTTAATAGCAATAGGAATGTGGCATCCTTCCAGAGAAAATAGGACTGCCCCTATTCCATACCCATTTTGATTTGCGGCTCCATCAAAGTACAACTGCCATGTTTGGTTCTGCGGTTCTTCTTTAACGTGCAAGATGTTCTCATCAGGGAATTGATCGACGGACCTTATTCTTTCTACTACAGGGTGATCTGCCAAGTATTCTACTATAGCTCTTCCTTTGATAGACTTCTGTGTAACATGCGTGATGTCAAACTCTGATAGTAATAATAACCATTGCGCGGTTCTCCCTGTTAACGCCGATTTCTCAAAAAGATACTTGAGAGGATCCATCCGAGATAATAGGATAATTGAATGAGACAGCATATAATGCCGGAGTCTCTGAGTAGCCCATACCAATGTTAAGCAGGTTTTCTCCAAGGATGAATATTTTCGTTCATACTCTAACATCTTCTTACTGATGTAGTAGATGGCCCTTTCTTTACGAGTATCTTTGTCATATTGTGTAAACATGCATCCCATACCTTCTTCTATGACTGACAAATAAAGAAGAACTGGTTCACCCGGTGTAGGTGGAACCAAAATAGGTGGGTTTAAGAGATACTCCTTGACTTGGTCGAAAGCCTTTTGACATTGCTCATTCCAAACTGTTGGTTCATTCTTCTTGAGAAGCTTGAAAATAGGTTCGCAGACGTTGGTGAGTTGAGCGATGAACCTGCTAACATACTGGATTTTGCCCAGAAAATCTCGAATCTGCTTTTCAGTCTCGGGCGGTGGCATCTCTTGGATAGCTTTAATCTTTACAGGGACTACTTCGATCCCTCTTTGACTGACCACAAACCCCAACAATTTTCCAGAAGTTACTCCAAATACACATTTTTGTGGGTTGAGACGAAGTTGGTACTTTTGAATCCTTGTGAGAAATTTTTCTAACGCAGTAACATGCCCGAGTCGTTCTTTGGATTTGACTATCATATCATCTACATAGACTTCGACCTCTTTGTGTATCATGTCATGTAATAAAGTCGTGGCTGCTCTTTGATAGGTAGCTCCAACGTTCTTCAAACCAAAAGGCATGACCTTGTAGCAGAAGGTCCCCCACTGTGTGATGAATGACGTCTTTTGCATATCTCGAGGATCCATCTTTATCTGATTGTACCCTGAAAATCCATCCATGAAGGACAACAACGCGTGTCCTGCTGTACTGTCTACTAGACCATCTATGTGTGGTAAAGGGAAACTATCCTTTAGACTTGCTTTGTTTAAATCTCTAAAATCCACACACATTCTAACTTTTCCATCATTTTTGGGTACCGGAACGACATTAGCAATCCACTCAGAGTATTCTACTACTTCCAAAAATCTAGCGTTAATTTACTTCGTAACTTCTTCTTTGATTTTTAAAGCCCATTCCGGCTTCATACGTCGAAGTTTCTGTTTGATTGGTCGAGCATCAGGATACAACGGAATCCGATGTTGGACAATGTCTGTGCTTACCCCCAGCATATCCTCGTAAGACCACGCGAATACGTCTTTGAACTTTTTGAGTAAATCTACTATCCCTTTGCGTTCATCAGGAGATAAAGTGACCCCTACACGAATTTCTTGAGGACTTTCTTTTGTTCTGAGGTTGATAACTTCTACTTCCTCTATTAGAGGTTGAGCATGACGTTCCTCTTCTTGTTCAAGTAATTTGATTATTTCAGGGGGAGGTTCTTTGTCAGAAGACTCTCCCTCCGAAGTCAGATTATTAGTTGAATTATTATTGCGCTCGGGGTAATCAAAAATTTCTTTCATTTCATTAAAAAGAGATGGGGTAACATGACTCATTGCAAACTTGACAAACTCACTCGACTCAGTAGGAAAAACAGACTCCCTAGAAGCAAAAGACTCAGTAGAAATAAATGACTCAATTGGCATATCAGACTGAACAAGACTAATGGGACTGACAGACCCAGCCTTGACATGCAACACATGACTAATTACATGATAATTTGATAGAGCCCCAACAGCGGGTTTGATTATAGACTGAGGATTTGGGATCCCTTTCTCAACCGACAACACTAAGATATCATGATCTTCAATGAATAGTTGATCTATGTTGAGGGAGTCCAGATCGAGCTGCCAGTCTTCAACTTTCTTCTCCTTAACTTCTAAGCTTGCTTCCTTTTCAGGCCATTCCATGCCAAAGAAGATTTCAAACCCCGGTAATCGAGTACCAGTGATATGATCGATGAAAGGCTCTAGGAACCCACAGTAACGGAAGTCTTCTCCTTCTTTCACAAAATAACCATTGAGAGTCTTTCGATAGGGCTTCATTTTGATGAGATCTGCGGTACGCATTTGCCTTTTAGCGATGGCCTTATCTCGTTTTGTCTTCCAGTATTGGGTCCAATCTTCCTTAGTAGGCTTATATCCTAGTCCGAATGTGCCGATGGCCTCTTTAATCACTGGTGCCTCTTTAATACCTTGCTGCTTGCGACCTAAGCCCATACCAGGGAAGAATCTCATTTTCTTGAATATATTGGCCATGCAACAATTAAAGGTATTTTCCATTGGAAAATACTCTTTCACGGCTTGATCCCATTGGACTGAGCATATCTTTTCAAATTCGAACCCACTAAGCTCTACTACCTATTGTTCTGGTTGAATCTCAAGCAACGGCTTATCCTTAGCCTCAGTATTATTTATGATCCCTACAATTTCAACATCTCTATGAAGAGTAATTACTAGTCCATCCTTGATAAATTTGACCTTCTGGTGTAGCGTAGAAGGGATGGCTTTGATTTGGTGTAACCATGGTCTTCCTAACAGTAAATTGAAAGAAGACTGGATGTCAATAACCTGAAATCCACAGGAAATTCGACTATGCCAGTGGACAGTCGAAGGTGTAAAATTCCCAGTACATCCCTCTTGGTGTTATCATAGGCTCTAATACCTTGATTAGTAGATTTGAGATCTTTAGTCTTAAACCCGAGACAAGTAGCAGTTTTCAAAGGGCAAACGTTCAGTGCACTCCCGTTATCGATCAAAACCAAAGGCACCCTCATCCTGTTACAGTCAACTATAATGTGCAAAGGCTTAGTGTGGCTTGCCCCTTCTTTTGGGAGATCCGAGTCCGAGAAGGATAGGATATTCTCCACGTAAGTTGCCCCTACTATACTGGCCAGCTGATCTGGAGACGTTTCAAGGGAGACTTGGGCTGTGCTTAGTGCTTTGAGAACAGCCTCCCTATGAGTAGTGGAAGCCATGAGTAGACCCCATACTGAGATATTGGCCCCTGATTTTTTCAACTGTTTGATCACGGAGTTATCCTCTTCGATGCTTTCCTTGGTGGGATCATCTCCTTCTTTTCTTGCCAGGGCTGCAGGATTATCAACACAAAGTTCTTGTGGCTTAAAAACTCTTCCCCCTCGAGTCATATGTCTAACTTCATCACAGGAAAGGGGGAAAGGCTCATCTTCCTCAATCAACAAGTATGGATCTTCGGCTGTCAAGGTTCAGGGTTTTTTAGATTCATTTGGGCCAACAAGTAACTAGTGAACGCGAAACTATCGTAACGAGGCGGGGATAAACAATAGGTATCATCCGAGGTTAAATCAAATGGTTCATAGTTTGTGGTGAAAACCTCATCAGTGAAGGCTGTCCCGGTAAGGAGGTAATTGGGCGATTTAACTTGGATTGGATGGATGAAAGAAACAGGGTCGAATGGTAATGGGTTGTGAGAAACCATGTTTAGGATTGGTGGAGGTTGATAAGCAGGTAGTGGATTAGTGGTGACATTTGGTGGGCTAGGGATGGTGACCTTTTTATTGTCAATAAGGTTTTGAATGGCATGGCGCAAGGTGATACAACGATCCGTGTGATGGCCAGGATTTTGATGGAACTCGCAGAACACGTTAGCATTGTGTCCAGCTGGCAAGGGATTAGGTAAAGGTCGGGGTTGGATAGGGGTAAGAAGTCCTTTTTTCATCAATTTGTGAAACGCTACAGTGAGACTCATCCCTAGATTGGTGAACTGACGCAGAGTCCGAGGTTGACTTGGGTGAACCTGGTTATTAGTCCGGGCTGGGGGTTGAGCTGGGGTAACTGATGTATTTGCGATGCAAGTATGGTTGAGGTTGGGTTTGGGAACATATGATTTCTTAGGCTTGTTATCTGAGGGGTTAGAAAGGATCCCAGAGGCAAATGCATCCTCAAGTTAGCTCCCGGCTTGCAACAAGGATTCAAAGGTAGGGAGGTATTGGGCCACTAGGTGTTGAGCATATCCTTGAGAGAGGTTCTTTAGGATAATTGCTGCTTGTTCCTTCTCCGAATGTCTATCCCACATTTGAGAAACCTTGGCCCTCCAGCGACCAATGAAATCAGTGAATGTCTCCCCATTTTTCTGTTTAGTTGCTTCTAAATCCCTTCTTGAAGTCTCAATCTCGGTACTGTACTTATATTGATGCCAGAAGGCCTTTGACATGTTTTCCCATGTACCCACAGTAACTGGATCTTGAGACATTAGCGACCGTAGTGCTGATCCTGATAAAGTTCTTTGGAACAACAATGTCATTTGTTCGTCATTGAGCCCCATAGCGCGCATGTTGGTAACATACACCTTAAGATGTGTTTTCGCACACCCTGTCCCACTGAACTTGTCCATTTCAGGCATCACAAACTTCTCTGGCAAATGGATTCTAGGGATGCGATTCAAAGCTTCAATGCCTGCTACAATTTCATCAATACCCTTTATACTCTTCATCGCTGACTCCAATTGAGACATTCTATTAGATAACGCCAAATTTTCATCAACATACTCTTCGTCTCCGTCGAGCTCGAAGACTTCACGTGGACGTTTCTCTTCAGCTTTTTTCCCTTTTGGGTCATCTAAAGGAATTCTCGTCGATTCCGAGATCTGTTCCAACATTTCCACTTTACCTTTTATATTGTTGATATCATTGGCAAAGGCTGCCAAGATCTTACAGATCTCTATGAGCTCAGATTCTGAAGCCATCTCTGCTTGTTGACTTGGTACTGTGGTTCTTTCTAACCGATTGGACTTACGACTCCAACTAGGAGGTGGACGCTTGAGTTTGGGCGCAATGATAATCCTATATGACCCCATCAAAGGTAGATTTAGTCAATTTCAGTATTACCCCCTTGATAACATTTTTAAGAATCATTTTATTGAGGTTTGTGCACCAATCCATTAATTAATCCATTCACACAATGAGTATTTGAAAAGATGATATTTATTCAAAAAGATAGTTTTATTGAAAATGATTGACAACGAATATGTTCTTATTAAAAACATCTTTCAACAATTTTGACTTGAACTATTTTTACATGGACGCTTGGCTTTGTCTTGATGGTCATCAGGATTGCTGTCAGGCTTGACCCTCTTGTCTCTAACAACTGGCTCTCTGAATTCTGCTGGTCCATCTGGATACCCTAAGGTGCGCTTGTTCCAAGCTTTCTCAATGAGGTGTACTAACTTTTTCATCAAAGGCTCGAGGGGAAAGAAAGCTTTGTGCCGAGGTAAGGATAACTCTGTAGGTACATCATATTGTTCTAGGATCAGATTGGGATGGTAAAAAGATGTTTCTTCTAAACCAATCAGACGGACATAGTAGGATCCTTTGGTTCCTAAAACAGGGGGATCAGTCATCCACCAAGGGTACCTAAAATCAATATGACAGGCGAGGCGAGAGTCTAACTATTTGCTCCAAGCTTTGACTGAGTTGTGACGCACTAACAGGTTTATCTTGGAAAAATGTTCTGGGCCATATTCGAGGTTTGAGGGAACCTCTACGATTTTGAGACGGTCACAAAGTCACATATAGAGTAAATAGGGGCTTCTTTTGAAGCTTTCCCGCTCACCATTTTTTATGGCATCTAAACCTGATAAGGTTTCGACTAGGATGAGAGGTACTGGTTGGCTTTCCTTGAGAGTTGAGAGGTTATATCTATGAAGGACTCAGGGTTAGTTTGGCCATCACTATTGGAGGTCAGTATGTATTGGGCTAGGATTCTTAAGCACAATCGATAATCTCTAGTAGCTTGCCAGGCTTCGGGTTTTACATTGATAGGGTGACTGCGGGAGCGATACTGACCAGTAAAGGTACTAAGTTCAATCTCCCGTCATGGACAAAAACCTTGGCTTCTTCCTTGGAAATGTTTAGTCCTGTGACGAGTTCACCAGAATATCCGATCTTCAATGAGGGCCTGACCAGAGGTCCTGAAGTGGATATCCTCATGATGCCACAATAATCCTCGTGAGTAGGGCATAAATGCATATACCCCATATGGAATATGTGAAGATAGGGGTTCCATCGCTTAGCCATAGCATGTAAGAGGTTCCAGTCTATCTCAAACTCATGGAAGTAAAGAGCACTCCTCAACATGATCTCCCAAAATTGATCTTCTCTACAGGGTGCATTCCTATGACGGTTGTTTTGACTAACTAATCGATTGGGTTACCGCCAACGGCTAACATCCTGGTTCGACACAAAAGGGTAGTTTAGTACTCTTCCAAGGTCCATGTAAAAGATCAATTTTTTATCTTCTTTTGGAAAATCGTGTTCTTATGGAAAATATTTTCTAGAAAATATTTTTTTTTTGGAAAACCTTTTTTCTAGAGAACACTTCTTTTTGGAAAACATTCTTTTCTGGAAAATATTTTCCTTTTCGTAAATTATTTGTCTTCTTTTGAAAATTTGATTTCCATTTTCAATTTAAATGGCTCGGCCCACCATGATTGTTGGATCGGGATGGATTGGGTCATTATTGTAAAAGAATGGGTTCTTTATTGGGTTGGTGCTCCCATTTTAATTTTCAAAAATAAATTTTTGATCCTTGAGGACAATCATACACTTTGATCTCATCATTCATATCACTCACACACATTCATCCAAGAACAGGCATTCATTCAATAAACAACCCGGGAACACCCACGATAAGTTCAAGTCGTGACCTACAAGGAAGGTTTCTAGACTCTAAGCTTACTACGTGCAATACGTTTTTATCTGGCCACCCTTGCCCAAGCACACCTATATACCTTTCGATACATGGTGACTTGGTTTGATATACCGTATAGGTGATAATCTAGAACCTCAATTCACTTCTCTGAAGCTAAAAATAGCCAGTTCGATCTCCAGTTGAGTGGTAGCGCACAATGCTGAGTAAGGGCCCAATTAAATACCTCTCGTCTAGAATAGACGTAGTCTATCCCCCTCGTACAGTAGGGTACAGCGGGGCAAGATCTTGCTTAGGCACCGATTTTGACCAAGAAGTGTAATTGATATACTTAGATTACCTTTTATACCTACGGGTACGAGTCAAGAGTTGTAGCTTTCATAAATGGTTTAGCATCCCACGAGGGGACCGACCACGTACTAGTACTACGTTGGCAATCGGGACATGTGACTGTGTGGCTTACAATAGGTCGAAGGCTCAGGTCGCTCCAGCCTGAGTGCATCAATATATCTCTCAGAATCACCTGATCAGACAGTATTGATACCCCAGTTTGATATACCCTAAGGTACGTGATTGGAGTTGTGGGTTTCATGAATGACGTCGCATCTCCGAAGAGACCGGGCCACGCACTAGTGCCACGTTGGCTAAATGGGACGTGTAAGTGCTCAAAACAGTAAACGTGCATGTGGTGTGTGCAAAACAGGGTGGGGTGTGCCCAGGGCCTTTTTCAAATAAATGGGCCCATGGCCCTGATCATACCATCATACATTTAATCAAAACCAAAATCATTCAAATCATATGAATATTCAATTAAGATCACATTATTCCCTTCACATAAGCACATTAACGTTACGATCAACATCAATCATGTATCTCAAGCAAGTTCATGGTAAATTAATCAATAAATATGGCATATGATAATGAATTAAATCCGATCATTGCAATAAGCATGATTTTGTGACTTTCATAGTCCAATCAAAGGTTGTTTTGACTGATCCTAAATAAATTAGGATTCCCAAGAATATTAGACTAAGGATGGAGATACACTGGGTGGAACAAAAGGTGATTTTCATTTTTTTTTTGATTGATTTTTCCTAAAAAAAAAACCTTTTTCTGTCCATTTTCTCTTTTAATAGAAGTACGAGACCCAAAAAAAAAAAATCATTTTCTTTAATACATGCTGTTGTCTATTACACTCACAGGAAGGAAGAAAGGGTGAAGAAAGAGAGGAAAAAACTAAAAACATTAAAAAAAAGTTAAAATCCAACACCCCAAATACTCGTTGTTATTATAGCATTCAAAGAAAAACTCCATCCGCGACCGGATCTGAAACTCTTCTTAGAATCCAGATTTTGTTGGATCGAAATTTTTTTTTATTGCTTAATGATTCTATCGATCTCGACCAATCTATTTATTAAGAGAGCACCCAAAACAATCCAAAAAAAATTTAAATTGATGAACCCCAGAATTTTCATAGCAATGGCCAGTTTTAAGAAAATCAAAGAACCGATGTTCTGATTTTTAATTTGTGATCGATCTCGCTATATTCAAATCAAAAGGAAATTAGAAATTGATCCTCTTCTCAGAAATTTAGGATTTTCTAACGATCTGGACAAGAGAACAAACTGAAAAATTTTCGTTAAAAAACCCTCTTTAGGTAGAAATCGATCAAAATTGGATTCAATTCGAATAATGCAACGATCTCAAGGTCTGAAACGCAAAATCCAACCCTTCCAATCATGATTCAAGCTTTCAAACACAGTCTAAAATACGCCTTTGCTCGAAGAAACGAATCAGAGATTGATAGAAAACAAAACGAAACATTCAATGAAGATCTCTAGTTCTTCAAGTGAAATCCATCGTTTTACTTAAAAATAGTTTCTAACGATCTGAATCAGCATCCTATTAAACTTCCTTCGACAGTCGAATGACAAAGATGATCCCCATTAATCTGTTTTAGATCAAATAAACATCAAAGGGGCCATCGAGTTAGAGTTCTGTATCAGGAGAACTCGGCATTTTTTTTTTGATTTTTCTTTTTTTTTTAAAAACATGATCGGTCATGTAAAACCGATCCATCCATGAGAACCCCCCCATCGTTCTCTGTTGAAGACGATGGAGTTTGGGGAAGAAGACAAACAGAATTTTTTTTAAAAAAAAGTGATGAAGAATGGTTAAAATAAAATAAAACGTTTATTTTGCTAACGGCACCCCAATTGAAAACATGTTTGGGAGTTGCTGTTGCCAACAGCCCAAAATTTTTTATTTTTTTTTCACTTTTCCTCATGCTTTTTTTTTGTTAGTGGACAGCAACACAAAAACGCAAGACAAATTGATTTTTTTAAGTGCTGTTTTTTCTTTTTGCTGTCAATAGGCAGCACAACACTAACTTGAAAATCACCCTTCTTTTCTTTTATTTGTTTATTATTCCATCCTTCAAAAAATTATCTTTTGGAATTCATCATTATTTAAAATCACTCTATGCAACTCTCGATTGAACCATAAAACGAACATGCCAAAATCGAATATTCAAAGTCCAAACACGTGACCAACAATCGAACGAAATATAAAGAAATAAATAAATAAAACATCCTAGGTTGCTTCAGCAATGCTCCCATACTTGGGGTTTTTCAAGTTTGATCCTCAATGTCCCCGGCGGAGTCGCCACTGAAAGCGCCCTCTATCCGCGGGGTGCGCGAATCCACTTTTGACCCTTGAGGTTTGGGAGTCGCCACCTAATTATTGTGCTCTAGGAACCAAACTGACTCTAACATGGATAAAAAGAACTAATCTACCACAGAAAATCTGAATTCGGGGATCATGTTACGGGATTGGAAGGTGTCAGGCACCAACCCTGCCCGGCCAAAGCCGGTCTCTACTAACTCCCCAAATAAATCACATTGCTAAAAACCTAGATAAAAATAAAAATAAAAAATTTTGTACCTTTCCGATAGCAAGGATTTTGCTCCCTCAGATCTGACAAAAATAGCTCCTTGTACCGTACTCCCTTGCTTCGTTCTGTCTCCGAATTTGACTTCGAATCTCTGAGATCAAGGTATCTTCTTATTTTTGGATATGAACTCTTCAAGTTTATTGCGGATTTGGAGGTGTTTTTGGAGGGATTTTAGGTGCTTTCTAGACTAAAATTGAAGGAGGGATGTTAGGTAAAGAGTTGGGACTCCAAAACTAGGGTTTATGGGAGGTTATGGGGGCTTCTAGACCTACTTCTCTTAGGATTTATGATTTTGTACAAAAATAGGGTGTGAGCACCTCTATTTATAGATTTTTTTAGGGGTTGATTTGGATAGAGTTAGTATTTAATTAGAGTTGTGTTTTAGTTAGACTTGTTTTAGGTAGAATTGTGTTTTAATTAGAATTGTTTTAGGTAGAATTGTTTTTAAGTTAGAATTCTATTATGACTTTTGGTCTTATTTGATTGATTTTTAATATTTTGACTTTAGTCTTAATTGATTGACTTTTAATATCTTGACTTCAGTCTTGCTTGATTGACTTTAATTTTGACTTTAGTCTCACTTGATTGACTTTAATACCTTGACCTTAGTCTTTCTTGATTGGCTTTTAATTTTTGGAGACCCCTCCTCCATTATTTCTTTAATTCTTTGGACCCCCAAATGGAGGGGTCCTAAAAGAAATATCTCACGAACCCTCAATAATTTTACTTGAAAGCCCGATTGATCGATTTTTTAGTTCAAATTTTTGATTTAATTTCATCAATGTTTAAATTTAATTATTTAATATTTTATTTATTAATTTCAAATTTTTTTATTATGAAAATTATGAAATTACCGTTTTACCCCCGGAGAGGACTTTTCACGTTTTAAGTCAGTTTTTAATGTTCTAGGATGTTTTAGAATCAGTTTTTCATAAGGAATTCAATGGAAATACTAGTTTGTGTCATTTATGAAATTTTTTGTGTGAAATAATTGTGAACTGTATGAGGGGCATTTTCGTAATTTTATCAAATTCTGTTAAAATTGGCGAAATGATTTATTTGATATTGATTTGCTGTTTTATGTGTTTGAGAGAGTTTTCCTAAGCGTAACATAGGCTCTAGGATTATTTTGAGGTTAAGGGTATTTTGGTAATTTGGTCATTTTTAGTGATTTTTATCGTGAAGCTTCTTTTTGGTTTGCAAGATGATGATTTCTATGTTTCTGGGGTCGTATTTTCCTAGCGTAGCGTGGTTTCTACAGTTTTATCAGTTCGAGATACCTCATCCGGATTTCTGAAACATATCTAGTAACAAAATAAAGCAATGGAATACACATTCATCATTCGGAATCATTGCGATCGGGTTGATGAGTTGATTAATCAGGCGAGTGCAAAAATGGGGTGTCTACAGCTATAGAAAGATCAATTTCATGAGAGCTAGTCCACCAAATTTCAGTGGATCTGTTGAGTTGTCTTTGTCAATTCAACCAAATTAACTGAAGTACTTTCAGGTTTTACTCTTAAGTATTACAATCAATTAGCCTATACTGCTTAATGTGATCAAAATTTTGATCATTTGGGTTGGGAAATTCTATGTTTGATTGCGATTGTTGTTGTTGGGAGAGTTTGATTTATTTAAGGGTTGATTGATGTCGAGCGGTTGAGTTGATTGCTTGTTTCGGGAAAGAGTGTTTGAATGTTCAATTGGTGGACTACTATGTGCTGTAATATGAACGATCAATGGTGACAGTGGATGGTAATACTTGGTTTTAATAAGATCATAACATTTTTGTGCCCACCAGGTGTTTGTGGAAAGTTCGGTGATAATAATAAAAGATAGGCAGGTTAATTCATTTCAAATTTTGGGGCTGGTTGAAGTATATGGTACGTGTTGGATATCAGCAAGGTTGGTGAGGTTTGGCTGTTAAATGTGTTCATAAGTAATAAGGTGATTGTGTTATTGAAAATTATAATGGCGCCTAAAAGAACACGAGCTGCAGCCTCATCACCCCTATTCAATAACAAGTTTGTGAGCCGTGAAGCACAAGAAAGGTCTGAAAGGTTGGTATTTCATCACAAACCAATTGCTGAAAGAGGAATCAATGGTGTTGGATCTGACGATCTGATGAACATAACAAGAAACATTGTGGTGAGGCACTGGTCTAAATTCTGTGCACAACTGGGACCGGTTGTGGTTCCTTTGGTACAAGAATTTTATGCAAATGCGGAAGAGCGCAAAGGGATTAAGGTTTTAATGAGGGGAACAAGTATCCTTCGATAGAGCAACAATCAACAAGTATTATCAACTTCACAACATTAATAATGATGAATACACGACATACCTTACACATGGTCCAAATTTGAATGAAGTACTTGAGCTCTTGGCCAAGCTTGGCACTACATGGAAGACGACAAGAGACGGGGGTGCAAAATTTCCAAGAACTACTCTGGATAGGGAAGCAAAGGCCTGAAATTACTTCATTGCAGCAAGAATGATGCCTACTACTCATTTGAGTGAGGTAACCAAAGACAGGGCCATACTGTTGTTTGCCATCATAAAAGGAAAATCAATAGATGTGGGGCATATCATTTAAGAGTCGATAGTGCACTGCATTCGATCGAATAACGATGGGTTGTTTTTCCCTTCATTGATCACTGAGTTATGTCTTGTGGAGGGAGTACAATGGAGCAAGGAAGAAGAAGTGCTCCATCCAACTCGAGAGCTTGTAACCCGTATAATTCTTCAATTCAAGGAAATGAAATACACTTCAGAAGCTAGTTCGCCCAAGCAGCCACAACCACAATCAGAACTACCTCCCTGCACATTATCAGACCGTCTTGCCCATTTGGAAAACCAACAAGTAGAGCAATGGCGTGCATTTCACAAATATCGCCAATGCTATGTCAATCACATTCAACGGCAAACAACATGGCTGGTGCAGCAAGCTTATCATCAGCATGAAGGCCACAACAACTTGGATGTCATGATGCAAGCACTTGCCATCAACAATGGCATGGATGTAGACCGATTTCCAATGATGCCTCCATATCCTGGATCGCCTAATTTCATTCCATCGCTAGGAATGAATGACAATATCAATAAAGATCGCGCGAATGATGATGCGGTTGAAGCTTGACCATCAACAAAAATTTCAGGGAAGTGCTTTTACCTACCTTTGATTCTAATTGATTACATTGGGGACAATGCAATAATTAAGTTTGGGGGTGGGAGTAGTACATTTCTGAAACTTTTATTTATTTATTTATTTTCACGTGTTAAGTTTAGGTTTTGGTGTGTTTAAGTTAGTATATATATATATATATATTTGTGTTTTGTGGTATTTTTTGCCTAATAATCTGCAGCCAATGATAATGATTTTGATTGAGTATATACATGGTTCTTAGCAGATGATAGAGGTTGAACTTGTTTGTGTGCTTAACTCTGATGAAATTCAGTCTTGTTTTGAACTCTTTTACATTGAGCTTATAATCTTGATGCACTTGGTTGTTTGATAACTTGGAAAATGTTTATGCCTTTGAGTGTGATCCATGATCTCAATGAATTCTAGAACTTATTTGATTGTTACTCGAGGCGAAATCCTAAGTTGCACTTGATTAGAGACATGATTTAGGTCATTCTTGGATCGATTGAGCCTTTTAAGCTTACGTATGTTGATTTTATCACTAGTCTTCTCCATTGAGTCGTGTTTCCCATGTTCTTTGGCACCCACAGTTCTAACAAAGTCTTTTTGTCTAATTTTTCCAGAATTTGACCCATCATCTTTTAGGCATATTGATTGCTACTGGATAATTTTGAGCTATGCAAATAAGAGTTGAAGGTGAAGTTTCGGGAATGTGGAAGGTGAAGTTTCAGGAATGTGGAAGGCAAAGTTTCAAGAATATTTAGTTGAGGGTTCGAAAAGTACTTATGTTGAGAGAAAAGAAAAGAAAATTATTACTACATCCCTTCTGGTTAAAGAATGCATTGAATCAGATAAGTTTGGGGGTGCAGTGGGCTATTAAAAAAAGTATGAAAAAAAATGATGAAAAAAAAAATTGATGAATAAAAGGTTGTTAAGGAAATGAAGTGAAACAAGATTGAGAATGCGGAGTGACTTGTTATTGAAATCTAAGCTCGCACTCTGTGAAAATCCTAAGAGATTGATGTGTTTAAGGGGTGATCTGAGCCACAAAATTTTCTTTTATCCTACCTTTAGTCCAGTCACACATTACAAGCTGAATAAAAGTCCTATTGATTCTTGATTGAGTGACGACCTACATTAGTGGAGAATAGCATGAAAAGTAAGCCTATGGAGTTCATCAATATTAATATCTAGAGATTATCTGTGTTTACTTTTTGATTGCATAAACTGATTTGGTGTGAAAACTGATTAAGTGATAAATGATTGTTTGCATATATGTTAAGGGTTCAAGGTGAGGTTGAATGACAATTGGGTTGAAAATCTAGACTGTTTCAATTTCTAAATTTTTTTGAGAATTGTAAAATTTGCATAATCTTTGAGGCAAGTGTAGAGAATCAAACTAGTATTATCACTTTTTTTTATTTGTGTTTTAGATTTCTTTCCCTTAGTTAGGTTTTTCTTTGTTTTATTTTGCTCGAGGACTATCAAAATGTTAAGTTTGGGAGTATTTGATGAGTGGGTTTTATACCTGCGAGTTAACAACTTTTAAATATAATATTTTATTAATTTTAGAGTTTTTTAGTTGTTTTTATTTAAGTTTAATTTGTTTTATACTTTTATGTGATTATATGTTTCTATTTGATTTTTATGCTTATTTTGCAGTTTAGGAACAGTATGGAATATTAGGATATTTGTCAACATTTAAGATAAAATTCTTACTCAAATTGATTCACTCTCGGAAGAAGGAAGCTAAGCATACAAGCTAAAAGGTCTTCAAGCTGTAACTCGATAGAAAACAAAACTGTGGTGGGAATTCAAGAATTGCACAACAAAAATATAAAAATACAAGCCACAGCATGACATGTTTGGAGGCCATGACCTGCTTACATTTCCAGCTTTACACATTAATTTTGGGGCCAAATTAGAGACGGATTTTGGGACTCTTAAACCCTAATGACTCCATATCTATAATAGGAACGATTAACCCTTATTCTAGGGAGAGAAGTTTTGGATTTTTCTTGGAGGCACAAAATCTAGAAGGAGGAAGAGAGCTAGAGATTTGACTCTTGAGTTTTGTTTTTTTTGAATTTTATCTCTTCTCTTGATCTTTGTAATCTCTAAGAAGGGCTAAATACTTTTGTGATTTTATTTTCTTTTCAATTATGAACTAATTTCTATTCTAGGGTTATAATGGAACCCATTCATGATGCTTGATTAATTTTCTGTCTTTCTTCTTTGACTACTTCCACATGTGATGGTTTATTTTATAATATGTTTAATGCGATTTAATTAACTGGCCATTGATTGAATTGATTTGGTGAATCTTAATAATATCGACAGAGTTATTTTGTATTCATGACCTAGATAAAATAACATATGCTAATTTGAGATAGGCATATACTCACATTGCGTGTATATCCTTTATGAGAACTTATTCTTAATGAATTTTTCTTGATTTAATTCTCATAAATATATAGGGAGTTAGTTTAGAAAGGTATTTTTACATGACCATCGGAAGAAGCTTGTAGAGAATTTAGTGTTCTTAGATGAAATTAGAGTGGATTAATTAATCATAGAAGGAAAAAAAATTTAATCAAGTGGATTGTTTGGGAGAAATTATAAACCTAGGTTTTATCACTCATTGATTTTAAATCTGTAAATTTACTCTCTATGTTATTTTCTTATTTATTTTTTAAATCCTATTTTTACTTTTGTTTGGATAAAATTAGACTGAGATAAATTGGTAATTAGCAATAGAGTGGTATTTAGTCTCCGTGGGAACGATATTTTCTTATCACTTTATTACTTATTTCGATATGTATACTTGCGTGCGTACATTAAGATAACAGCCACCCACTAGAAATGAGCAATTATAGTAAGGCAAGATCAGGTAATGGCAGTTGAAGAGGTGGACCAAGTGGACCTTGGCACTACTAGGGAGCAACTTGTTAGCATTGGGACAACGTTGTAACTACAAAAGCAGGGCATGCTGGTGCAACTGTTGAAGGTGAACAAGGACGTGTTTGCATGGTCATTTGAATATATGTCGAGGATAGATTCCTCGGTTGCATACCATCGATTGAACGTTGATACAGCATTTCGACCAGTTCAACAAAAACCCGGAAGATTGTCGCCGTGCCTGAGGTAGGGGGTGAATGAAGAGCTCGATAAACTACTAAAGACAGGATTCATTAGAGAAGTGGAATACCCCGAGTGGGTAGCAAACGTAGTCGTCGTACCAAAAAAGGATGGGAGAGTCAGAGTATGTATCGATTTCACCAATCTTAATAAAGCTTGCCCAAAAGACAATTTCCCCTTTCCGAGGATCGATAGGTTGGTGGATGCCACCTCTGGGCATAAGATAATGTCATTCATGGATGGTCTTTCACAACCAACCTAGCAAGGATTGTTTTATTTTAAAATTCTGTTGTTTGATCTGAAGAATGCATGGGCAACTTATCAAAGGTTAGTGACTAAAATGTTTGGGGATATGATCAGGCGGACAGTCGAAGTGTACATCAATGACTTGCTAGTAAAAAGTAAGAAGGCGGAAAATCACCTACGGGACCTCGAGGAGACGTTGGAACGACTAAGAAGATATCAGATGAAGCTAAGTCCAAAAAAGTGCGTATTTGGAATTGTAGACACCCCATTTTTGCATCCGCCTGATTAATCAACTCGTCAACCCGATCGCAATGATTCCCAATGATGGATGTGTATTCCATTGCTTTATTTTATTACCAGATGTGTTTTAGAAATCCGGATGAGGTATCTCAAACTAACAAAACTTTAGAAATCACGCTACGCTAGGAAAATACGACTCCAGAAACATAGAAATCATCATTTTTCAGACAAAAAGAAGCTTCACGATAAAAATCACTAAAAAACTATCAAATTATCAAAATACCCCTAACATCAAAACAACCCTAGAGCCTACATTACGCTTAGAAAAACCCATTCAAACACATAAAATAATAAATCGAAACCAAATAAATCGTTTAGCCAATTTTCACAGAATTCGACAAAATTACGAAAATGCCCCTCATAAAGTTCACAACCATTTCACACAAAAAATTTCATAAATGACACAAACTAATATTTCCATTGAATTTCTTACGAAAAATCGATTCTAAAACATCCTAGAACATTAAAAATCGACTTAAAACGTAAAAAGTCCTCTCCGGGGGCAAAATAGTAATTTCACAATTTTCATAATTAAAAAATTCGAAATTAATAAATAAAACATTAAATAATTAAAGTGAAACATTAATAAAATTAATTTTAAAATGTGAACAAAAAAATCGATCAATCAGGCTTTCAGGCAAAATTGTTGAAGGTTCGTAAGATATTTCTTTAAGGACCTCTCCATTTGGGGGTCCAAAGAATTAAAGATATAATAAAGAGGGGTTCTCCAAAAATTTAAAGTCAATCAAGCAAGACTAAAGTCAAGATATTAAAGTCAATCAAATAAGACTAAAGTCAAAATTAAAGTTAATTAAGTAAGACTAAAAGTCAAGTATTAAAGTCAATCTCATAAGATTAAAGTCAAAACCGTAAATCAAAACCTTAATCTCAACTAATCAAGTCAATCTCATAAGACTAAAGTCAAATCCTAAATCAAAACCCTAATTTAATCAAGTCAATCTCATAAGACTAAAGTCAAAACCCTAAGTCAAAACCCTGATGACTAAGTCCATCTCATGAGACCAAAGTCTAAACCCTAAATGAAACCCTAAAAAGAAACCCTAATCAAACCCTAATGCTTCTAAAAACTTTATAAATATGAGCCTCCATACCCTATTTTTGTATCAAAGAAAAAACCCTAAAAAAAGTAGGTGAAGAAGCCTCCATAACCTCCCCAAAACCCTAATTTTGGAACCCCAACTCCTTCCCTAACACCCCTACTACTCCTATTTTAGCCTAAAAAACAACTCAAAACCTCTCAAAAAAATCCTAAAAATCCATAACAAATTTGAAGCACCCAGATCCAAGAAGGAGATACCTTACCTCGGAGATCAGAAATCAGATCCGGAGATAGAACGAAGTAAGGAACACGGTACAAGGAGCCGTTTTCACTAGATCTGAGGGAATAGCACTTTTACAGATCAAAGGTAAGCTTTTTTTTATTTTTTTTATCTAGGTTTATCATTAGCGATGTAGATCTATTTGGGATAAGTAGAGACCGGCATTGGCCGGGCGGGGTTGGTGCCTAACACCTTCCAACCCCGTAACATGATCCCCGAATTCAGATTTCTATAGTAGATTAGTTCTTTTTTATCCATTTAAGGGTCAATTTGGTTCCTAGACCACAATAACTAGGTGGCGACTCCCAAACCTCAAGGGTCAAAAGCGGATCCGCGCACCCCGCGGATCGAGGGCGCTTTCAGTGGCGACTCCGCTGGGGACTATTGAGGATCAAACTTGAAAAACCCCAAGTATGGGAGCATTGCAAAGATGACCTAGTTTTTTTTTATTATTTAGTTGGATTTATTTTATTTATTTTTTCTATTTTTTTTTTTTTTTTGTCTTGATTGTAGATGATTTTGGGTATTGCATTTTTTTTCCAATTAAGGATCACTTTTTGATGACCCCTAAATAATGAAAGATTCAAATTGACCTGTGATAATGATGGAATAATGAAGGTTGGACAGAAATATTAAAACATTTTTAGAGAATATTCTAGTGAGAATTAAGTCTAAGAGCCTTTAATAAAACATAGATCTCGTCGAGTAGATTAATTTAGAATCTAAGTTCATTCAATTTCGTTATCAGAAGCCTTAGATATCATCGATGCAAGTTCAATCTATAAATCTGAAATTATTTCTGAATGAAAGTTGGGACAGCAATGTTAAAACTTTTTTAGAGAATATTCTAGTGAGAATTAAGTCTGGGAGCCTCTTAATAAAACATAGATCTCATCGAGTAGATTAATTTAAAATTTGAGTTCACTCAATTTCGTTATCGGAAGCCTTAGATATCATCGATACAAGTTCAATCTGTAAATCTGGAATTATTTCTGAATGAAAGTTGGGACAGCAATGTTAAAACTTTTTTACAGAACATTCTAGTGAGAATTAAATCTGGGAACCTATTAATAAAACGTAGATCTCATCGAATAGATTAATTTAGAACTTGAGTTCACTCAATTTCATTATCGGAAGCCTTAGATATCTCATGCAAGTTCAATCTGTAAATCTGGAATTATTTCTGAATGAAAGTTGGGATAGCAACGTTAAAACGTTTTTACAGAATATTCTGGTGAGAACTAAGTCTGGACACCTATTAACAAAATGTAGATCTCATCGAGTAGATTGATTTAAAACTTGAGTTCACTCAATTTCGTTATCGGGAACCTTAGATATCATTGATGCAAGTTCCGATTGTATTTTCCTAATTCACAGAAAATCTGAATTTATCTAATGTTGACACAATTAATGTTCTTGAGAGTGAGCTCATCTCAACCATTGTCATTCTATCATCAATGTAACACCTATTGGAATCTCGATTTATTTTGGATCACCAAAAATGATCATTGATTGGACCTTAAAAATTATAAAAATTATGCCTATTGCAATGTTTGTTTGATCATTATCATATGCCATATTTATTGATTAATTTACCATGATCTTGCTTGAAATACATGATTGATGTTGATCGTAATGTTAATGTGCTTATGTGATGGGAATAATGTGATCTTAATTGAATATTCATATGATTTGAATGATTTTGGTTTTGATTAAATGTATGATTGGTTTGATTGGATCCATGAGCCCATTTGTTTGAAAAAGGTCCCAGGCACACCCCACCCTGTTTTGCACACACCACATGCACGTTTGCTGTTTTACTCACTTACACGTCCCATTTAGCCAACGCGGCACTAGTGCATGCCCGGTCTCTTCGGAGATGCGACGTCATTCATGAAACCCACAACTCCAGTCACGTACCTTAGGGTATATCAAACTGGGGGCATCAATACCATCTGATTAGGTGATTCTGAGAAGTATGTTGATGCATCCAGGCTGGAGTGACCTGAGCCTTTAACCTATTGTAAGCCACACAGTCACATGTCCCGATTGCCAACGTAGTACTAGTACGTGGTCGGTCCCCTCGTGGGATGCCAAACCATTTATGAAAGCTACAACTCTTGACTCGTACCCATAGGTATATAAAAGATAATACAAGTATATCAATTGCACTTCTTGGTCAAAACCGGTGCCTAAGCAAGATCTTGCCCTGATGTACCCTACTGTACGAGGGGGATAGACTACGTCTATTCTAGACGAAAGGTATTTAAGTGGGTCCTTGCTCAGCATTGTGCGCCACCTCTCAACTGGAGATCAAACTGGCTGTTTTTGACTTCAGAGAAGTGAGTTGAGGTTTTAGATTATCACCTATATGGTATATCAAATCAAGTCACCACGTATCGAGAGGTATATAGGTGTGCTTGGGCAAGGGTGGCTAGATAAAAATGCATTGCACGTAGTAAACCTACAGTTTAAAAGCCTTCCTATAGGTCACGACCCGAACTGACTATAGGTGTTCCCGGGTTGCTTTATTCAATCCAACCAACAGGTAGGTGGGCAAACCGATCCAGAATAATCAAACAAAACCCATAACATCGGTCCGACCCAATCGGTGAAATGTACCGATTAATTTGAACCACTTAAACCAGTTGACCCAATGGACAAATGGATCAAACTGATCGATACCAAATCAGTTGGACTAATTGGTTTCACTTTTAAAGATCCAGACCACTTTATCTAGAAAGATTCGATCTTAAGATCAAATTAATTTATCTGATCAAAGGTTCAATCCCAATCAGGGGTAGACCCGCATCTAACTTTCTCACTTTCTTGGTCACTATAGACTTATGGTGCATTTGGATTCGATTTTCCGTCAGACTTAACTATTTTATGTCAAAACTTTAATCATGTGGTTAAGAGTCAAACCTTTAGAGTCAATGGTTAACCTTGGTTTACTTCCAATCAGGTGATAATTGGTCCTAAACGTTCTAAACCTCCATCTGTACCACTTTGGGTCCGTGAAAAGAGTCGTCTTTCTAGAGTACCATTGCCAAGTAGTCAGTCATTGCCACAAGAAGAAACGAGTACCATGGATGAAGCTGCGCTCCGTCAGATTTTAGAATCTTTTCAAGCCCAGATTATTGCCTCTGTCCAAACACAAATTGAATCCCTGAAAATTGAAAAGGGAAAAGATAAAGCTATAGAACCTCAGGATGTGTTTGACCTCGTTGAAAACCAAGAAGATGATCAGTTACACGTCGACCCTGTCCTAGCTCATCGAATAACTCAAGTTGAAACTGCTTTGAAGAACATCAAAGACCCTGATGATCTTACTCTTGGATTAGGGTCAATGACCTTGTTTCCCACGGTCCGTCTACCAGAAAAGTTCACAATGCCAGATATGGAGAAGTTTGACGGTATTGGATGCCCTAGGACTCACTTAAAAGTATATGTCGGCATAATGCAATCTCAGGGTCTAAGTGAAGAACAGATGGCTCAACTTTTTCAAAGAACCCTGACAGGTCCTGCACTACGCTGGTTAATGTCATTGGACTCATCTCGGGTAAGAACATGGCATGAATTGATGAAGGAGTTTATTGGTCGGTACTCATTCAACACAGATATTGAACTTACAAGAAGAGACCTAGAAACTACTAAACAGAAACCCGGAGAAACTTTCACTGAGTTCATTGCTCGATGGAGAGCTAAAGCCGCTCAACTGTGGGACCGACCTCAAGAGAAGGAACAAGTCAAGATTATCCTCAGGAATCTCACTCCAAATTATGCCAAGTACTTGATGCCTCAATACTTGCCTACTTTTCAATCCCTCCTTGAGGCTGGAAATCAAGTTGAAGATGCTTACTCTTCGGGACTTTTTGGTAACTCGTCTGAGTCAAAACCCAAACATTTCAAACCTAATGTCAATTCCTTACAAGTAGCCAACACCTCCTTCGCACTATCTCCACAAGCTACTCAGCCTTCACAAGCTAAGCCTAGGAGACAGTTTGCCAATCTTGGAATGTCCCTTAGTGTTGCTTATCAAAAATTGATGAAAAGGGGATTGCTGGCACCTTTACAACCTAAGCCTTTACCTAATCCTCTTCCCCCAAACATGGATAATGGGCAATTCTGTGAATTTCATCAGATGCCTGGTCATATTCTTGACAGGTGTATTACTCTCCGACATGCTATCTAAGACCTTATTGAGCAAGGAAAAGTCACCATACCCACTCCTACTACTCCCAATGTTAAGACTAACCCTTTGCCTACCTTTCAAAATCAACCCCCTCCTACTCTGAACCTAATATCAATATCCAAACCCGAATCAGTTGACCCAGTTTTCTTCATTCACCCAATCGGTCTAAACAGTACATTCGCTCCATGCCAGAATGAGCTCAACTACCCTAAGGCAGTGACAGGACTGAAGAATAGAGAAATTATTGAAGCAATGGGTTGTTCCGCATATGACAAGAATATGAAGAGATAGTAAAAATAGGCAAGTTCAAGTCATCCATCGAAGATAACTGAAGTGGCATAGGCTCTAGAATTGTATCCCTCCATTCATAATGATATCATCTTAGTTTTTTTTTAGCTTTAGTTGCGTCAGTCTTTGAATTCAGTTAGTCATCTTTATTTTTGGGTTTTAGTAAGGTTTGTCAGTCTATGTTCTTTTCAATTCCAATAAATAAAGAAGCTTTTGATTATCTTGTGTGCAATAATGATGTGAACATAAAATCTAAAATGAGAAATGACTTAAAGCTCACTAATTAAACTTAATAAATATTGGAATTAAAGAGTACACTCAAGAAGTGCAAATTGGTGATACATTATCCTCAAGAGAACATGAGAGAATAGTAAACTTACTTGAGAAATTCAACAATATTCCTTGCATGATCTCATAAGGATATATGGATGAATTACACAAAAGCATAGATCAAGTCAAGAGTAATTTCAAAGTCAAAGATTATCGGTCAAAGATGATATAGCTGAAAGCATCAACAAAGATGCTAAGACTTACAAGTGGATCTACCATGTTTTTCACTCAAGTGAAGAAAGTTCTCATTCACAAAAGAATATGAGATTTCTTTTGAAGTTTGGAAATAGTTGAACGAGTCAATGTCAAATACAAAGAACTCAGTCTCACTCAACTCCGTAGAAGAAGACTGAAGATTACTCTTTCTCAGAAGAAGACTGAAGAATATTCATTCTCCAAAAGGAAATCTTAGTTGACAAGTAATCCAGATATCGAATTCCTAAAACTTTGACCGAGTTAAGCAGCATTCACAAAAGGAGGCCTCCTTTGGTCGAATCATTTTCCTATCTTACCCAAAAAAAAATATATAACCTTCTTTAGCCCCTCGCAGTTTTTTTTTTTAAAAAAAAAATCAATAACCTTTTCTTTCTAAATCACGCCGACCAACCTTGGGAAGGAATCTTAGTATGAACTACGTTTTGACCTAATCCCAAAAGGAAAAAAAGAAATATTTGGGGTACGTAGGCAACCGGAGAAGTTACTTCAGGCCCGGTCATTAAAAGAAAAATGTATTCTCTTAAGGAAAGTGTCATCCAAAAAAAAAAGAATGCCAAATTAAGGGCATTAGAAAAAAAAAATCAAAAGAATTGATAAGAAGAAAAGAATGCCAAACTAGGGGCATTTAGAAAAAAAATCAAAATAATTGATAGAAAAAAGAGAATATCAAACTAGGGGCATTTTGGGAAGTTGAGCCTTATATCTTTTCTTTCTAAACCATATCCTAAGCCCACCTATTAAGTCCTCCTGAAGGCTAATTGATTCGGTTAAGGTGCAGGGAACTGAGAAGTTGTCGAGTTGATTATACAAGATCATCAAGAAAAAAAAGAGAATCCCGCTAAGTCGAAAATCTAAAAAGGCGGCTTAGGCAAAATTTAGGGCATAACCATAAAAAAGAAAGCCTGCTAGGTTGAAAACCTAAAAAGGTGACCTAGGCAAAAATCAAGGCATCATCAGAAAAAGAAAAATAAAGCCCGTTAGATTGAAAACCTAAAGAGGCGATCTAGGCAAAAATTAGGGCATCATCAAATGGGAGGAAAGGTCCCGTCAAGAAGAAAAATTCAGAAGGAAGCTTGTGCAGAAACTACAGAACCATTCAAGCCACGATATTTGTCTTTTAGCCAAGAGCTCACATCCGACAAAGACAATATTGAAGTCGAAAAAAATCAGAAGTCATCTTGAACATTGTAGGATCTTCAAAAGTATGTTTACTTGTTCAAGTGTTCGCTAATGGAAGATGTAGAATCATCAACCACTTTGAAGAGGAAGATCTTTTATTCTAATATTTATCAAGATTTTTTAAGTCCAGCTCAAGCATTTTTCAAAAGAAATTCGAAAGAAAATGATCAATTCTTTATTGCACATATGATAATCTTAAGAGTCTTAAATTTAAGAGAATGTCAGTTCTTCTATCTATCATACATCAGAGTCCATATTTTTCAAGCGTAATCCATTCCATCAGTCTCGTAGTCAAGTCCCAGTTAAAGCCAACCTTGAAATTAGGGGCATCTTTGAAGGTCATTCAATTCCAAAGTTTTTGTTCTTAATCACATGATAAAAAGAAAATCATACAAAAGTTTAAAAGTCCAGCGAAGCCCAATGATAATTACGAATCTAGATACATGATAAGCCAATAAAAGCCTGATCTTTCAAACTTTGAGCTCGATTTTGAATCATAGAATGAATTAATAGGATTATTTAAGTTCCCATAAATCTAAGCTCGAGAAACGTGGCTTAGTAAGTTCGAGTCTGAGAAGCGAGATTCCAACTTTTTGAATCATAGAATGAATAGGCTTTTTGAAGTGCCTACAAACCTAAGTTCGAGTCCGAGAAACGAGACTCCAACTTGTTGAATCATAGAATGAATAGGCTTTTTGAAGTGCCTACAAACCCAAGTTCGAGTCCGAGAAACGAGACTCCAACTTTTTGAATCATAGAATGAATAGGCTTTTTGAAGTGCCTACAAACCTAAGTTCGAGTCCGAGAAACGAGACTCCAACTTTTTGAATCATAGAATGAATAGGCTTTTTGAAGTGCTTATAAACCTAAGTTCGAGTCCGAGAAACGAGACTCCAACTTTTTGAATCATAGAATGAATAGGCTTTTTGAAGTGCCTATAAATCTAAGTTCGAGTCCGAGAAACGAGACTCCAACTTTTTGAATAATATATAGGTTTTTTGAAGTGCCTACAAACCTAGGTTCGAGTCCGAGAAGGTAAACTCCAACTTTTTGAATCATAGAATTAATAGGCTTTTTAAAGTGCCTACAAACCTTAGCTCGAGTCCGAGAAACGAGACTCCATGTTTAATAAGTTCCTGTAAACCTTAGCCAGAGTCCGAGAAACGAGACTCCAGCTTTGTTTGAATCATATTGAATTAACAGGGTTGTTTAAGTTCTTTAGCCCGAGAAGCTTGGCTACAATAGGCTCAAGTCTGATAAACAGACTCATACTTTTTCGAACTCTAAAAAAGAATTTCAAATAGGATTTAACGAAGTTCCTACATTGTTATGACTCCAATTACTTTATTATTCAACCTTGCCATGATTAATTTCGTTGCATAAGCACATTTCAATTTTGAATCATTATTGTCAATGAGAGATGATATCTGGGACCTGACACATTTTTACTCAGTTTCACATAGTACACACACTCACACTTGCACTTTTTAGTCAAGGAGAATTCTTTAAAATTCAAGGATCTGACACTATCAGTGAAAGCTCACGCTTGAGGACCTGACAACCTTTTAGTTCGTGGAGAGTTTTACGCTCAAGGATCCAAACACCCTGACGAATAGCTAAATCAGGCTGCAAAATGAACTGTCACTAGCTTTGGCATTCGGATATCGCACTATCTACCAAAATAGATTTGCTATCTAGTTTGCTTCAACCCTCTGTCAAAGAGGGGCATCTGTAGACACCCCATTTTTGCATCCGCCTGATTAATCAACTCGTCAACCCGATCGCAATGATTCCCAATGATGGATGTGTATTCCATTGCTTTATTTTGTTACCAGATGTGTTTTAGAAATCCGGATGAGGTATCTTAAACTAACAAAACCTTAGAAACCACACAACGCTACGAAAATACGACTCCAGAAACATAGAAATCATCATTTTTCATACAAAAAGAAGCTTCACGATAAAAATCACTAAAAAACTATCAAATTATCAAAATACCCCTAACATCAAAACAACTCTAAAGCCTACATTACGCTTAGAAAAATCCATTCAAACACATAAAATAATAAATCGAAACCAAATAAATCGTTTAGCCAATTTTCACAAAATTCGACAAAATTACGAAAATGCCCCTCATAAAGTTCACAACCATTTCACACAAAAAATTTCATAAATGACACAAACTAATATTTCCATTGAATTTCTTACGAAAAATCGATTCTAAAACATCCTAGAACATTAAAAATCGACTTAAAACGTGAAAAGTCCTCTCCGGGGGCAAAACAGTAATTTCACAATTTTCATAATTAAAAAATTCGAAATTAATAAATAAAACATTAAATAATTAAAGTGAAACATTAATAAAATTAATTTTAAAATGTGAACAAAAAAATCGATCAATCAGGCTTTCAGGCAAAATTGTTGAGGGTTCGTAAGATATTTCTTTAAGGACCTCTCCATTTGGGGGTCCGAAAAATTAAAGATATAATAGAGAGGGGTTCTCCAAAAATTTAAAGTCAATCAAGCAAGACTAAAGTCAAGATATTAAAGTCAATCAAATAAGACTAAAGTCAAAATTAAAGTTAATTAAGTAAGACTAAAAGTCAAGTATTAAAGTCAATCTCATAAGACTAAAGTCAAAACCCTAAATCAAAACCTTAATCTCAACTAATCAAGTCAATCTCATAAGACTAAAGTCAAATCCTAAATCAAAACCCTAATTTAATCAAGTCAATCTCATAAGACTAAAGTCAAAATCCTAAGTCAAAACCCTGATGACTAAGTCCATCTCATGAGACCAAAGTCTAAACCCTAAATGAAACCCTAAAAAGAAACCCTAATCAAACCCTAATGCTTCTAAAAACTTTATAAATAGGAGCCTCCACACCCTATTTTCGTATCAAAGAAAAAACCCTAGAAATAGTAGGTGAAGAAGCCTCCATAACCTCCCCAAAACCCTAATTTTGGAGTCCCAACTCCTTCCCTAACACCCTTACTCCGATTTTAGCCTAAAAAACAACCCAAAACCTCTCAAAAAAATCCCAAAAATCCACAACAAATTCGAAGCACCCAGATCCAAGAAGGAGATACCTTACCTCGGAGATCAGAAATCAGATCCGGAGATAGAACGAAGTAAGGAACACGGTACAAGCAGCCGTTTTCACTAGATCTGAGGGAATAGCACTTTTGCAGATCAAAGGTAAGCTTTTTTTTTATTTTTTTTTTATCTAGGTTTATCATTAGCGATGTAGATCTATTTGGGATAAGTAGAGACCGGCATTGGCCGGACGGGGTTGGTGCCTAACACCTTCCAACCCCGTAACATGATCCCCGAATTCAGATTTCTATAGTAGATTAGTTCTTTTTTATCCATTTAAGGGTCAATTTGGTTCCTAAACCACAATAACTAGGTGGCGACTCCCAAACCTCAAGGGTCAAAAGTGGATCCGCGCACCCCGCGGATCGAGGGCGCTTTCAGGAATATCTTCCAGGAAATTCCTCGGGTATGTCATCACTAGGAGAGGAATTGAAGTACATCCTGACCAAACATTGGTAAGAAGAATCGCAACGTTGAACAGGTTCATTTCTCAAGTCTCGGACAGATGTCGACTGTTGTTCAGCCTGTTAAAAAAGGGTAAAGTATTTGCATGGAAAGAAGAGTGCAAGATGACCTTCCTCGGCTTGAAATTTTTTTTAGGGCAGTTACCCATATTCAGTACTCTGGAGGAAGGGGAAGAGTTGGGGATCTACTTAGCAGCCATGACAGAATCCACAAGTTCGGTGTTATTCATAATGGACTTAGGACGAGAGTATCTGATCTATTATGTCAGCAAAACACTTGGCTCATCAGAAGTCAGATACACGAAGACTGAAAAGGTTGGCTTGTCCTATGTTTACTCGACACACAAGCTCCGACCTTACTTTCTATCACATCAATTCTGGGTAGTAACAGATCACCCATTGAAAGATATGATGTACAGATCGGAGAAGTCCGGGTAGATGGTGAGATGGGCAGTGATCCTTGGGGAGTACGACCTACAATTCGAGGCACGAACAACTTTGAAGGGGCAAGTGCTAGCGGATTTCTTAGCAGACTTCCCGATCGAAGACTCGGGCTGGGAAGAGCAGGAGGAAGAAGATGAAGCGGTAGGGGAGCTAGAGGTATGGAGTAAACAGGCAGGATGGAGAATGTTTGTTGATGGATCGTCAAATTATTCTAGATCAGGCGTTGGAATAGTGCTGGTTACCGCAAGCAATGACAAGCTAGAAAAATACTAGAACTCATATACGGGGCTTCTAACAATGAGGCAGAATATGAAGCCATCATAAATGGGCTCCAAATGGCAAAAAACCTCAAGATCGGTAGATTGGCAGTGTAATGGGGAGTATGAGGCAAAAGAAGAGCGAATGGCCAAGTACTTGACAATAGTAAAACGAGAAGAGAGTTGGTTTGCGCCGGTTAAAATAAGTAGAATCCCGAGAAACAAAGGAATGATGATTTTATATCATCAAACTCAACAACATACATGATATGAATGTGCAACTTACACAATAGAACTCCCATTGGAAAGATTTTTAAATAGAGATCATGAGACATGATGGCCTTAAGTAGGGATGTTTGTAGAAAAAAACAAGAAAACAAGATTTTTATTAGAAAAAAGTAAAATATTAATGAAAGAAAACAAGATTTAGGTCCAACAATGTCGTATCGCCATCATTGAAGAACAGGGCACTAAGATCATGTTCTCAATAGAGCTTAACTTATAATACTAGTAAAATAACTAAATTTATTGGATGATAATTACATAAACCACAATAGGATATTTATAAACATTACATCAACCAAGATACATGGAAACTAGCCTAATGTAAATATTTTAGAATATCCTAATTGATATATTTTAAATACTCCATCACAACCTTTCATTTGTGTCGAAATACTCTGGCAATGATACAATGTATCTCATGCACCATAATGCAATGCATCTTATCCTCTAACACATTAATTTATGAAAGCACCTTCGATCCATAAGAGCAGATCCATTTTTTATGTTTTTTGGGAGTCGCCACCTAGTTTTACGGTCTAGGAACCGAAACATGACTCTAAACGGATAAAAAGTACTGACAGCAGATTCAGGCAGCTAAATCAAATGGGGCCTAAGTAAATCCCAATGTCCCTCCAGCATTACGCATATTTTTAATCAATCCTAGAAGTCCTTCTCTTCCCTTAATATGTTGTTCTCTTGAATATAAAAGAAAAAAAAAATTTAAGTAGAAAATAAATATAAAACGAAAGCAGTAGAACTCCACATGAGATTCAAACTGGATTGTAGGTTTATAGGTTTGCACCAAAAGCTATGGTCCTATATAATAGACCCCAAACAGGTTCTCCGAATTAAAGATTATAATTATACCCAAGCATGATCCTATTTCTAAATCAATACTTCGTGATGGATGGTCAAATTAGTTTGCTGTTATTATATTTTATGTTAAAAAAATCTGCAATTTTTTCCAGATTTTTGTGACCGAGTGGGTCTTTTTGAGCTACGATTTTAGTGGGTCTCACTATTTATTTGAGGCGAAACCACTTGGAAACATATTCTTCTCATTTAAGTGGATTCCACTATTTATTTGGGTCTATCCTTTTCTTTTCTCTTAGAACTTTGATTTTCCTAAGAGACACCTTGTCTCTTTATATTCTATAAATAGGTTATTTCAACCTTAGTTTTTTTCATTCAAAAATTTCTCTTCTTCTTTGTTCTTTTAACATGCTTGCATTCTGATTTCTCGTCTGCATTCTTTGAGAGTACAACTTTAATGTTCGGTTCGCTAGACGTGTAGATTGTAGCGTTGCCTCTACACATGTGATTATTATATCCTAAGAGACAATTGCTCCTTGATCCGTATGCACCAAGTTGCGGGAACAAAATTGTCTTAAGGACATTGTGTTCAACACAAGCCTCAGTCAATTTTTATTTTGTTCAATTCTCAGGTATCTACCGGATACCAATTTATTGGCTTCAGATGCATTTGGCCAATAGGGCATAAAATGGTTCATACACAATGTGAAAAAAGCCCAAATTTGATGGTCTTGGGCATCAAATTTTATAAAATTCGACGGACTAAGAGATTGAATTAGCGTCGAATTGTTCATTGTCAAATTTTATTTTTTAACAGGCCGAAACTGTCAAATTAATGAAGGATGAGAGAAATTTGACAGCTCTAAGCCATCAAATATGGGAACATCAATAATTTCGATGGTCCTAAACCGTCAAAATTTAATTCCTAAAATTCGTGGGCCTTGGCCCGTCAAATTTTTATGTCGAATTTTTCAAGTTTCACATAGTGATACCTGGGTCGGATCCAACTCAGGTCGGGTTTATTCGGACAATTTTAGAATGTTGGCTATTTTACCTATTTACTTTGTGAAGTTTATAATAATATTCTATTTTACCATTATACACTCATTATTTATGAGATTGCATATAAAACAAATATAGTTTTTCAAAGCAATATATATTCGGATCCAGATAGATGTGGGGATAGGTCCATATCCAACTCGGATATGAGCTCTTAAACTTAAAACATCAAATGTAATTGTCTTGATGATGTGGCACACGCTCAACGGTTTATAATAGCTACAAGAAAAATAGGTTGCAGACAATCTTCACCCATATTTGGATGTTTAATTAATTTCCATGTGAGATCATGGCATTTTAAGGATTTTATACGTCAGGAAGAGGTAAGGTGTTTACCACAGGAAGATTTTAAGCATAAAATCATTTTTCAAAATAAAAAAAGCGACATTTTGTTTGATGGATAGTCACCACCATAGATTGACGCTAGAAAAAATCCTAAAATGAAAAGTGAGGGCACGAAGTGCCTGACACGCCATCCAAAGTAGGGGTGTCACTGGGTGCCCATTTACCCGGAATCGAACCGGAATCAAATTTGAAAATGCTGGTTCCGATTCTTTTTTTATTAAAACCGATTAGAATCGGGTCTAATATGGAACCGAACTGAAAGGAACCGGAACCATTAGGTTCTATCCAATGGGTACCCGCGAGTACTCGGAACCAATTTATTTTGTCAATTATTTTTATACTATACATGATTCAAGGAAATCCTATATTTTAAAATTAACATATATGATATAAAATTTTTCAAATTTCACATAAACTAAATATTTGAGTTTAAGATGAGTCATTTCTTTTTAAATTTATTACTCGTAAAGGAAATACATTTTTATATTTAAAAATAAAAATATTAAATCCTCATTTTGGTGGAACAAATTATTATTAAGTGGATACTTTATAATTAATATGTTATTTTTTAGAAAGAATTTTTTATTATAATGATTTTGAAATAATTTTTCTAATTCGATTATTGAGAATCGAAACCGAAGGGTACCCATGATTTTTATGGTTTCGATTCCGATTTCATTTATTTTAAAATCGGAATCGAAACCAATAAGAACTGAAATCGATAAAATATAAAGATTATGATTCCAAATATCATAAGAACCGAACCGGAACCGACCCATTGACACCCCTATTCCAAAGCATAACAGACCTTTTGTCCCAAGAATAACCTACTTCCTAATCAAAGCATAATTTATTCTTTTCACCTCCAAACAATCCAAAGAATATTATTATATTATGTTCTTTTTCACTTTAGTTATTTGTACCTTGAACTCATCTCAGATGTATTAATTTTCACCTTAGTTTTTTTCCACCGCGTTTCATTTGGCAAGCTCCTTTCTCTTCGGCAACACAGCAAAACCTACATCCAACTGTAAGTTTTTTTTTAGCTTCTTTGCATTTTATATTTTTAATCTAATTTATAAAATAATGTTTAATCATTGTTTCAGTAAAACTAATTAAATTATCTAATTGTGTCTCTGTAGGCTAATATTCTCCAAAGAGGGAAACTATAGAAACAACAATAAGCTAGCTCTCTCGTAAGTCATTTTTCAATTTACTATTTTTTATTTTTTTTAAGCTTTTAGATTTGTATATCCTTGGTATTGCTGGCTCAATTCTGCATTCCTTAGAATAAATACAGACCATGAATTCAGACTCAACTGCCTACAAAATGCAATATTGACATCCTTTGGTAGGACTATATTAGGGCTGTTAATGCATCGGATCAGACCTGAAATCCGATCTGATAACTTCGGGTCTGGATCAATTATTTGATTTCCAATAAGGTTTCAATCCGATATCTTATTGGATCGGATCTGGATCAACCATGTCCAGATCTGTTAAGGATCTGATATGATAATAAGTTCGAAAGTATATAAATTATATATTTGTTGAAATATATACACTTGATTTAGATTTTGTATACAAAAATTTGGCCTAATCTAAATCTGATCCAATTGTTGATGGATCGGATTTGAATCTTAATATTAAGATCCCAGATCAGTCCTAGATCCAATCTTTATTGGATCGGTACCAAATCAACCTCGATCCGATCCATTGACAGCCCTAGACTATATTATATATCACCAAAAATAAAATAGAATTATGTTTTAGACCGATGCTAAAACGTTTGTTTCAATCACAAAAGTCTTTGTGATTTTATAGAAACACTTCAATTGAATGCAGAATCACCCAAAATGAAAGCCGATCTAAATTCAATTATTGCTTAAGGGGTTTCTGGGTACCCTTTTAATGCATCAGCTCATTTCAACTAATTTAAAATGACTAAAGTACCCTTTCTTTAACAAAAGAAAGAAAAAGTGGTTAATTTATGTAACATATTTACCCGTTAGGTGTGAAACAAAAATTATTTACGATATTAATTCGAGTATGATTCAAAAATATACATTCAGCAGTTCATTAAAATACGATAAAAAAAGATGGAGGATGACAAAAATACGATTCAAAATGGCACAAGTATAATTCGAGTTCAACATATTAACAAACTTTACAAAATTATTACAATTATAATTATCCTTCATCTACAAACTCATCCCTTTATAAATCAACTTTTCAAACATATATGGTGTGAATCTATTTCTCCACGAGTAATTTTAAGAGAAATTTATCAAAACGGAACACTAATTTGAATTAATTTACAAAACGGAGCACTATAGAACTTATTTCTGAAAACAGTAATTACTGTTTTTGAAGATAATTTGTTTCACCAAAAGTAATATATATATATATATATATATATATATATATATATATATATATATATATATATATATATATATATATATATATATATATATGAACAGTAAAGTGGTAATTTTGTATATCGAAAATACCCTTTTTTAACTTATTTAAAAATAAAGTTCAGTATCAATGGAATCCTTTTAACATTGTACACAAATAAATTTTGTTCTCATGTCCAAAGGATCATGTTTGACGTTGTCCAAAAATAAACTCTAATCTGATATCAAAAGGATCATGTTGACATTAAGTATTATTTTTTAGATGTTATTTGTCAATGGAATCCTTTTGGCAATGTATAAAAATAAATTTTGATCTCATGCTAAGAGGCACCTGTTGACATTGAGTATTTTTAAAAATATATATATAATTGACATGAGATCAGAATTTATTTTGTATAGTGCCAATAGGATCCCATTGACAAAGGGTATATTCATAATTTTAATAAAATTTAAAAAGGGTATTTTCAATTTTTAAAAAAATTATCAATTTACTGTTCATATTTTTGTACCATTTTAGTAAAAAAAAAACTAATTTTGAAAACGGTAAATTACTATTTTCGAAATTAAGTTCAATAGTACTCTGTTTTAGGAATTATTCGATTTTTGATGCATGTTTTGGTAAATTTACCTAATTTTAAATATTGTATGATTGACTTGAGATATAAATACAAGTTTTCATAAATGCATTGACTCTTTTACTTATCGGGCAATAACACTACTTTTCATAAGATAAGGGTGGGGGAGGAGGATATAGAAGAGATAAAGTAAGAGTGAGTTAAACAACTGATAATTTTGAGCATAGATGATGGATGATGCTTAGCATTTGTTTAATGGAGAAACCGTAAATTGTAAAGGAAGAACATGGAAAACATTCCCATGTGAGAGTGAAAAAGAATATAAAAATAAAGAAAAAAAAATTGATACATTTTTACTCTATTTACGTACAGATTGTTTAATTAAGGATATGAATAGATTGTTAATAATTCGAAGAAGACAAAAAAAATTGCGATTTTTCGAAGGAGTTGTGCAAGAAAAAGGTTATATCGGTCCTTGTATTAATCCAAAAAATATTTTATAATGCGTGAGATATTCAGAGAATTGCTAATTATAATCTATACGCAAGAAAAAAAAAGAAAAAGAAAAAAAGTAATTAAAAAAACAAATAAAATGATATCCAAAGCACATTTTATAATTTTTAAAAATCTTCTTCTAATCAAATATGAAATTTGCATGTTTGAAACTTATCTCACTGTGTTTGTGTATCAAAAATTTTCTATGGTGGTATCTTTGCTTAGGCAAGTTCTTGATCTCTTTTACAAAAATATAGAACATACTTTTTACCCTATTGTAAATTTTTAGCTACTTTGCCTTTTATTATTTCCCTTTCTTATTACATAAGGGGCACTATATGCACCCACTTTTTTGCTTAAATTACCCACTTAACTATTTTCACCCACCGTCCACCATTGAATCTGATTTGGTCTCTTTCTCCCCTTTTTCTTCTTCTTCTTCTCTCTCTCTCTCATTCACATCTACTTGTTTCTCATTCTTATTATGATTATTTGAACCTACATAAGTTTCAACTAGGGTTTCGTGGTATAAGAAGCAATATCTTTAGAGCTTGCAAAATAGGTTAACAAAGATCATGGAAACCTAAACTCCTAATCTAGTAGTTGTTAGAAAATCCCGGTAGTGAATTTTTTCACTAAGGGTTTTTCCACAAGAACAAAACAACCTTAGTGTTTCTTCCCCCCAGTCAAGGTCATTAGGGGTATGTTCATATATATATATAACAAAACACAATTGTCTTGAAATAATTGTGTGTGACACAAACGTTTAATCAATTACTCTTTTATTTAATTGGGGTCGTTGCAAAGAATCTCCAAGGAGAAAAACTAATATAAGCAACAATAAGCACTTGTAAATCATGATTTCCTCAAGTATTGAAATTCGCACGGGAAGAGAAGACGAGAGAATTTGGTCGGCTAGCAAGGATGGGAGGTTCTCAGTACGCTCATTTTACCAATCCTTGTGCAACAATGGGGATCCAACCTTTCCCCATGTTTCTATTTGGGGTCCAAAAGTGCCAAGCAAAGTCGCATTTTTTACTTGGACGGCGGTTTTAGGAAGGATTCAAACAATGGACTTTCTAATGCGGCGTGGATGGTATGGGGCAAGTTGTTGTGTGTTATGTATGGAAAATGGAGAATCATCGGACCATCTTCTAATCCACTGTAAGTTCTCACATGACATTTGGGTTTACTTCTTCAAGTTATATGGGGTTTCAACTTGCTTGCCAAAATCAGTCAATGACGTCTTCATTGGTTGGTCTTCAATTGGTTACTCGTTTAACAGTCCAAAGAGGACGTTGTGGAGTATTACACCCTTTGCGATTTGTTGGGGGGTGTGGCTTGAAAGAAACAGGCGTACCTTCGAGGGGAAACAAAAAGACTGTTCAGATACGATTATGTTTGTCTTGGGTCTTATCTTTTGTTGGTCCAAAGTTTTTAAGGAGTTTAGGGGATTGTATTTTGAGGACTTTTTGTATAGATGGGATGGGATTTGTTGCTCTATGCGTGAGTAGTTCTACCTTGTAAGGCCTCACCAAGTTGATCATCTCGACTGACTTGGCTTCCTCATGAATACAATGCTACTTATCAAAAAAAAAAAAAGTATAAAATCAATAAGAATAGAAATAAACACAATAAGTAATCACACAAGGCACAAGATATACATGGTTTGATCATAATTGACCTATGTGCATGGGTGAGGGCGGCAATTTCACTATATCAACCAAAGAAGAATCCGAGTTACAATCTCCTACTATATTTGTATCACTCCAACTATGCGACTACTCTCTTTTTTTCTATGGTAACACAAAAATAAGAAAAAGTATATATATATATATGGGAAATGCTAATGTACAAGACCTTATAAGGATGTTAGCATTGTCCAACACTTTTTTCTTCTAATAATACCCTCATTATTTTGTCTTTTAGTGAAAAATAAGGGTATGTTAGTCTTTTACCTAATAAATACATTTATTATGTTATTAATAAATGTATTTACTATGTTGACATTGATTGCCAAAACATTTAATACAAAAAAAGACATTTAATTCAAAATACTTAAATGCTCATGATATTTATTATGTAAATAATCATTTATTATGTAAAAGACCAATATACCCTTGTCTTTTTCACTAAAAGACAAAATGATGAGAGGTATTACTAGAAAAAAAAATTGTTGGATAATGCTAACGATATAGGGTGGCTTTCGGAGGTCCTAAAGAGAGCCAAACATTTTTTCAATGTATAGGTTATGAGTTTAGGAATGGGTTGATTTTTGGTGAAGATGATCTCTATGATGAGAAGATCATCCTCACAAAAAAATCATCCCATTCTGAAGCTTCTAACCCTATCAAAAGTAGTTTACAAAAATCGAACGGTCCACGATTCTTCAACTTGTAAACTAGAGTTAGGAGTTTCGAAATGAGCTGATTTTTGGTGAGGATGGTCTCTTCACCATAAAAATCATCCTCATAAAAAATAAGTACATTCCGAAACGTCTAACCTCTATTTTGAAAAATGTTTGGAACTCTTTAAGGTCTCCGAACGCTTCGAATATATATGACTCTTAGGGGTAAAATTGACAAAGAGCTCACCAGGGAGCTTGACCCTCCGTGTCTATCCATAACATAGTCCAAAGTCACCAATCAGGAATAGAGGACGTAACTCAACATATTTTTCTTTAAGTCCTTATTATTGGAAAAAAATGATCATTTATTCATGGCTCTCGAGTTTCGATAAATATTTGAGATACTCCTCCATTTTTAAATGTTTATATCCAATGATAGAGGTTTTATGCGAGAATATAAGTTTAAATGACCAAATATCTTCATCTTCAATTTATGTTCAACTTAAAAGGGATTATTCATCCCTTAACCCTCAAACCGTTGAATTCCTCTCCCCTTCTCTATCAAACCAACTTAGTAAATGGAGACTCAAAAATTGGATCCCCGCCCCCCCCCCCCCCCCCACAAGAACAGAACAACCTTAGTGTTTCGACCCCCTAATCAAAGTCATTAGGGGAATGTACATATACATATATAATAAAACACAATTGTGTGTAGCACAAACGTCCTATCAATTATAGTATTATGGGAGACAATCCAATTAGGTCAAACCTCCCATCATCTATAGTTTTATAGGTTAAAATTCCCATAAAGTTATGGTGTCATGGGACCCACTTTAATTCTTTTATTCTTCACCTCATCTAATTTTACTATTTTTTCTCTTCTACCTCTTTAATCCAATTTATTATTTTTCATATTTTACCCTTTTAATCTCAATTTTTTAATAAATCCTCTCCAATTCTATTTGTTTCCACCGTTAACCCTTTAACCCTAAAGAGGATGTCCCCTCATCTAATTTTACTATATTTTCTCTTACCCATTTAAACTCAATTTTTGTTAATAATACCCTTCCATCAAATTATGGTTTCTTGGGAACCACTTTATTTCATTTATTCTTCACCTCCCATCTTTATTATATTTTCCCCTTTACCCATTTAACCCCTTTTATTATTTTTCATCGTTTACCTCTTTAATCTTAATTTTTTATAATAATACCTCTCCAACTTTAATTTTTTTTTGTTACCCTCTTAACTCAAGAGAGGGAGCCCATGCCATAGGCTCCGGTGAACTCTAGTATATATATCAACACCAATGATTACTTTATATGATAAATCTCCTTATTGCTATGAGTGTTTTTTTTTTGTTTTGTTGGAGTTAGTAGTGTTACATGTGTCATGATTTTCTTCTTAAACTTTTTTGTTTTTTATTCCTTCATTCCTCATGATGGGATACCAAAAGATATAGGTAAAAAAGATTATCTTGTCCCCCAGAATTGAATCTTGATAAAGTCCTCCCTTTGGTGGCAAATGATTCTTTCTCCCATTCCTTCGTGCAAGTGCAAATGATTGGTAGTGTACCAAGTAAGACCTAATTGTAAGTGAAAAAATAAATAAATAAATACGATTCAGAAAAAAAGAAAAAAAGAAAAAAAAAAAAAACATATGGTATCTAAATTGTATTTGTAAACCTTGGTCTCACTTCGTACCAACTATTTGAACCTTTTCTTATTTTATTGCGTATCAAATGCTTTTTTTTAGCTTTTGTATCTTTGCTTAGGACTTTGACAGGTTTTTGCTCTCTTTCGCGGCAAAACAGATTCTATAAGTCTTTATAGTTTATTTATTATTTTTTATCTTGTAAATTTGTTTCTCCTCCTATTATACAGTAAGTGTTTGGAAATTTCTTTCAGTAAGAATAACGAAACTATCTAATTGGTGTTGGAAAATTACGATGGAGGAAGAAAAATAACTTCTAGGCTCGAAAAGATTCGATCTCTTTTAGACAAATATTCTCCCACACTGGTTAAACCAAAGTACACAAGGGATCAATGAACAATTTCCTTCAGGATACAAAGAAGCCTTACACTCAATATACTAAATCAGATTATGTACGATCTGATTTAGCTTAGAACACTCGGAAAAATAAGAAACCGATGATGCCTAGATCTTAAGCTTAGAGAGAGGAGAGTACATAATTTTTCAGTGAAGAAATTTGGATTCTGGTTTGCTTTTTATAGCCAATTTTGTGTCTATTGACCAAGAGTCGTGATTTAATGTCTCTTGGTCTAATAACCGTTAGATTGTGTCTTATCTGTGATCTAACGATTCAGATTGCACCCTATCAAAGGTATGTGTCTCATGCCTTTTAACTAACACCTTTTAGTTGAATCTGTTTGATCTAATGGCTCTGATCGCGTCCGATCAGTTACCATTTGATCTAACGGATCCGATCGTTCATGATCGGATATCAATCATGAACCAACATACCTGATCGATTCTGATTGGGTATTAAATCGATCCATCACACCTGATCGTTCTCGATCCGGTATTATTTCGATCCATCGTATCCGAGCGGTTCCCGATCGGATATTAACTTGATCATACGGTGCTGATCGCACCCGATCCATCATACATGAAGAATCAACAACAACCATTGGATGGTTTCATATCTCAAAAACTTTAAGGCTCCCCAGCTCCTCGCGACGATGCGTACGTGCGAAGTGCAAAGTGCAAAGTGCAAAGTGCAACTCAAAGCACCCTAAATGCCCAATCGCCCTTTCGCACGTTGCACGTGTGCGTGCGTGTGATCGTGCTGGGTGGTGCTTTGTACCACCTTGAAGCACTTGATCAAAGCCTAAAGGTGTGACACAAATACAACTAACTATGTTGACTATAACTTATAAGGTACTCCACTTTCTTACTTGTGAGCGATGTAGGACTAAACTTTATATACACAAAAAACCTCAAAATCTAACTTAAGGAAAACAAACCAATAAATCATAAAGTATTAATTTTATTTTGAAAATATTGAACAATTGGATGTTTGTAGGAGATTCAAAAGAGGGGAAACTATCAAAAGCAACAATAAACCCTTGTAAGTCATGCTTTTGTATATTTTGGTAAATATATGAGATACTCAAACTTTTTTAATTTGATGACATACTTGGTGACTGTGGTTTTCTAAGATAGACTAACATAAAATGATTCAAATACCCCCCATCTTCATAGCCATTTTCATGCAATTGATTAATTTTTTATTGCCTTTAATGGTTTAGAAGTGTTGTCATTATTTTCAGCATAATGGCATCGCATAATATTGAATTTAATAAAATGTTTCAAAACTATAATGTATGAAATAGTATTAGAAATTTGAATTTAAAGAATAGTAAATAGCATCTGCTAATTATTTTTTTTAAAGGCTAAAGTAACTACGTTATTTAAGGTAAAAAACAAAAAAAATCCTTTAAAATATAAAATGCTAAAGAGTCCTGATAAGCCCGAGGCATACTCAAATGACTCCATGACGTGACAAGTTCAGGTACCATAGATCTGAACGCCTCGGTATACACAATTGCAATTCCCCATAAAAAGTGCATCTCGAGGGAATCGTGTATCATGAGGCGTACAGATCTACTGTTCTTGAACTTATCCACGTCTTGGAATCATTTGAGTATGCCACCTGGTAATTCATATTTTCAAGACTTAATGCTAAAATATCACTATCACTATCCATATAATGGCTACATATCCATTTATTTATGCAATTAATAACTATAGTTATAAACAAAACTGCATCTCTCCCAGTCTCTTTTTTGTTTTAACATATAAGACTGTAGAATTACTAATAGAAAATTAGGTGGTATTTAATAAGCATAGTACAAGTTTGGGTATGATCAGGGTTTTTTTTATAGGACTACACCTCTTTTTTTTTTCCTCTTTTTGGCTAAGCGAGCAAAAAATTTAAGTAAAGAATAAGGAATCTACATCTCTCACTGAGGCATTCCCCCTGTTTTGACCTCAGAATTGGGTGACCTAATTGATTGCCCAAAAAATTCTCCCACAAAATTTCAAAATTTATTGGGCTCGGTTCAAGTGTATGTGTTTTTAAGTCAATCCAAGGTAATTTGGATTGAGCTTATAACTCATGTAAGTGGCATACTTATGTGGTGCTTTAAAAAAAGAGTGGTTTTATTTTCTTTTATAAGAAATCTGAAGTCTTTTCTAAAGAAAAGAGTAGAGAAAGAAAGGAAACTCAAGAGATGAGAAGTTTAGGAAGATTGATCTAGAAGAAGGTAATTCTAACTGATAGAAGTGGCTTATTGTATCAATTTGTCCCATTTTTTCATGGTGAAATCGAGCTCCAACACTCATACATACGTGGATGTAACCTTTGGGTGAATCATGTAAGATCTTGTGTTGTGAGTATTGTGTTCTTACTCATTCTTTTGCATGATTGTTTATCTTCTTTGCATTGGTTACTATTAGTTTGGTTTATCCTTCATTGCTATTATCAAACAAGGTTTTGGAAGGTGTAACATACAATATGTTTGGTGAAATACCCAATAGGTATTTGACCAAATTACTAAGTCAACTTCACTAAAGTGTTCACATACACAACAAAATCTACATCAATGATTGAGGCATTCCCTCTATTTAGACCTTAGAATTGGGTGTCCTAATTGATCACCCAAAACTTTCTCCGACAAAATTTCTTTCGCTCGAGGACTGTTGAAAATTGAAGCACTAATACCCATTATCGTGAGAATTAACATGTTCTCGACATTCAAATCCTTCTTCCTTCCCCATTCAAACCATTAATAGGTAGAGGTTAGAAAACGTTCTTATACCAACTAGGTTGCTTAATTTTAGCCAAGCCTCATGTGCAAAGTTGCACTAGAAAGACATAGCTCCTCTTGAATTCGACACATGACACATCTGGAAGCAAGTTGAGGTCCCCTTTTCTTTTAAACTGAATTGATTAAGCAGGACTTAATCATTTATCTTCCAAAGGAGCACTTTCCTTTTAATTACTTGGAATCCCTAAGCTCCAAATTCTCTCCCAACTACGATCCCCCATGTCTCACCTTCTGATAGAGTTCAAAGTACTGCTTATAAAAAATAACCCAGATTTATTTTCTTACCAAATAATTTTGTCGACCCTACATTGATGAAGCTCCATGGAACAAATCAGATTTTGAACCTCCTCATCCATTTGATAATTTATCTTTTCCAAATCCCTAACTCCTTTAGCCCAGACCTCATCTATCTAGACATCATTCCTTAGTGTTGGAAAATGGTCTATGAGAGGGTCTCCTCATATCAACAAAATTATTTAGACCTCTACTCAGAACCTCTTCTGCTAAAATAAATAAAGCAGGAGATAGATTATTTCCTTGCCTTAGTCCTCTCGAACTCTTAAAGAAGTTCCATTCCGACATGTCGATCTTGAGAGTGAAGTTCCCTTCCTTGATCTTTCTGTTCAGCTCTCTATTAGCTTCATGGGCCATGATTGCATTATTGTCAATGCTCATTCCTTTTATAAAGGTTCCTTGTTCCTTTGAAATTATAGAAGGTAAACGAACACCCAGACAAATAGCCAAATAGCAAGAATCTTTGAAATAATTTTATATAAAAAGTTACATAACCTCTATTGCATTCACCTCCTTAGGAATAACTCCCTCCTTGAAGAAATGAGAAAAAATTGTTAGAAGGTCTTGTTTTATAATTTCATGCTCAAATGTAAAATTGTCCTGAGAACCCATCCAGACTGTCTTACCATGACAGTTCATGATTTTGATCGCCTTTCAAACCTCTACTTCTGCTTGCATCTTCGTAAGCAAATCATTTTTCTTTTGGAGATTGAGGTCTGGATTCCTTCTAAAAGCTGATCCTCCAGGGGAGGACATTCCACATCCCTGATGCCAATTTCATTCACATTATTCAGTCATTCTCTAATCACAATGTCTCCTTCGAATCAGTATCGGGCCCTTCTTACTTGGGTTTCCATGTTAAAGGATTAGGTATTTTGATCTCTATCCTTAAGCAAGTTTATGTGGGTTTTTGCTTCCAAAATGTCTCCTCACACTTGATATAGCCAGAGTGCTCAAATTTTGTTGCTTGACACTCTTCATAGACCTTCTGATCCCAAACCATTAAGACCCAAAAAAAATTTCAATTTGTTCCTCTTCTTTTTTTCCTTCTCCTTAATTCCCAAGCCCACATTTACCTCAACATCTTTACTCCATTCCTGGAATTCAATCTTCAATCTCTTTAGTTTTTAGAATAATTTAAACATTGGGGAATCCTCCATATATGCTTACATTCCATTACTATTCCACAACCTCTAAAAAGTCATTCATTTCCGGTTGAGTTTAGTCCCACATCGGACAATCATTGCCTCATCTTTCTCCTTATAATTTCCTGGGCCTCACCAGTCATTGCTAATTGGTTTTGAGTTGGACCTCTAAATTCATCAACTCCACCCAAAACTCAAGAAAATGGAACTTTCTTGGTCTCGAAGCAACATTTTTTGGTATTATATAGCAATAAAGGGCAATGGTCTGAACCTAGCCTTGGGAAATGCTGGATTCCTGGGTTGCCAAGGTCTTCAATCCATTTTGTTGAAATAAAATTTTATCTAATCAAAGCCCATATCTTCATTTCTCTAAGAAGATTATTACTCCAAGTGAATTGATTCCCGAATAGTACAACTTCACTAAGAACTAATTAGTTAATAAATTCTTCAATAGAATATTTGTTAAGAGATGACTTGCCTCTGCTTTCAATTTCGATGAATTACTGCATTAAAGTCTCCTTGAAGATCTGTTCAATATTTGAATTAGCCAGCTTACTGGATCTTAAATTCGGCAAGATTTCTCCTTCCTCTAATCCTAGAAGATCAACCATTGCCATCTCACTAATCTTTGCTAACTTGGCTAATGATTTGTCGATGGTGGTTTTGCTACATCATTATTTAAATCATATGCTTTTGATGAGTAACCCATTATGGGTTCCGAGTCGTCATCTTTTTCAACTCTAGCCTGTCCATTGTTTATCTTTTCCTTCCCTTTACCAGTTTATTCAGTCTCACATCATTATTTTTATTTTTATTTTTCTATGCCCTATCTTGTTACAACTTTTGCGAAAATGAGGAATAGAACTATAGCCAATTGTTTGCTAGGTCCAACAGAACATATATCCTAACTTTATTTAATCTTGATACCCATTCTCGTAGTGTGAAAAATCGCTAGCACCTCACCCACAACCGAGGCTAGAGATATTAAATTTGCTTCCTCATAACAGAATAAAGGAATCTTAGGAAAAGAAATCCAAGATGGAAGGATCAGTGGGTTGTTTTTCATTAGGTGAAAAAGCAGACTCCGCTTAACAACCCTCATCATAATTCGCTATTTTAACCAAATAGCCACCATGTCTTCTTGAATGGAGAAATTAAGCATAACGTGTCTGAAGTCAAGAGTCATCACTTCGTATGATCCAAGAAGCTTCCATCTTGATGCCATTCCGAACGAACTCTACTCCCAGGTGAGCTTGAGACCCTTGTCGTTTCCTAAAAAATTTTGCGATTTGGGCAAACTGAAATTCATTGCACCTGCCTCCACATCTTCTTTGCTAAAGATAATAGCACGTTCTCCAAAATAATTAGAGGCTTTCTGTGGTTAACAAGGTGTTCCTTGATCTTTCAAAGGCGGTTGAGGTCCTCCATTATCACCTTGTCTTGTTATTGAAACCACTTCTGTAAATTAACCTTGAAACATTCCTTGAAGGATCACCAGTGTTCTTCATCTCTCTTGGCTGTTATAGTGATACCTTCTCTGTTGGACTGCACTCTCCTATATAATAGGGGAATGCTAACGTCCAATATTTTTTTCAATAATACCTTTCTTCATTTAGTCTTTTACACAATAAATGTTTGTTTACATAATAAATGCTATAAGCATTTAATTATTTTGAATTAAATATCTTTTTTTGTAGTAAATTCTTTGGCAATTAATACGAACATAATAACTATTTTTATTAATGGCATAAAAAATGTATTTATTGTGTAAAAGACTAACATATATTTTTCACTAAAAGATAAAAAGAAGAGTGGTATTATTGGAAAAACAAAAGTGTTTGACAATGCTAACGTGCCCATGAGGTTTTAGATGTTAGCATTTCTTATATATAAATATTCGACTTGGAAAACAAGATGACCCTAATGAATGGTTGAATTTTTAGTGAATCACTTTGTAATATGTAGTAATAGAAAAATCCTCTACGATCTTAAAAGCAATACATCATTTGTTTTAAACATCCATCTTTATTTTTGATCCGTTAAAAAAATATTTTTATTAATATAACAATTCCTAAGTCTCTTCTTGTGAGAAATAACTTTAAAGCCAATCCCTTCCCAAATTGAAGTTCCCAAGGTTTTCAAATTGTTGACAATTCCCTCCATGTTTTGATTAAATTTTGAGATTCCCCCATGTTTTTAGACTGTTTAAAATCTCTTTTGTCTTGGTCTTCTTCTGTAGATTAACAAAGTGATGACTAATGACCTCAATATCTTCGTCTTAAATTTGGAACCCAAAACCTTTTGTTTTCTTCCTAAAACTAGTCATTTTCAACCTTTTCAGCCTCTAAACAATTTTCATCATCATGCTTCAAGTGTCCTATTTTATTTTGAGATTTGAAGGTTGAATTTAGACTTCAAGCTGTAACCCCAAATCTTGACTTTTATACTTAATTCAAAGTACATCAAATTAGGATCATTCTATCCTTTTTTTTCTTTCAATTTAGTCCCAGTACTAATGGATCTCTGATTCATTAATACATGACAAGTATAATCAGAATTGTACACTATAAGGTACAAATTAATAATATATTACATTGTTGACATATTAAATCAGCTCATTATATACTCATTCATACATACATATGCTCGCATGTTAAGCATCTCTAAAATTTACAAGAAATAGATAGATTTTTATTAGTAATAATTTATTATCTCAGCAACGACTTTTCTAATCTTACTATACATAACTCTGAAAGATAGAAACATAAGCTCATGTATTCTATATTAGGTTATGTTTGTTTTTGGAGGCAAATGATTAATTGGTCAAAAAAACTTTCTCATAGACGGAAGGATTTAATGTAAGAGAATTCTCTATCAATGGAAAATTCTTTGACCGACTGGAAGATTAAGAAGATATATACTTGTGATCGTGGAAAATTTGGTTTTCAACCAAAATCGATTACCCAACAAATGCACAAATAAACATATCATTAATCTTCCATTTTTTCATGGTTTGATTTTGAAGTTCAATTTAATGATTAATATTAAACTCCTGGACTAGTTGCCTGCACTATTAATGCTTTAATTTTCTTCTCTGCTATTGGAATAACTATAGCCAATGACACTATATTTAACTTTAAAGTTGTTAATTTTGTCCTTTATTAATTTTACATTTTAAAAGATTGCGATATTTTGATAAAAAATGCGCAGGAAAATGGCGGATGCAATCCTAAACATTCTCATAGAAAAACTGGTCGAAAGTCTCCTAAATGAAAGTTTCCATGTGCTTGAATTCCACAAGCAATTTAAGATCGTGAATCAAGAGCTCATGTTAATGCAGAACTACATCAAACAAGTAGAAAGAGTAAGGAAGAAGGACCAAAATGAAGTTCTTAAGACTTGTGTGGGACAATTGACAGAGTTACTATATGATGCAGAGTATATTCTATTAGATTGCAAGTTGTATTTTGAAAGAAGAAAAAGGGTCTCAAACTTCAAGCGTTATTGCTCTCCTTCATTTTGGAAATTCCGTTATAGATTGGGAAAGAAGCTTGGTGGGATAAATCAAGAAATACAGACTCATAGAGGTAGGTTGAGTTCTTACCTTCTTGCAACTTGTGAAACCCCGAATTTCTGATTTGTATCTCGAGGAAAAATAAATAGTGAAATTTTGAGAAAAATATTGAAAGTGGGACTTAGGGGTAAAATTTTAGGATATTTCTGATCATTTTTAATGGAATCTGACCTCACCATTAGATTCAAAATGATCGAAAAATATAGTTTAGCCTGTAAGCACGCTCAAATGTGAGTCCGAATATAAAAGTTGCAAAATCCTCGATTACCGGGTCGGACCAGGCTAAAACAGTGACTTTTTGTTAGAGGAATAATTTTTAAAATTCGATCATACCATTGGGTTCATAACGAAAAATTATTCAACATAGACTATTTATTTGTCATTTTTGGAGATCAGGAAGTCGAATTATCGCCAAAAACGAAAATGACATCAAGTTTAGGGGTCACGTCAGGTTAAAAATGTAAATTTTTGATGGAGACATAATTTGTAGAAATTGACTATACCATTAGATCCGGAATGAAAAATTAGGCAAAATAGAGTATTCGTTTGTCAGATTTGGAGTCCGAATGATCAAGTTATCGACGATCCAAACAATTGACAAAATACCAATTTCGTCCCAACTTTTATATAAATAAAAGAATTTAATTTTTTTTTTAAACCCATCTTCCCCAACGCATCCATACAACCGAGACATATAAAACGATTTTTTTTTCTTTTCTCTTCGACCTTCCATCTCAGATCCTTCGCAAACGGTTCGCCGTCGACGATTGTCGCAGAAGGGAAAAAGGTCCGCAGCTACGTTCTCTACAAAACCCACCCAACCTTTCTTCATTTCACTTTCTATTTCACTCGATATCGTCAAAAATCAGCCGTATTTGGATACAGAAATTTTGAAACTTTGACCTCGGATTTCGTCCGTTTCGAGGTCAAACCGTCTTCCGACGCAGAAGGGAGAAACGTCCGTAGCCTCATTCTCTACAAAACTCACCCAACCTTGCTTCGTTTTACTTTCTATTTCACCCGATATCGTCAAAAATCAGCCGTATTTGGATACGGAGATTTTCGTAACTTCGACCTCGATTTTCATCGGTTTCGGGGTCAAACCGCCTTTCGCCGTAGAAGGGAGAAGAGACAAGCACATCGAGATCTTCAAAACCACCAGGTCGATTTCAAAAATCAGCCGCTTCGAAGTTCGGTCCGTCTCGATTTCTGTGCCGATCGCCTCGATTTCCGTGCACACGCTTTGATCCTTTCGCCTAGAGATTGTAAGGAACTCTGAATTTCTATTAATAATCATAGATTGTGAAAATTTCATTTAGGATTTTATTGAAAAAATTTGGATGTATTTTCGAAATATAGAATTCTTTGTTTATTTCAAAATTCACGCCAGAAATTGCATGTTTGATATGTTTAATTGTATTTTTAACAAATTATACGTGGGTAGAGTATTTTAACGGGTTATTGCCATAAATTGGGTCTTGTGCACTGCTCGGATCCCGTTTTGATATGAAATTTGTATTTTTTTTTTCAATATTATTGATAGAAATAAATTGTATAGTTGAAAAATGTGATTTAATATTCAATGAACTCATATTGAGTTGATGAATATCAGAAAATGGATATTTTATGAAGAGATTGAAAACTGTAAAAGTCGAAAAAAAGGGAAAAAGGGTATGAAATGGTAAAATGTCAGAGTCACACCCGAGGGGTGATGTCTGCATTTTACGTTGTTGTGTTGTATGCAGGTTGGTGAACGGATATCCAGGGATAATGTTACTGGTTGCATGTTTATTTACTTTCTGTTAGCGCGAGGCGCTCTGTTATGTTATTTATTTTAGGCCGGGTGGGCACACTTGCATGGTAGGAAACTGGATATCTATTCTCAACCTTGTATTGTTAATTTCTCTTTTGTTTTCAAATGAAAATAATATATATAAGTAGCTATTTTGTGAGCTGTTAAAGAGTTTGTGAATGCCTGAAGGGATAGTGCGTCATATCATCTGGAGTGGTGTACTATCCTGGGATGTACGGTAGGGACCACCAAGCTCATACGTGGTATGGGACACGTATGAGAGTGGAGTCACAACTGGAATCCGGGTTTATTCCTCTCTATCTTTACCAGTGAACTTGTAATGTAAAGGTGATCGTATACGAATGGTTTGTATATTTGGGAATCACATGTACGCCTAATAGGCATAGACGAAGATGATTAGTCAGTGATCACTAACAATCTATAGTAGTCGAACGTTCTAACACATCGAAAAGAGACCCATTGCTTACGGTCACGTCAAACGGCCAGCCTGAGCCGGATAAATGGTCAACCAAGCGTGGTAAACAGCGACCAGCCACAAAATCAGGAACTAAAAGCTAGAGAAGAATTGTAACATCATGTCCCGACTGGGAGCGATCCAGTCGTGAATCCCAACTCTCTAATTCCAATACTCCACCATTGTGTATTATGTATCTGTTGCTTATTTTGATATATAAGATGAAATGAATGTTTATTGTTTCCATTTGATCAATTAGATTTGTATAAAAAGAGAATGTTACAGTGAATACTGCTGATCGATGTAATGTGAGTTTTAAAATGTTTAGTTGCTCATCCCTGGCTATATGTACCAGTTAATCGTAGTTTTCTTCTGTAAAATTTTGTTTATTTTAAAATGATTCAGTATGTTTATTCGTTCATGTTAGGAGAGGTTATTGGCAGAAATTGTTGCTTCCTTACTGGGTAACCCTTGTTACTCACCCTTTCCTTCTCTATTTTTTTTAGTTTCAGATCTAAAGTTTGGCGAGACAAGTATAGAGCACGAGTGAGAATCATCTGGTGGGTCAAATAGATAGCCAGACTTTGTCACTTGGTAAGTATTGGAGTTATACTCAATTTGTCTAGGAGTATTATAGATTTGTATTGAGCGTTAGGATTCTTGTTAGAGTGAGAAAATTTTGTATAATCCCGTAAATTTTCTTCTTCCGCACTCTGATAATTCGTACGTTATTAGACTTATATAGGCTTCCGCTAGTATTATATTTTGTATATGTATGCAGGATTGTATGTCGTTTATCAGGTGCAGGTTGAACGCCTTGGAATGCTAACATAAACAGAGGAGACCATGCCGAAATTTCGAGGTGCTACATAATACCTCGAGATCTGACATGGGGATTTGTGTTAGCGTTTCGGCGGGGCGCCACACAACTCCTCCTATTCCTTTGGACCAAGAGGAGTTAGGAAGTCATCGACCGGCGACTTACCCAATTCTAATGAAAAATGCTGAAATAGTAGGCCTGGAGGAAGACGTGAAGAAAATTAAACGGTGGGTCTTAAACCCACATGGGTCACCGTTGAACATCATTGGAATAGTCGGTATGGGTGGGATTGATGGTGACTGTTTCACAAACTTTCAAATTTGAAGAGTCAATCAAGAGTATGTTGAAAAAAATTGGCGGGCCCAAAGACTTCTCGAACATCAATTTATATGATTTACTGAAGGAACTACAGGACATATTGGAGAAGAAGAAATGTTTGGTTATCCTGGATGATGTATGGAGACTAGATGAAGGTTTATGGTGGGAAAGTTTGAAGGCAGTTTTAGTTCACAGCAGTAGTTGTGTCATTGTCACAACAAGGGATGTGGATGTGGCTCGCTTAATGGGAGCCACTGAGACACGCACACATCATTCACGACCTCTCTCTGATAAGGACAGTTGGTCATTATTCATGAAAACAGCATTTTCAATGGACGGAGGTCAGTGTACGAATTCAGAACTTGAGAATATCGGTAGGGAGATTGTTGATAGATGTGGAGGACTCCCATTGGCAATCAAGGTTGTGGGAGGAATGATGATAAATAAAGGAAGTTCGAGCAAGGAATGGGAGCGAATATCTAAGAACCTAAGCGAAGAATTGGATAAGAAAGGTGAATCAATCTTTTCTATGTTACAATTAAGTTATGATGAACTTCCTTCTCATCTGAAATCATGTCTGCTGTGTTTGGCTGTATATCCTGAAGATTATAGTATATGATCTGAAGATATCATTTCTTGGTGGATTGGTGAGGGCTTTGTTCGAGTAGGGAAACAAGGAAGGACTGCATATGATATTGGGAGAGAATATTTCGAAGAATTAATCAGCCGATGTTTATTACTTGTAAAATTTGAGTCTTTTGGGATAAAAAATGTTTGGTTTAGAGTACATGATATGGTAAGAGAAATGATTAGAAGGGTCGCAGAGGAAGAGAATTTTATTTGGATAAATGATGGGGGGGGAGTTTTCCTCTATCCAAATGCAATCAAGTCGTCGAGTAGGTATGGTGATGAACACAGATATGAATCTCTTTATATCCGAGGAGCAAAACAATTTCAAATCATTGCGGACAATAATAGGGTTTGATTTAGAAGAGAGTGAGGAGTTGGTTCTAAATCTGGAATCAAAGCTAGGCCAATTAAAATGGTTGAGGGTTTTGGTTATTTGTTTTAAGGATTTATCATCTTAGGAGACTCTTAAAAGAGTAGATTGGTTGAGTTGGATAGGATCACTAACGCATCTTGTTTGTCTTCAGATAGAGAACTCCCGATTAGAGAGACTTCCAGATTCTATTGGAAACTGTCAAAACCTTCAAATTTTAAGCCTAATGAATTGTCCTAATTTAAAGAGATTGCCAAAAAATATAGCATCCTTGGAGAAATTATGCACCTTGGATTTATTAGGTTGTGAGTGCATAGAATTCCTCCCCAGTGAGATTGGAAACCTTCGACAACTGTGTATATTCTCTTTTACTGCGAATTCAAAAGTCAAGGATGGGGGGTTTCGCATTTCTGGGTTGAAAAAATTGACTCAAATCAGTGAACTTGTGTTTTCCATAGATTCAGAAGATGGAATAGAACAAGGGGAGCTGAAGGTGTTGTCAGAGCTTACACAATTGGAGTGGTTGTATATACAATTTCCAAGCAACAACGACAACAACAATGGTGCGGAAGGACAACTGCGACTAGCAAGGAACGTAGGTCATCAACTACTCTCACCTCTTAACCAGCTCTCAGAGTTATATCTTAAAGGAGAAGTAGGAGAAAAGACACCTATTTGGCTCAGTCCAACCTCTCTTCCCAATTTAAGGTATCTTACTATTTATGGTAGTACATATCTCAGGCATATGAGTCCAGAATTCTTTGGAGATGATGAGGTTTCTAACAACAATAATACAACAACTGTCTGGAAATTGGAAGTCTTATACCTTTCCGGCCTATACGAATTGGAGGAGGACTGGCCGAGAATGCAAAAGGCAATGCCATTTTTAAGACTCCTAAAGGTTTTCTACTGCCCAAAATTCAAAGCATTCCCTTTGGACTTGGATGAAGATGGTAGCTGCACTTGGAGGAAAGAATGAACTGTGTACGTACACTTCAATTTTGATACCCTCCTTTAAAAGGTTAGCATATTTGCTTTTTTTATTATTGGGGTTTTTCTAGTTTTAAATTTTCATTAATAATAGTTGATTTGGATGAAAGCATTCTCTTTTCACTTGGATGAATAATTTGTAGGGGCAGTACTTGGGAAGTTGGAGGAAAGATTAAGCAGTTCATTTTGATGTAAGTACCCTCCTTTAAAATGTTTGCATATTAATTTGTTATCTCTTTCTTTGTCTCCATTAAACAGATGGTTAGGATAGTAGGAAAATTGCTTATTTCCTAGAAATGAGTAATAAATATCTTTCTAGGGATGACTCCACTTTTTCCTTGGGATACATTTTTTTTGTTTTGTTTTGTTTTGGAATCCAAATCTTCCTAACTGTCAGTTTGATGGAAGGATTAGTCGATCAGAAATCTTTTTAAGTTTGGTTGTAAATTATGTATCATTTGGATTTTATCACTCCTGTATAAAACAAGTCTCTTTTTTTAATGTCCCTTCAAAGCTATTATTTCTTGCAATATATTCATGTTTTCACAAAAATGAGCACGGACCAACAAGTTGCACATCACTTACTACTGATTGCACTTCATCCTAAAAAAGATTATTATTAGGGATATTTACGAAAAAGTTCTCAACTTTTGAAGAATTTATAATCCAAGCTCACTGTTCATTTTAATTACTTCAACTTGAAAGCTAACAAATTCGGCCAGGTTTAAATTGACTAATTAGGAATAGTCACTTTAAACCTGTGAAATTGTCACTTTAGACTTGCGAAATGGTACTCACTTTAAAACCGTCGAATTCGTTAGAGTTCTGGGTTTTTTTTTTTTTAACGAAAACATGATCATTAATGTTTTGGTAATTAAAATGAACAGTTAGCTCGAATAATAAATAATTCATTTTCAGCTCACGAAATGGTAATTCACCATTATTATTATTATTATTATTATTTATTATCCTGTCCCTATTTGTTGTGGAAAAAAACTTTGAAGCGGGCAGCCCACTTGATCTATGAGCCAGCCCTTAATATTCTTCATTTATCCAATCATTCAGACTCATGGATTTCTCATCTCGTCCGATTGTCCGTAATATCAAATTGACTTGTTCGACTTGTTTTGTCTCAAATTATGGGTTATCTTGCTAAATCATTTTAAATATTTTTATTGATCCAGATCAGTGGCATTGTGTTTGATAATGTTGCCAGCTTCTATGATTGGGAATTGCTTCTAGGTATTGCAGTTGGGAAAAACAAGAAATGGCATTTTGGTAAATTATTGTAGTGTTGTGATGTGTGTAAAATCTGGGATTATTGCTTGTTGAAATAGATATAACTGTTGGGATTCTATTTAAATGACCAGATACCATTAAATGTAAATAAAGAATCAGTTGATACTTTATAATTAACTATCACAAAAAAAATACTTTACACATCACTTTTTTTTTTTTTTCTTTTTTAAACAACCATCAATTTTTGAGAAAATGACATCCAAAGTGCATTTTTTGTGAGTGAAGGGATCGAGCAAAAAAGTGCGGAACTTTTGACATTGATTTATGTTCAATCTTTAAAGTTTAAACATCAATTTGAAAAATCCGATATCTATAAACCATCTTTAACACACTTTTTTATCCGAAGAACAGACATCAGGTTTTTCTTATAAATATCATTTAAAAAATGATGTCTAAAGTCTATTTTCTAAGAAACTCCAAACAACTCCTTCAAATTAAAGAATAATTGTATTCAAACATGACCTTATTTCAAATGCAAGTCTTCATGAAGGATGTTCAAACTAGTTCATTGTTGTCATTTTGTATTCACTTCGGATCATTTTGCCAAGTAGGAGATAAAATGGTTCAGACCCAAGTGGGACATGAGTATTATATCCATATTCAAATTAAGTTGGAATTTTTATATGGATAAGATTTTTTCTCGAATCCTACTAACTAATACCATATCTTGATCCGACCCTGGTTGGGTCAAATCGGATAAGTTTTGAATGTTTGATTTTTTAGTCTATGATACTCTTTTGCAAGCTTGTAATAGTATTCTATTTTACCATTTTACACTCTCATTTTATAAAAATTCATACCGTAAAACAAGGGTATTAAAAAAAAAAAAAAAAAAATGACCTTTATAGTTTTCAAAGCAATATAAATTTGGATCGGGCAAATCTAAGGACGGATCCGTATCCGACTTGGGTCATGAAACATAAATTATATTAGACCATTTTTTTTTTCTTTGAATACACTCCAAGGATCTAAACCCACTAAATTCAATTTTTGGGTTACCTGAATCTTGGGACAAATCTGACCCATTCTATGCTTATGGCCAAGGGGTTTCAAGAGTTGTGCCAAGTATCAGTAACTGGTTGAACACTTGAAATAGAAAAAGGGTAATTTAGATATACCCCTCTGCATTTTGATAAATGTTAGAGATACGCTAGTGTTTTTAAACTAATGAAATGCCTCCTTGACCTTGGTGATCTTGTCTGGGGAGAGTATAATAAATAATCTAAATGCTTTCCTCTTCAACTTCTACATAGAGAACCCCTTGATTTTACCCTCAGTCTTCAACCTTAACATGTCATCTTCTTAAACCTTTAAACTTCAATAACGACATAGGATTTTAGGGGAATCACGAGGATGGAATTTCCCAAAATCATTCATTTTAAAGCTGAAAATTCTACCAACTTTAACTTACAAACAGAGATAGAAATTTGGGTTAGAAAAAGACGATTACTTGTTTTGGGTATAAAATCAATGATGGATTTTCCCAAACCCATCCATTTTCAATCTCTTCGGGTAAAATATTTCACCTCATCTTCAACCTCAAAATGTTGAAAATTGCTAAAATAACTTCCTATGACACTGCGTTAAATGCTACACATATGTGGAGATGTGCACAGAACCATTAATGATTTTCCTCGAGGTACGAGTAAAAAGCATCCAAGGTGCTTGCATACCGCGACGTCAGCTCATTGTCAAATGTAGTGGCTTGCACAGTCACTCTAGCATTGTTTGAAAATTTTCTAGCTAAACTTACAAATCTCAAGAACGTGATATGAATTTTGGGGGAAGAAGACGACAATAGCTGATTTTAGATAGAAATATCAAGGGTTTTCAACAACAGGTTAAGGCTCAGGGTGAAAACCATGGATTGAAGTTTGCCTATGAAGGATTGTTGGTAGAAAAGGCAGGGATTTTTACTTAAACAGCTTGGAAGATGACAAAATTTCAAGGAAATAAAAGCTTAAGGGATTCAAAAGATGTTCAACTGGTTCAAAAGATGTTCAAGGCCATGGCATTTCGCTCATTTATGTTAAGTCTTAGAGACGAAGACATAGCATGTTATCACTTTGAAGACTCAGTGGAAATAGTGATATATGTTAAAATATTTCACCTCATTTATGTTAAGTCTTAGATAGGGTTTTGTAAGTTGTTTTTAAGGGAAAGATCGCAAATATTGAATGTGCTAAAGGAAGAATGACATTTAGTAATTCCCTTGAATGTGCCATTAGTTGAAACTGCCTGTTTTTTTTTCCTTTGTACCTCTGGAAACTATCGCACTTAACAAATGAGCTTTACAATTCAAAATCTAATTTTTCCCATGAAGCCACAGAGGGTAATTATGGATAGTGTACCAAAAAGTACCTTACCAATCCATTCCATCAGTTTTATAAGCTGAATATGCTATTTTATCAGCATGAGAACCTATTCAAGCATAAACTTACAGATGTGACTGAACATCTTCTTCAATTATGGATGGGCTATGAGGATTGATGAGATAAAGAATCTTAATATAATATATTTTTAATATATAAACTTACATTTTTATATTTCTATCATAATTATTAATATATATTTTTCCAGTCTTCGTTTTCTTTGAATGTTCTACCTACCAAATTATTCCCAAACCTGACTTTGTAACTATGAACCATTAACAAAAATTGAGGATCTCAATATCACTAATCGGCTACTGCTTGAAATTTAGAAATTTCTCTAATAGACGTTAAACTAAGAAAAAGTTGAACTTGTTAGTTTAAGGTTCTTAATTAAAGAGTGAAGAAGACCCAGAAGACCATAAATTGATACATGCACATATAATAACAGAAGGTATGGATGGATTAAGACAAATTTAGATTAGGCTTCAACAACAATGATGATGATGATGATGATGATGATGCCGATATTTTTAGTATGCAACTCAGTGAATGTTAGTAATGTCCAGTAACATTACTCCTCCCTACAAAATCAAGTGCCATGGTTGAGTTACACCATAAATTGGTTGAAACTCTGATGCATATAGGAACAATTATAGACCTGCAAAGGACAAGACAGATCCTTAGAAGTCTAAGTCAATGATTTTCGTGTTTATAGTTCATACACATTTTCAAATTCGTGTAATGGATGAAGTTCAGCTAAGTTTTGCCATAAGATGGTTAACAGTTGAATTTACGATGATCAAATTATGCTCAAGGGTTCTACCACACAATCTAAACTCAGAATTAATTTTATATGACATTATAAATCACAAGATTTCAGAAGTGACATGGGCCGCATCCAAGTCAGTAGTTGCAGCAAGAGGGAGAAGGTAAAAGTCATGTTCGACATCCTCTATCACTACGTCACAAACTGTTAAAAATGACTAAATAATGTGGGAAAAACAACGGACTAAAGCCGTCGTTTATATACGACGGTTTTCACCCCTTAATGACGATTATAATAATCGTTTATTAACAACTAATTTAATCCGTCATTTAATTAGTAAAAAATTACTATTGCCACACCAAAGTTTACTAATGTTACATTGTTTGGTGTGGTGTTAATAAAATGTGAGTACTACTATTGCCGCAGCAACCTTTACCAAACCAAAATTTCGATCTCTTCTCTGTATTTTCTTCTCAAAGACAACCTAGAAATCATTTTCGATTTCTTCTCTGTTCTTCTTCCTCTAAAAAAAACCCTAGAGTTTTAACAAATCCCATTTTCGATTTCTTTTCTCGCGAGTTTGAGTTTCGGACTTACGAAACCAGGCGAGGTTCGCGCGGTAGTTCTCTCTCTCCATTTGAGAATGATTTGTATCTATTTCTTTAATTTAAGCTAGGTTTTGCTTGAATAATGGAGATTTCTTCTTTACTTTTATTTCTTCGCAGATCTCAAAGTTCTGTTACGGATTCTGCGATTCCAGTATTGATTCGAAGGTTCGCTCATTAATTTGCATTTCTACTATTTGTTTAAGGTTTAAAATCTTGAGGCATTGTTTCAATTAGTAGAAAAAACCAAAAGAGTCTTGGTTGAATCTTTTCAAAACAATTTGAAACATCTTGAGAACTGGAATGTTTCAGTGTTTTGGGTTAATGTTTCGTTCTGATCTTGGCCAAAACTTACTTCCATTAAGATTTTGGGTATCAACATTATGATTTTGAATTATATTCGCTATCTGTTCGTAACCAGATTCACCTTATTTGGTTGATATATGATTTAACTAAAGGACTATAATGCCATATTAGATATATCATATTTATGCTCTTGATGTTCTGCAGGCATCTTGTAATGCACTTCTATTTTAATTGGCCAAAATAATTAAACTAAGAACAGCGTTACAGGCTGAAAAATCTTATCATGGCTTTAACAAAATATATTATTCTTAAAATGAGTTATTTGCATCTAAGGAGGTGCTTAGCCAACCAATAGAGGTTTGCCAGTCTATCAAGCCACAATGTTGTGCTTAGCTTGGAAATTTCATATCAAATTTCATGGGGTAATTGATACTTAGTTTTCTTCCTTCATCATCATTATTAGTGACTTAAAGCTGCAATGGGTATGAAGACCTTTAGTGTTGAGAGAACTCTTGGAATTCAATGTGATAATATTAACTTTATTAAAGATATAATTTCTACTCAATTAATTGGTTGATCATTACATGAGTCCTATTAGTGTTTGGATGTCCTCCAAATTGTTGATAAATTTTACACACCTCTCACAATTTCCCTTAATGCTATGTTTGGATTGAGAGAAATTTAGAGAAAAGAAGAGTTTGTGGTGGAGATTGGTGAGAAAGTTGGAAGGTTTTGATGCTTAATTGTAAATGCAAAAATGTTAAAAGCAGAGTTATTTTTTATTTTTTGGGTGGGGGTAATCCTAGAAGAATAATGTCAAGAGAAAAAAAAATATTTATATTAGGTACGATTTGATTCATTAACTACTTTAAAGAGATCATCCTAAAAACTCAATCCAAATCCAAAAATATCTATTAGATTCTATTGAATTTTGAATGAGATATGATGCATTAACATCCTTAGTGATCTCTTGTTTCTAGTTGCATTCATCTATGTCAATAAAAAAATAATTTATATCAAGTATTATTTAAGGAAAAGAAGATGGGATTAGATATTGTGGTCTCCCATATCCTTGGTGTTGAGATAATAATTTGAGCCAAACCTTTGTAATGTTTGAATGGTGTGTTTTAATTTTAATTGGGGTATGATAAATAATTTAAGAAATTGGGGTGTAATTAGTACAAGTTGGGGTGCCAAGCCAATAGCAGCTCTTATAAATTTTGAACTGGCAAACATGACCTTTGTGTCTATAATTCACTTACTATTACATTATATCTTCTTTCTTCTGGGATATTCGTAGCTTTGCTCGAAGCTGCTAGAAAAGCTAACTTCAAAGATATATCAAGCCGAATAGCAACCGGATTCTCATCTGGAAGGTATAGCATTCTAGTAAGGTTGAGTTGGGCAGATGTGTTACATAGAGAGACAATACATAATGTTTTACAATCAATGACTTTTTCCTTCTAAGGGGATGCAATTTTAAGTTTCTGTTCAACATTGCTAATATCTCTACAAATATAGGAACATTATGTGAATTATTTTACTAAGGCGTGTCTTTCTCTACATGTTGAATATGGTTTAGTGTGCCACTTTGTTTTGGTGAGATAATCTGTGCTATCGGTTGATGTTTCTACTAATACTTTTGTTGGCATTGGTGGCCTGAAATGACAATTTGTTTTTTCTTTTTTTCTATGAATTAAGGTGGTGTTAGCAAATCTTGGTGTTGCTATAGAATCGTTTTATTTTATTTTATTTTATTTTCTAGTGTGTTTATGACATGGTATCTAATCGCTATGTTTGTTTGTTAGGTGCCACACTCCTGGCTTGGTTGTAATCTATGTTGTTGCAATCCTGTTGCATGATGTCTCATGAGCATTTTATCAAAGTCATGTTCAAACTCATCTTTCCAAATATCCTCACATTAGTGTAAACAACTATGATTTACAAGTCTCATACCTTCATTTCGATAAATGTCCAAAGTCTACATCGTGACTTGATAGACACTCCTCAGCATGATATTTAGATAGATCACACACCATTTTTCACTCTGGTATTTCCTTTACTGTCCATCATTAGCCACTCTGATCATCATAAATGTCCAAAGGCTGCCAATGTCTATTTGAAATTTAATTTTTTAGACTTTGACCATCAACGTGGAAGTTGTGGTCCCCCGATTGTCCACGTCTGTCTCGTACCTCTTCATGACACTTGGCATTCAACAGATTTGTAAGTGGAACTGTCAATGGATCGGATCAAACTCAATATATGATCCATTTCGATCTGATATCTTTGGGTCCAAATTAAGGACCTGGGTTCTGCTAAATTTGATTTGATAACTTATTGGATCGATCTTGGATCAACCATCTCATAATTCAATAGGGCACTGATTTGATATTATGTTGGAAATAAACAAAAGATACATATACTTTTATTAAATTTATTCAAGTTGAATAAAGATCAATCCAAAATTATTGAGTTTCAAAATCAGAATAAATCAAATCCAGAAAAAATACATCTTTTTCTATAAGCAAGCAAGTTTTTGATTAGAAATCAGTAAATGAGGTAAATTTTGAATTCAAGTCATGGTATCAACTCCCATAGCATCTAACCAATTTAGCAAACTAGCACCTTTAACTTGGAACAATACATATCATAATTGATCAGGTCAAAACTAATTGGTAGATCCAAGATTTGAGCCTAGTAAAATTCTTAAACTAATTCGCTGGACCAATTCATTGTAGAGACTGCATTTTTAAAATTGAAAATGTGAGTTTGACCGATGTCAAGGATACAATTTCCATTTTAAATACATTGAATCAACTAACTTTGTTTCTATATCTGTTTTGAACACATTGAACAAGTTGAAACTTGTTTTTATTTCTGTTTTAAAACTCATTGAACCAGCTGAAAATTGCTTTTATTTCTGTTTTGAACAAATTGAACCAACTGAACTTACATATCTTTGAATGATACTTTTTGAGACACAAACACATTGGATCAATTAAACTTGAAATGGTGGTTTCTCTGAATTTAGGACCTCATATTTAAGTTGTACAGAATTGAAAAGTATGGTGGAGGTTTTCCCCATTAATGTCTCGTTATGATCAAGTATGGGATTATGGGATAAAGCATGGATGATGATGATGATGAAATTTATTGTTATGATACACTTTAGCATTATTGTTATTATAGTTGATTGGCAGAATTGGCTTGATTTACTGTTTTCTACAGAAACCAAAACTAATCTAGGGGTATGCCCCCTAACACATTGTACACTATTTCTCTTTACTGGAGCTATGGATAGCATTAATTAGGAATTTTATTTGTAGTTATGCTTCCATGTATTTCTCAATTGTATGTGTCTGTATCATTTTCCTTTTAAGGATCTATATTGGCATTTTGTGCTCAATTGATATTGAGCTAACATGGCAGTGTTCCTGGAACAATAGATTTTTTAGCTTTAGAAGACACTGTCATGTCAGCACAATATTGAGTGCAGTGTCGTGGAGCATAGTCAGTTCAGCATTTTCCTTGTCATGTGCATAATGTGAGTTCATACATAGGTTGAGATTTTATACGTATCTCAACAATGTGAACTTCCTTTTCATCTTCTTTATCTTCTTCGCTTCCATGATCTCCACGAAGGTCTGGTATGTGATTTTGTCCTCAAATCAATTTGTCAAGTGCGGTTAGGTTGTCAAGAGTCAGCATCTTGATTGCTTCTGTAGCTGGTCTTCCATCAGATAGATTGATTGCTGCTATTTGTGGAATGGTGGCTAGAATATTAACTTCTCTAGGTTTGTCTTCATGCCTATACCTCTTTACAGTCACACCTTGACCATTAATTTCCTGGGTCTGAATGATACATGTCTTAGAATGGTGGACGGTCCAGCAGTTGTCATGAGAGCTAACTAGTGCTTTAACAAGATCACTAACCAGACCAGCTTGGTGAGCCTGAAAGTCATGGTGATCAATTTCTAACTATGACGTCATAATTGAACATTTTTTCATCACTTATTCGAACGAGAGTGAAAGGTTTCTCATTCATGACGGTCAAGATTGTTATCCAAACTGGATAGCGTCCCTTTAGTATGACTCTAAGGATTTTTCATATTTCAGGAACAAAAAGGTCTAGAAGAGTGTCATCACAAATTTTGATGCTGTCTTTGGAATTTTGATACATAGGTTCTGATAAGGTCCCAATAATCTCGGTTTGGGACCGTAATTTCACCGAGATTACCATCGTATAAATACTAGTTCCCTTAAAATAATAATAAATTTTATTAAATCCCAAATTAATGTGGCTAACAATAGTTTGTTACTAATTTCAGGTAAAAATGGCACATTCAGAAACCAACAAACGGTGTAACAATTACTGTTACAACATGCGAGCAAAAAGGAAGCATCCGGAAAAATCTCGAGGATTTTGGGGGCCACGTCACCGCGCCGCGGCTAGCTAAGACCGCGCCGCGGTCATTTAGAGGAATTTGTCTTCGAGATTTTTACAGAAACTTCTAGAAGCTTCGGTGGTTGTAACTGATTGGGTCATTTGAGTTGAATTATCCGCCAAACCACCCCGATTACCCGAATACGAACATTATAAATTGGGAGGTTGATTTTAGAGAAAAGGGCTCTTCTCTTCTTCTCTTCTTCTCTTCTTCCATAATTTTTTGTTTTTATTTTTTTAATTCTCTGTAATTTTTCCTTTGGGTGAGCTTTTGAGTGTAGTGAGAACATCAAGAGTAAACCATTGGCTCTATTGTAAATCTTTTGAGAGATCTTCAAGAAAGGAATCAAGTTGCATTTCTATTTTACATTTTCTTCTCATCTATTGTCTTCTTTACTTTCTTTTTGCTGCAACTATGAATCTTGCAATGAGTGGCTAGAATCTCCTTAGAGAGTTTAATAATGCCAGAGCAAGTCCATCCATTTAATATAGTTTCAAATTCATTATTCTTGCTTATCTTGTTAAACATTCTGTAAATTCTTCTTTGATTAGATCCTTTAGCTTATATTTCTGATTCAACTTTGATAGCCATTACTTAGATAAGTTCAAGAATGGCTACGCTCTGTGAAGAATCGGAATATAGGTTAAGCAATCTCAATCAGATTAGGATTTACATGAATAACTTTTAGTTACTTTCGTTGATTAAACGGCTCCACTTTCCGATCCATGAGCAATGACTTGTCACATGGATTGAGTTAGATTCAGAATTAATCTGCATTGTGGATGGTTTGCAAAGGCTACATTGAACTCTCTAATCCCTCTCTCTTAGAATTTCAATCTTTATTTTCTGTTTAGATTTCAATTTAGTTTCTACTACAACTCTGTTTTGTTTTTAAAACTAATCTGTTTTTGTTTCTAAATTCTGTTTTGGCCTTTTTATCCGAATGAATCCTTGAATCTTCATTGTCCCTGTGGAACGAATTCGACTTGCCCAAAGTCTTAGTTCACATCTTTATCTCTGCATTTATTTAGTAAGATTTACAATCGATCAGGTTCATATATAGGTTGAGTTCATAATAATTTTCACACAAAATCATGGGAATTAGCTTTAGAGTTTGAATGTGCTACATGGGTCGGGTCTGTTGACTCGACCGTGTAAATACAAAATCTAATAGTTGAGATTTTATACGTATCTCAACAATGTGAACCATGTTCATTGTGTCTAAGCTTGCAGGCAGAATTCTCAGCCTATACAAACATATTGTATATTGATTTAGCTTCTGTGGAGAAAGTTGCATCAAGTAAAAATGGCACCTGTTTACCAGGAATGGTGCTTAAAATTAGAACACCTAATTTGTCCAATGTTCCTCCTTGAGACAGGGAGTCTTTAAGCTTTATGAGTTGCTACGTGTGTTTGCTATGGTGGAACAATTACAATGAACATCTTTTTTTTTTTTTAAATATGGAAAATGGTACTTACTAAATCCAAGTTATTTGAAAATTATTTATTCTGTTTTTTTTTTCCTCGATCATCTTGTTGTAAGTTAATGTTCTTCCATGAATTATGCTGCAACTAGAAAACAAAAAAATCAAATTTTCCAAATAAACTGATATTCCCCTTCAAACTGCTAAGATGTTAAAGAAAAGCATGTGCCCTAAATTTCATGTTCATATCAAACCAATAACATTAAAAACCTCCCCACTTTTAATTAATTAAATTTTGGATTATATCCGTCAATGGTAGTATTTGATGATAATGTGTGCTTCCTAAGATTCACCATCATCATGGAAAACATGTAGATGAGGGTAATTGGATCGAAACACTCAAGATATGGGGTCCATATATATAGGAAATAGTACCCCAAAATAAGTATAAATAGATATATAGATAGGAGACTACATTTGTTATCTATCAAATGCACACACGTGAAACGAGTCCGACTTTGAAGCAGAGCAGGCCGTTTCAAAATTTTGAAGGGAACCCTCCCCGTTATAAGATATGTGGCATTTTGTATTTATTTCATGACCTTAGATTTCCACCAAAATTTGGAATACCTCCTTGGAAATACCAATGTAAACCAATGGAGAGGGTTGTTTCAAAATTTTCAAGGGTCCTACTCGCTTCAAAGTTTTTTCCCATGGGATACTAGAGGCACATAACATCTAAACTAGTAACACAAAAATAAAAAGTTTCTCGTTTTATCCTTCTATAAAGAAGGTTATGAGTTCAAATTTTGTCTAGGAGCATTTTAGACAGACCAATAAATCAGATGACATTCTAAAAGACAACTTTGAGCAGAGTCAGAAAATTATATAATTAGTTCCATTACAGTCTGTTCAAAATATATTTCATTCTTCTGATTCATTTACCTTCCACAATCTGAGTATTTCGATACTTTATAGCAGCTGTTCTGATTCATCAGTCTGCCATGTAGCTATTGCTAGAGTATGACGGCCACCACACGCGACAAGCTTAGCACACCAACATCCTCCGCCACTGCTACTCAGATTCCTAGGTTGTGGAAGGTTAATGGGTACATCCATAGGGTGACCAATGGTTACTTTTCTCCCACATCCAAGACGTCCATGGTCTCCACGTCCAAGAAAGACAGACGTTGGTTTTGATTTCTACAAGTCAAGTGAAGTGAAGTTGGTAGAAATTTTTTGAAAACTACTTTAAACATTGGGATGTGGATTAAAATCGACACCATGAAAATGGGGCATGTTGGACTATGATTGCACATGTAAAATTTGAAAAAAAATGATTTCCATTTGAAAAATGTAAATTTTTGTGTTTTTGGTGTATTTATTTATTTTGTTAGATTTCAATTTTCTGTTCAATAAAAATTATCATTTTCTTTTCAGGTGAAAAATATTAAAAATGACAAACAATAGTGGCTAAATTTGGAAGAAAAAAAAAAAGTGTCAAAAAACGATAGCTTTAAGCCGTCGTTTATATGTATTAATTAAATTTAAATTCGACTAACAAAATGACGGGGTTGGGCCGTCGTTTTATTTTGACAAATCATGACCGTCGTTTTTTACGACACTTTGTTGACACGTGCCAACCATCGTTCACTAAAAACGACATCGTTATTTACAACGGCTCTTGCGACGGCGGGGACTATCAATTTTTCTTAAAAACGACGGTTTTGGCCCGTCGTTTTTTGTAAAATATGACGTAGTGCCCCATATGAATCATATAACAAAGGCAAATATAGATCTATGAAATCAGATTTTATCAAAAAAAAGTTTCTTTCTAGTACACCAGCACAAGGTGAAAAGCCATGAAACAAATTGAGAAAAGAAAAAAATTGATCAAATGCCATGTAATGTCACTGCCCACAAAATGAAGAAACAATAGTAAGACTTCTAAGCTAATTATGGTTACACAGATCTGTAAACCAAGGGATACACCATGTCAATAAATTCAAAATACTATGAATAAGAAGCTTTATATTTACCTTGAAGAGTTTCTACAACTGTGCTGCCCGCTTGATCTCTTGATTGAATTGATCCTCTGAAGCCTGATCTGTTCTCTAAGATTCCCTGGTCGTCATCAACCTGATTACTCGAGTACTCTTCAGATTCTAAGATAACCTTCTCAGCAATTTTTTTCTTCTCTTTCTGTTTGTATTTTGAGGATGTTGGATTTGATGTAGCACAAGGATTTGTTTCACTAATTTAAGGAACACAGATATGAATCTCCTCATATCCGAGCAAACCAATTTGAAATTGTTGCGAACGATATGAGGGTTTTATTTAGAAGAAAGTGAGAAGTTTGTTCTAAATTTGGGATCAAATCTATGCCAATTAAAATGGTTAAGGGTTTTGAATATTCATTTTAAATATTTATCTCAACCCCCTACAGCAGATTGGTTAAATGGGATAGGATCACGGCCGCACCTCATTTGTCTACAGATACAAAACTTTGAATTAGAGAGACTTTCTAATGGAAATCTTCAAAGCCTTCAAATTTTAAGCCTAAGAAACTGTTCTAATTTATGAAATTGCCAAAAAATATAGCATCTGTGGAGGGTAATTCTCGGAGCTACTAACACGTGGCACTCAAGGGAAATAATTACCGACCCACAGAGTATATAAGAACTACCGAGCTTAATTACAACTCGAAATACTTATGGCTGATGTAACAGGTGTGACATCACCATCACTAAAAGGACATATGTGACAACGCACGACCTGATAGATCGGTTGTAACTGCCCTTGACCTATCAGGGTAATTATAGCAACTCCTGTAGCTGTCAGAATAGAGAGCAGGTGCAACAATTCTAAGAGAAACTATTGAGCATATCCTAAGATATCCTTCAATCAGGATACCTATAAATAATAGGTTGCAACTCATGTCAAAGGTTAGAAAAAATCTTTTCTGAGAACTCTTTACTAGCTCGGCACTAATTCAAACTTGATCGTCGGAGTGACCTTGTAACAGGCTGCCCTCCGAACTTCAAGCTTTCAAGGGAGATCATGAGGTAGAGTGTAGACACCCCAGTTTTGCACTTGCTTGATTAATCAACTCGTCAACCAGATTGCGACGATTCCCAATGATGGATGGTTATTCCAATGCTCTGTTTGTTACCAGATATATTTTAGAAATTCGGATAAGGTATCTCAAGCAAACAAAACTATAAAAACTACGCTAGGAAAATATAATTCCAAAAACATAGAAATCATCATCTTGCAAACAAAAAGAAGTTTTACGATAAAAATCACTAAAAATGATCAAATTACCAAAATACCCGTAATCTCAAAACATCCCTCGAGCCTACACTACGCTTAGGAAAACTCTTTCAAACATATAAAACAACAAATCGAAATCAAATAAATCATTTCGTTAATTTTCACAAAATTCAACAAAATTACAAAAATGCCCCTCATAAAGTTCACGACCATTTCGCAGAAAAAATTTCATAAATGATACAAACTAATATTCCCATTGAATTCCTTATGAAAAATCGATTCCAAAACATCCTTGAACATTGAAAAATAACTTAAAACACAAAAAGTCTTCTCCGAGGGCAAAACGATAATTTTATAATTTTAATAATTAAAATTTTTAAAATTAATAATTAAAACATTAATTAATGTAAATTAAAATCCTAATTAAAATTAAAGTTAATCAAGTAAGACTTAAGTCAAAATCCTAAAATTAAAGTCAATCAAATAAGACTTAAGTCAAAACCCTAATAGAATTCTAATTAAACTCTAAAATTATCTAAAATAATTCTAATTAAACTCTAAAACTACCTAAAAGAAACATAATTAAACTCTAAAACTAACCCTAAAAGAATTTCAATTAAACACTAACTCTATCTAATAGAATTATAATCAAACATTAACTCTATCTAAAATAATTCTAATTAAACACTAGCTCTATCTAATAGAATTATAATTAAACATTAACTCTATTTAAAAAGCACCTAAATAAATCTATAAATAAGGACCTTTACAACCTATTTTCGTAGGTCAAGGGAAAATCTTAGAATAAATAGGTTAAGGAGGCTCCCCAACCTTCCAAAAACCCTAATTTTGAAGTCCTAACATCTTACCTATCATCCAACCCCCAATTTTAGTTCAAAAAATACCTAGAAATTCATCAAAAATACCCAGAAATTTATCAAAAATTAGGAATCACTTAAATCTAAGGAGAAGATACTTTATCTTGGAGATCAGAAGCGGATCTAGTAATAAAAACGAAGCAAGGAATCTCTCCGCCAGCTCTGAGGGAACTATCGTTGTGATCATCTAGGTATTTTTCATTCTTTTTTTTTTTTTTTTAGGTCTTTTAGCAATGTAGTTTTATTTGGGAAAAGTAGAAACCGGAGTTTGTCGGGTGGGGTTGGTACCTAATACCTTCCAAACCCGTAACGTGATCCCCGGACCCGTATTTTCTTTCGTAAATTAATGTTATTTGTCTTTTAGAGTCAATGTATGGTTCCTAGACCATAATAACTAGGCGCCGACTTTCAAACCTCAAAAATCAAAAGCGGATCCACATACCCCGTGGATTGAAGGCGCTTTCAGTAACGACTCCACTAGGGATTATTGAGGATCAAACTTGAAAAGCCCCAAGTAGGGGAACATTGCCATTTAGACCTAATTTTTTTTTATATATTTGTTTTGTTTATTTTTAGTTTATTTGATTCGTTTATTTTTTAGATTGTATTATATTCTCTCGGTATCATTTTTAGCCTATTATTATGGAATATTATTTACTATGATTCAATTTAGGGTCGTTTGTATAAACACCTCATTTTTGCACTCGCCTGATTAATCAACTCGTCAACCTGATTGCAATGATTCCCAATGATGGATGTTATTTCTATTGCTTTATTTTGTTACCAGATATGTTTCAGAAATCCGGATGAGGTATCTCGAACTGACAAAATCTTATAAACCACGCTACGCTAGGAAAATACAACTCCAGAAACATAGAAATCATCATCTTGCAGATCCAAAAAGAAGCTTTACGATAAAAATCACTAAAAATGACCAAATTATCAAAATACCCCTAACCTCAAAATAACCCTAGAGCCTACGTTACGCTTAGGAAAACTTTTTCGAACACATAAAACAACAAACGTAATCAAATAAATCATTTCACCAATTTTCACAAAATTCGACAAAATTACGAAAATGCCCCTCATTAAGTTCATGACCATTTCACACAAAAAATTTCATAAATGACACAAACTAACATTTTCATTGAATTCCTTACGAAAAATCGACTCTAAAACATCCTAAAACATTAAAAACCGACTTAAAACGTGAAAAGTCCTCTCTAGGGGCAAAATGATAATTTCACAATTTTCATAATTAAAAATTTTGAAATTAATCAATAAAACATTAAATAATTAAAGTGAAACATTAATGAAATTAATTTAAAATTTTGAATTAAAAAAATCGATCAATCGGGCTTTCAAGTAAAATTGTTGAGAGTTCGTGGGATATTTCTTTAAGGACCCCTCCATTTGGGGGTCCAAAGAATTAAAGAAATAATGGAGGAGGCTTCTCCAAAAATTTAAAGTCAATCAAGCAAGACTAAGGTCAAGGTATTAAAGTCAATCAAATGAGACTAAAGTCAAAATTAAAGTCAATTAAGCAAGACTAAAGTCAAGATATTAAAAGTCAATCAATTAAAACTAAAGTCAAAATATTAAAAGTCAATCAAATAAGACCAAAAGTCAAAATCATAATAGAATTCTAATTAAATAATAACTCTATCTAATAAAGTTCTAACTAAAAAATAATTCTAATTAAAACACAATTCTAACTAAAACACAACTCTAATTAAAAGAACTCTAATTAAATACTAACTCTATCAAAATCAACCCCTAAAAAAATCTATAAATAGAGGTACTCACACCCTATTTTCGTATCAAATCATAAATCCTAAGAGAAGTAGGTCTAAAAGCCCCCTTAGCCTCCCATAAACCCTAGTTTTGGAGCCCCAACTCCTTACCTAACATCCCTTCTTCGATTTTAGCCTAAAAAACACCTAAAAGCCCTTTAAGAACACCCTAAAATCCATTAACAAACTCGAAGAATTCAGATCCAAGAAAGAAGAGATACCTTACCTCGGAGATCGAAAATCAAATCCGGAGACAGAACGAAGCAAGAAGTACGATACAAGGAGTAATTTTTATCGGATCCGAGGGAACAAAAGTCTTTGCTATCGGAAAGGTATAACTTCTTATTTTTATTTTATTATTATCTAGGTTTTTTTTAGCAATGTAACTTGTTTGGGAAATTAGTAGAGACCGGCTTTGACCGGGCAGGGTTAGTGCCTAACACCTTCCAACCCCGTAACATAATCCCCGAATTTAGTTTTTTCTGTTCTAGATTAGTCCTTTATCTGTTTAGAGTCATTGATCGGTTCCTAGACCGTAATAATTAGGTGGCGACTCCCAAATCTCAAGGGTCAAAAGCGGATCCGCGCACCCCGTAGATCGAGGGCGCTTTCAATTTGGGATGATCCTAAATAATGTAGGATATTGAGAGGATGATGATGTGGAAAAATAGGTGTTGACCCATTTTTATTTGTATTTTTTTTGGCTTTGTATTATCCTTTATTGATATCCTTTGGTTCGATTTTGGATACTTTAATTTAGCATATAATTTTTTTTTTTATGATTTAATCTAAGGTTATTTGGGATGACCCTAAACAATGAAATATTCAAATTGACATATGAATTAAGGATGAGATGATGCTGGAATTGGTTATAAAAGTTTGAAAAGCATATTCTTGGATGTTTTTTTTTTAATCCCAATTAAAAGTCGATTTGGGAGTCTCCCAAATAATCTAATGGTTTAAAGGAAAATAATGAGGTAAAATGGAATGAAGGTTGTTGGATCATAAAGATTTTTTTTTTAAATAAAAAAATTTTTATTTATTTATTTTTATTTTTATTTTTATTTTTTAATTTTTTTTAAGGCACATGCATTGATATTTGATAGTAAATTTTTTTAATTAAACATTTAAAAAAAACATTTTTTTTTTAAATTAAAAAAAAAACGTTATAAAAAACGTTTAAAAAAAAGAAAAAAACGTTTAAAAATTAAATTAAAAAAAATGTTTTAAAAAAAAATCTAAAAAAAAAATGTTAAAACAAACGTTTAAAAAAAAGAAAATAAAAAAAAATGTTATAAAAAAATATATAAAATAAAATAAAATAAAAAACGTTAAAAAAACGTTTAAAAATAAAAAAAAATTTTAAAAAAAAATTAAAAAATAAAACGTTTTGAAAAAAAAAAATAAAAAAAAACGTTTTTAAAAATTTTTAAAAATAAACGTTTTTAAAAAAATTTTAAAAAAAACGTTGTTAAAAAAAATTAATTTTTTTAAAATAAGTTAAAAAAAAATATTTAAGAAAAAACATTTAAAAAAATTAAAAAAAAATTTCTTTGTTTCAAAATTTTTTATTTTAAATAATATTCGATTTTTCTCTTAAGAAAAAGGGGAACAATTTTTTTAAAAACTAAATTCAATTTTTTTTTATTTCTTTAAATTAAATAAAAAATAAAACATAAAAAATAACAAAAAGGAAAAATCATCATCCCTTGTCTCAACGATTATCATCATTTCCTCGATTCAATATTTATTAAAATATCAATTTATTTTGGGATCGTCCAAAAGTGATCTTTGATTGGGCCATATATATTTGTGTTTGGATTAAGAATTGTATGCTTGTTCAAACGATCGAATCCGATTATTAGTCCTTGTGTTAAATGCCTATCTAATATTGTCATGATCTTAATATATGTTTGATGTGCTTATTTTTTATCTTAATGATGTGATTAGATTATTATTTGTTTTGGATAATATTCATGTGATACCCATGTCGTAATGATATGATCAGGCCTATGGGCCCATTTGTTTGAAAAAGGCCTCGGGCATACCCCACCCTGTTTTGCACACACCACTAGCATGTTTATCGCTTTGCACATTTGCATGTCCCTTATAGCTAACGTGGCACTAGTGCATGGCCCGGTCTCTTCGGAGATGCGACGTCATTTATGAAAATCGCAACTCTAGTCACTTACCTTAAGGTATCTAAAACTGGGGCATCAGTACTGTTTGATCAGGTGACTCTGAAAGGTATATTGATGCACCTAGGTTGGAACGGCTTGAGCTTTTGACCTATTGTAAATCGCACAGTCACATGTCCTAATTGCTAACATAGTACTAGTACGTGGCCAGTCCCCTCATGGAATGCTAAATCATTTATGAAAGCTATAACCTTAGACTTGTACTTATACACTATATCAAAGATAATCTATGTTCACCAACTACACTTCTTGGTTAAAATCAGTGCCTAAACGAAATCCTACCCCGTTGTACCCTACTGTACGAGGGGGATAGACAATGTCTATTTTAGACGAGAGGTATTTAAGTAAGCTCTTACTCAGCATTGTGCGCCACTTCTCAACTGAGGATTAAACTGACTACTTTTGATTTCAGAGAAATGGGTTAGAGTTTTAGATTATCACCTATATGGTATATCAAACCAAGTCACCACATACCGTCTGATTGAGTACGTTCAAGAGGTATATAGGTGCACTTGGATAAGGGTGGCCAAATAAATTGCAGTGCACGTAGTAAACCTAAAGTCTAGGAATCTTCCTATAGGTCACGACCCGAACCGACTATGGGTGTTCCCGAGTTGATATAATCAATCCAACCAATAGGCAAGTGGTCGAACCAATCCAAACTGTTCAAATTAAACCCGCAATATCGGTCTGACCCAATGTGTAAAATGTAAATCAATTGGCCCAATCAATAAATGGATCAAATTGATCAATATCAAACTGATTGGATCAATTGGTTTTACTTTCAAAGATTCAGACTATTTTATACCAATAAGATTCGATCTTAGGGTCAAATTAATTTGTCTGATCAAAAGTTATATCATAATCAGGGGTAGACCCGTGACTAATCTTTTTCACATTCTTGATCATTATAGACTTATAGTGCATTTGGATTCGATATTTCCCACTGGAGGACTAATTTATATCAAAATTTTAATCATGTAGTTAAGAGTCAAACCTTCATAATCGATGGTTAATCTTAGTTACCCATAAACGTTCTAAACCCTCATCTGTGTCATTTTGGGTCCGTCAAAAGAGTCATCTAGTTAAAGTACTAATATCAAGTCCAAGTAGTTCATCCACCTAGAAGGATCTCCCTGCTTTGTAGATAAGCATCCCTAAGTTTTCTTTTAGTTTCAGTTCAGTTTTCGACAGTCTTTTCAGTTACTTTAGTCTCTCTTTAATTTTCGAGTTTTAGTCGAGTTTGTCAGTCTATGTTTTTTTAATTCCAATAAATAAAGAAGCTTCTGATTATCATACGTGTAATAATGATTTGAGGATAATATTTAAATGAGGATTGACTTAGAGCTCGCTAATCAAACTTAATAAATATTACAATTAAAGAGTACACTCAAGAAGTGCAAATTGGTGATACATTATCCTTAGGGAAACATGAAAGAATAATAAATTTACTTGAGAAATTCAACAATGTTCCTGCATGGTCTCATTAGAATAGATTGCATCAAAATAAATCAAGACATAAAGTCGAGGGTGAACTTCAAAGTCGAAGTTTATCGGTCAAGAATGATGTAGATGAAACCATCGACAAAGGTGCTAAAATCCGCAAGAAATGATCCATCATGTTTTTCACTCAAGAGAGAAAAGTTCTCATTCGTAAAAGAATATGAGATTTTCTTCGAAGTTTGGAAAGGGTTGAACGAGTCAATATTAAATACAAAGAACTCAATCACACTCAATTTCGTAGAAGAAGACTGAAGATTTTTCTTTTTCAAAAGAAGAAATTACTTGACAGAGTACTTCAGATACCGAATTCTTGAAACTTTGACCAAATCAAGTAGTATTTCACCAGAGGAAGCCTTCTTTAGTCGAACCATTTTCCGATCTTACAAAAAAAAGATAACTTTTTTTAACCCCTCGCAGTTTCTAAAAAATATCAAATAGCATGTTTCTTTCTAAACCACACCAACCAACATCAAGAGGGAAGTCTAAGTATGAACTACGTTTTAATTTGATCCAAAAGAAAAAGAAATATTTGGGGTATGTAAGCAACCTGAGAAGTTACTTCAGGTCTGATCACGCAAAAAAATGTATTCTCTTAAGAAAAATGTCATCCAAAAGAAAAATTCCCTATTAAAAGTTTCAAAAGAAAAGAATGCCAAACTAAGGGTATTAGAAAATTTGACAGAAAATAAAAGAATACCAAACTAGGGGCATTAAAAAAAATTGATAGAAAATAAAAGAATGCCAAACTAGAGGCATTAGAAAAAAGAATCAAAAGAATTAATAAAAAAAAATAATGACAAAAAAGGGAATATTAGACTAAGGGCATTTTGGGAAGTCGAGTGTAGACACCCCATTTTTGCACTCGCCTGATTAATCAACTCGTCAACCCGATCGCAACAGTTCCTAATGATGGATGTTTATTCCAATGTTTTATTTTGTTATCAGATATGTTTCAGAAATCCAGATGAGATATCTCGAACTGAAAAAACATTAGAAACCACTACGCTAGGAAAATATGACCCCAGAAACATATAAATCATCATCTTGCAGACCAAAAAGAAGCTTCACGATAAAAATCACTAAAAATGATCAAATTACCAAAATACCCCTAACATCAAAATAACCATAGAGCCTACGTTACGATTAGAAAAACTCATTCAAACACATAAAATAACAAATCGAAACCAAATAAATCATTTCGCCAATTTTCACAGAATTCGACAAAATTATGAAAATATCTCTCATAAAATTCACGACCATTTCATACAAAAATTTCATAAATGACAAAAACCAACATTCCCATTGAATTCCTTATGAAAAACTGATTTCAAAACATCCTGGAACATTGAAAAATGACTTAAAACGTAAAAAATCATCTCCAAGGGTAAAACGATAATTTTAAAATTTTGATAATTAAAAATTTTGAAATTAATAAATAAACTATTAAATAATGTAAAGTGAAACATTAATAAAATTAACTTAAAATTTTGAATCAAAAAATTGATCAATTAGACTTTCAGGCAAAATTGTTGATAGTTGTCAGGATATTTATTCAAGGACCCTTCCATCTGGGATCCCAAAGAATTAAAGATATAATAAAAGGGGGTTCTCCAAAAATTAAAGTCAATCAAGTAAGACTAAAGTCAATCTCAAAGTCAATTAAGTAAGGTTAAAGTCAAGATATTAAAAGTCAATTAAGAAAGACTAAAGTTAAAGTATTAAAGTCAATCTCATAAGACTAAAGTCAAAACCCTAATTTAAACTAATTAAGTCAATCTCATAAGACTAAAGTCAAAATCCTAAATCAAAACTCTAATCTAAACTAATCAAGTCAATCTCATAAGACTAAAGTCAAAACCCTAAATTAAAACCCTAAAGACTAAGTCAATCTCATAAGACTAAAGTCAAAACCCTAAGTTTACTAATCAAACCCTAATTCTTCTAAAAAACTTTATAAATAAGAGCCTCCACACTCCATTTTCGAAAAAAATGATAAATCCTAAGAGAAGTAGGTCAAAAAGCCTCCTTAGCCTCCCATAAACCTTAATTTTGAAGCTCCAACTCCTTACCTAACACTCATACTTCAATTTTAGCTTGAAAAACACTTAGAAGCCCTTCAAAAACACCCTAAATCCCATATAAAAATTTTGAAGAATCTAGATCTAAGAAAGAAATACCTTACCTCGGAGATCATAAATAAGATCCGGAGATAAAACAAAGCAATGAATACGGTACAAGAAGCGATTTTATAAGATCTGAGGGAATAGAATCGTTGCATTCGAAGGTAAAATTTCTTTTATTTATTTATTTTTCTATCTAGGTTTTTTGTTAGCAATGTAGTCTTGTTTGGGATAAGTAGAGACTGGCGTTTGTTGGACGGGGTTGATGTCTAACACCTTCCAACCCTGTAACGTGATCCCCGGATCCATATTTTTCTTTCGTAGATTAATTTATTTGTCTTTTAGAGTCAAAGTTAGGTTCCTAGACCGTAATAACTAGGTGGCGACTCCCAAACCTCAAAGGTCAAAAACGGATCTGTGCACCCCGTGGATCGAGGGCGTTTTCATCGAGCCTTTTACCATTTCTTTCTAAACCATGTCCTAAGCCCATCTATTAAGTCCTCTTGAATGCTAATTGACTCGGTTAAGGTGTATGGAACTAAGAAGCTGTTGAGTTGAATATTCAAGATCATCGAGAAAAAAGAGAAACTCGCTAAGTCAAAAACCCGAAAAGGCGATTTAGGCAAAAGTTAGGGCATAACCATAAATAAATAAAAAAATCTGCTAGGTTGAAAACTTGGAAAGGCAACCTAAGTAAAAATTAGGACATCATCAAATGGGAGGAAATGTCCCATCAAGAAGAAAAATTCAGAAGGAAGCTTGTACAAAAACTAGAAAATACAGAATAATTCAAGCCACAATATTCATTTTTTAACCAAGAGCTCATATCCGATAAAGACAATATTGAAGTCGAAAAAGTCAGAAGTCATCTTGAACATTGTAAGATCTTCAAGAGTATGTTTACTTGTTCAAGTGTTCGCTAATGGAAGATGTAGAATCATCAATCACTTTGAAGAGAAAGATCTTATATTCTAATATTTATCAAGATTTTTTAAGTCTATTTCAAGCATTTTTCAAAAGAAATTCGAAAGAAAATGGTCAATCCCTTATTGCACATATGATAATTTTAAGAGTCTTAAATTTAAGGAAATGTCAGTTCTTCTATCTGTCATACATCAGAGTCCATATTTTTCAAGCGTAATCCATTCTATTAGTTTCGTAATCAAGTTCTAGTTAAAGCTAACCTTGAAACTAGGGGCATTTTTGAAAGTCATTTAATTCCAAAGTTTTGTTTTTAATCACATGATAAAAAGGAAAATCTTACTTAAAAGTCTCATGAAATCCAATAATAATTATGAATCCAGATGCATGATAAGCCCATAAATGCCCGATCTTTCAAATTTTGAGTTCGATTTTGAATCATAGAATGAATTAATAGGATTGTTTAAGTTCTTCTAAATCTAAGTCCGAGAAACGTGGTTTAATAAGTTCGAGTTTGAGAAATGAGACTCCAATTTTTTTTTAATCATAGAATGAATTAATAGGATTGTTTAAGTTCTTATAAATCTGAGCTCGAGATACGTGACTTAGTGAGTTCGAGTCTGAGAAACGAGACTCCACCTTTTTTTGAGTCATAGAATGAATTAATAGGATTGTTTAAATTCCTATAAATTTAAGTCCGAGAAACGTGACATAATAAGTTCGAGTCCAAGAAACGAGACTCCAATTTTTTTTGAATTATATAATGAATTGATAGGATTGTTTAAGTTCCTATAAATCTAAGTCTGAAAAACGTGGTTTAGTAAGTTTGAGTCCGAGAAACGAGACTCCAACTTTTTTTGAATCATAGAATGAATTAACAAGATTGTTTAAGTTCCTTAGCCCGAGAAATGTGGCTTAGTAAGTTCGAGTCCAAGAAACGAGGCTCCAACTTTTTTTTAATCATAAAATGAATTAACAAGATTGTTTAAGTTCCTATAAACCTTAGTTCTAGTTTGAGAAACGAGACTCCAATTTTAATAGGATTGTTTAAGTTCCTGTAAACCTTAGCCAGAGTCCGAGAAACGAGACTTCAACTTTGTTTGAATCATATTGGATTATCAGGATTGTTTAAGTTCCTTAGCCTGAGAAACATGGCTACAATAGGCTCAAGTCTGATAAACGAGACTCAAACTTTTTTGAACTCTAAAAAAGAATTTCAAATAGGATTTAACAAAGTTCCTACAATGTTATGACTCCAATTACCTCATTGTTCAATCTTTCCATGATTGTTTTCGTTGCATAAGCACATTTCAATTTTAAATCATTATTGTCAGTGAGAGAAGATCTCTAGGACCTGACACATTTTTACTCAGTAAGCATCATACCATTGCACACACGTACACTTTTACTATAGTCCGGGAGAATTTTCTAAAATTCGAGGATCTGACATCGTTAATGAGAGTTTAAGCTCAAGGACCTGACAAACTTGTTCGGGGAGAGTTTTACCCTCAAGGATCTGAACATCCCGACGAATTGCTAAATCAGGCTACAAAATGAACTGTCACTTACTTTGGCATTTGGATATCGTACTATCTACTGAAATAGATTTGCTATCTAGTTCGCTTCAACACTCTACAATAGAGGGGCATCTGTAGATACTTTATTTTTACACTTGCCTGATTAATCAACTCGTCAACTCGATTGCGACGGTTCCCAATGATGGATGGTTATTCCAATGCTCCGTTTGCTACCAGATATGTTTCAAAAATTCGGATGAGGTATCTCAACCAAACAAAACTGTAGAAATTACGCTACGCTAGGAAAATATAACTCCAAAAACATAGAAATCATGATCTTACAGACAAAAAAAAGTTTTATTATAAAAATCACTAAAAATGACTAAATTATCAAAATACCCCTAATCTCAAAACATCCTTAAAGCCTACATTATACTTAGGAAAACTCTTTCAAACACATAAAATAATAAATCGAAATCAAATAAACCATTTCACTAATTTTTACAAAATTTGACAAAATTACGAAAATGCCTCTCATAAATTTCACGACCATTTCGCACAAAATTTTTCATAAATGACAAACTAATATTCCTATTAAATTCCTCACAAAAATCGATTTCAAAACATCCTAGAACATTGAAAAATAACTTAAAACGTAAAAAATTCTCTCCGAGGGTAAAATGGTAATTTTACAATTTTAATAATTAAAATTTTTGAAATTAATAATTTAAACATTGATTAATTTAAAGTGAAATCCTAATTAAAATTAAAGTTAATCAAGTAAGACTTAAGTCAAAATCTTAAAATTAAAGTCAATCAAGTGAGACTTAAGTCAAAACCCTAATAGAATTCTAGTTAAACTCTAAAACTACCTAAAAGAATTCTAATTAAACTCTAAAACTACCTAAAAGAAACATAATTAAACTTTAAAACTAACCCTAAAAGAATTTAATTAAACACTAACTCTATCTAATAGAATTATAATCAAACACTAACTCTATCTAAAATAATTCTAATCAAATACTAACTCTATCTAATAAAATTATAATTAAACATTAACTCTATTTAAAAAGTACCTAAAAAAATCTATAAATAGGGACCTCCACAACATATTTTCATAGGTCAAGAGAAAACCTTAGAAAAAGTAGGTCAAGGAGGCCTCCCAACCTTCCCAAAACCCTAATTTTGAAGTCCTAACTCTTTAATTATCACCCAACCCCCAATTTTAGTTCAAAAAATACCTAGAAATCCTTCAAAAACACCTAGAAATCTATCAAAAATTAGGAACCACTTAGATTTAAGGAAAAGATACTTCATCTTAGAGATCCGAAGCAGATTCAGTAACGAAAATGAAACAAGGAATCTCTCCGCCAGCTCTGAGGGAACTATCGTTGTGATCATCTAGGTATTTTTCATTATTATTTTTTTTATTATTTATTTAGGTCTTTTAACAATGTAGTTTTATTTGAGAAAAGTAGATAACGACGTTTTCCAGGCGGGATTGGTGCCTAACACCTTCCAACCCCGTAATGTGATCTCCGGACCCGTATTTTCTTTCGTAGATTAATGTTATTTGCCTTTTAGAATCAATCTTCGGTTCCTAGACCGTAATAACTAGGTGGCGACTCCCAAACCTCAAAAATCAAAAGCGGATCCACGTACCCGTGGATTAAGGGCGCTTTCATAGGGCGAAAAAGTGCATCTACAATTTGGCGCTGTCTATGAGAAACTTACAAGGAGAAAAATGACCAACATGGTGAGAACTAGAGGCGAGGTGTGTGGAGAACCATCAAACCCTTTACTAGTGGACCTATCTCAACATCGTAGGATCCCATGCTTACTAACAGAGATGAGGAAAAAGATGTGTAGGGGGTTGGAGAAGCAAAACGATGAATTACAACAATTAGGAGATAGAACGAGGAGCTCAGGCAACGGTAGGACGAGGGAACTGAGACTGAAGGAGGCTTATAAGGGGAGGAAAGTCAGGGTCATATCCTCCGTGCAGCAAGAAAAACTGAAGCAGTTCGAATAGTCAACTCTACAGCGATGAGAACGCAATAGGGGAGTTCTGAGGCTCGAAATCCCATGACTAGGGAGGAAGTATAAGAAATGCTAAAGATGAGAGATGAAGAACTCGCATGGGGGAAAGACTCTGGGCAAATGGCTTGGAATGCAATCTGAGAACTGAGGGGTACACCAATTCCGTCAGCGATCATGGGCTTCAAGCCCCCGAGAGCTTTCCGTCCGCTTAAGTTTGAGATGTACAACGGAATGAGGGACCCTATGGACCACGTCCTCCACTATAGGAGTTAGATGGTCCTGTACCAGAATGATGGTCCTTTACTCTGTAACTCTTCCCTTCTACTCTAAGGCATGTGGCTATGTCTTAATTTTAAGGGCTGCCAACTGGGTCGATAATTAGTTTCTCCAAGCTAAAGGAGATGTTCGTCGAGCAATTTGTGCAGTTGAGAAAGAAGAAGGCCGAGGTTAACACGTTTTGCAACCTACGGCAGGAAGTTGGCAAGAGTATACATACCTTTGTTACCTGATTCCTAACAAAGGCAATAGCTGTTTAGGGTATGGATGAGGCAACCTGCAAATACCTCATTTTTGCACTTGCCTGATTAATCAATTCGTCAACCTGATCGCAACGGTTCGCAATAATGGATGTTTACTCCAATGCTTTATTTTGTTACCAGATATGTTTCAAAAATCCGGATGAGGTATCTCAAAATGACAAAATTGTAGAAATCACGCTACGCTAGAAAAATATGACCCCCGAAACATAAAAATCATCTTACAAACAAAAAAGAAGCTTTACGATAAAAATCACTAAAAAATGATCAAATTACCAAAATACCCCTAACATCAAAACAACCCTAGAGCCTACATTACACTTAGGAAAATCCTTTCGAACGCATAAAATAATAAATCGAAACCAAATAAATCATTTTGTCAATTTTCATAGAATTCGACAAAATTATGAAAATACCCCTCATAAAGTTCATGATCATTTCGCATAAAAAATTTCAGAAATGACACTAACCAATATTCTCATTGAATTCCTTACGAAAAATCGATTCCAAAACATCATAGAACATTGAAAAACGACTTAAAATGCGAAAAGTCATCTTCGAGGACAAAACGATAATTTTACAATTTTAATAATTTAAAATTTTGAAATTAATAAATAAAATATTAAATAATGTAAAGTGAAACATTAATAAATTAATTTAAAAGTTTGAACCTATAAAATCGATCAATCAGGCTCTCAGGCAAAATTGTTGGTGGTTGCCAAGATATTTATTCTAGGACCCCTCCATTTGGGGGTGCAAAGAATTAAATGTATAATAAAGGGGGGTTCTCCAAAAAATTAAAGTCAATCAAGTAAGACTAAAGTCAAGATATTAAAGTCAATCAAGTAAGACTAAAGTCAAGATATTAAAAGTCAACCAAGTAAGACTAAAGTCAAAATCTTAAAGTCAATCAAATAAGACCAAAAGTCAAAATCCTAATAAAATAATAACTCTATTTAATAGAATTCTAACTAAAATATAACTCTACCGAAAATAATTCTAATTAAAATATAATTTTTTCTAAAAGAATTATAATTAAACACTAATTATATCTAAACAAACACTTAAAAAATCTATAAATAGGAGCCTCCACACCCTATTTTCGTATCCAAGAATAAATCCTAAGAGAAATAGGTCAAAAAAAGCTTCCCTAACCTCCCATAAACCCTAATTTTGAAGTCCCAACTCCTTACCTAACACCCATACCTCAATTTTTGCTTGAAAAATACCTGGAAGCCCTTCAAAAACACTCAGAAATCCATAAAAAATCTGAAGAATTCAGATCTAAGACAGAGATCAGAAATCAGATTCGAAGACAGAACAAAGCGAGGAGTACTGTATAAGGAGTTACTCTATCAGATCTGAGGGAACAAGACCGTTGCATTCAGAAAAGTTAACTATTTTTATTTTTTATTTTTATTATTTAGGTCTTTTAGCAATGTAGTTTTATTTGGAAATTAGTAGAGACCGACATTTGCTGGGCGGGGTTGGTGCCTAACACCTTCCAACCCCGTAACGTGATCCCCGGACTTAGTATCTTTTGTAGATTAATTGTTTTATTTGTTTCGAGTCAATGTTCGGTTCCTAGACCGTAATAACTAGGTGGCGACTCCCAAACCTCAAAGGTCAAAAGTGGATCCACGCACCCCGCGGATCGAGGACGCTTTCACAACCACATGTGTAGGTTATGTGGCGGCAATGGTCCCTAAGACAAGGTTGCATGAGTCACTAATAAAGTCAGACCCCGCACGGCTTGAAGATCTGTATGTGAAGGTAAATAAATACATCTTGGTAGAAGAGTCGATGAAAAATAGAGGACGGGAATCACAAATATTCGCTAACAGTAAGGAAGGTCAGGAAGCCCAAAAAATAGTAGCCAAGCTGAGAGAGAGAGGGGTAGTTGGAAGAGATGACGAGACCCCAAGGAGCAGTCAAGATGGAGGAGAGGTCGAGTGTATACCCCACTCAACGAAAAGCTGTCGATGATACTTAGACACATACAGAGTGACCCCGATTTCGTCCAACCACCTTGGGATTATCGAGGGAAGCTGGGGAAGCCATACTGTGAATACCATAGAACGGAGGACCACCCGATCTAGGATTGCTACAGACTACGACATATCATCTAAGATAGGATCGAGGATGGAAAGCTCAAGAAGTATGTGACCTCTACCAACGAAGGAAGGCGAAAGGCCTAGAGGGAAGAAAATCGAAAGTCACAACCCCAATTGCCCAAGGGGGATAGGCAACGTGAGCCAGAGGGATGTCGGGTGGTGCACACAATCTCGATGGTGCATGATTCAGAGAGACAGTCAAGGCAGCTAGCCAGGGTGAGGGCAATGAAGATTCGCCATGAAATTAGTATTAGCCAAGTTGCCTCGGTGGTAAGTGTGGCAAGGAAGCTAAACATGACAGTCGGATAATAGGCAATAGTATTTACAAAGGACAACCTGACTACGCTATATCAAGGAGTACTCATCATAGTGCTCCCAATCGAAAATGTGGACCTCTGGAGAATACTTTTAAACATTGGGAGTGCAGTAGATATCCTCTTCTTGGACGCAGCAAAGAAGACGGTAATTCCACAGTGTTTGGTAGGAGAAATTACTCTTCTTGTCGTAGTAGGCAAAAGGTGGTCATGAAAAGGTTCATGGTGAACAACTCGGATTCAGCCTATAATTATATTTTAAGGAGAAGATGGATACACGATATAAAGGATGTTCCCTCGACTTACCATCAAGTAATCCAATTTTCGAGCAAGGAAGGTGTGATGGAAATTATGAGAGACTAGGAAATGACACAAATGTGTTTTAACTTGGCTCTAAAGTTGATGAAATGTTCTGATACTAAGACCTTGAGGAAGAGAAATGAGCCACCCGCTAGAAAGGAGTAGTTATAGTGGCTAAATCATGAACCAGGGCAAGAACAGGTAACAGCAGTTGAAGAGGTGGACCAAGTGGACCTCAGCACTACTAGGGAGCAACTTGTTAGCATTGGGACGATGTTGCAACCACAAAAGTAGGGCATGCTGGTGCAATTGTTGAAGGTGAACAAGGATGTGTTCGCATGGTCATTTGAAGATATGTCGGGGATAGATTCCTCGATTGCATGCCATCTATTGAACGTTGATACAGCATTTCGACCAGTTCAACAGAAACCCAGAAGATTGTCGTCGCGCCTGAGGTAGGGGGTGAATAAAGAGCTCGGTAAGCTACTAAAGGCAGGATTCATTAAAGAAGTGGACCACCCCAAGTGGGTAGCAAACGTAGTTGCCGTACCAAAAAAGGACGGAAGAGTTAGAGTATGTATCAATTTCACCAATCTTAATAAAGCTTTCCCAAAAGATAGCTTCCCCTTTCCAAGGATTGATAGGTTGGTGGATGCCACCTCGGGGCATGAGAGAATGTCATTCATGGATGGTCTTTCACAACCGAGCAAGGATTGTTCTATTTTAAAATTATGCCGTTTGATCTGAAAAATACATGGACGACTTATCAAAGGTTAGTGACTATAATGTTTGGGGATATGATCGGACGGACAATCAAAGTGTTCATCAATGAATTACTAGTAAAAAGCAAGAGGGCGGAAGATCACTTACGGGACCTTGAGGAGACGTTGGAACGACTAAGAGGATATCAGATGAAGCTAAGTCCAAAAAAGCGCATATTTGGAATATCTTCCGGGAATTTCCTTGGGTATGTCATCAATAGGAGAGGAATTGAAGCAAATCCCGACCAAATTCGATCTTTGATCGAGATGCCGAACCCAAAAAATCAAAAGCAACTGCAAACGCTGGTAAGAAGAATCGCAGCGTTGAACAAGTTCATTTCTCGAGTCTCAAACAGATGTCGACCATTGTTCGGCCTACTAAAAAAGGGTAAAGTATTTTCATGGAACGAAGAGTGCAAAACGACCTTCCTTGGCTTGAAAAAACATTTGGGGCAGTCACCCATACTCAGTACTCCGGAGGAAGGGGAAAAACTGGGGATCTACTTCGCAGCCACGACAGAATCCACAAGTTTGGTGCTATTCATAATGGATTTAGGACGAGAGTATCTTATCTATTATGTCAGCAAAACACTTGGCTCATCGAAAGTCAGATACACGAAGACTGAAAAGGTTGGCTTGTCCTTTGTTTACTCGGCACACAAGCTTCGACCTTACTTTCTATCACATCAAGTCTGGGTAGTAACGGATCACCCATTGAAAGATATGATGTATAGATCGGAGAAGTCCAGGTGGATGGTGAGATGGGCAGTGATCCTTGGGGAGTACGACCTACAATTCGAGGCACGAACAACTTTGAAAAGGCAGGTGCTGACGGATTTCCTAGCAAACTTCCCGATTGAAGACTCTGACTGCGAAGAACAGGAGGAAGAAGATGAAGCGGTAGGGGAGCCAGAGGTATGGAGTAAACAGGCAGGATAAATAATGTTCATTGATGGACCGTCAAATTACTCTAGATCAGGTGTTGGACTAGTGTTGGTTACCCCAATCAATGGCAGGCTAAAAAAATACTAAAACTTAAATACAGGACTTCTAACAATGAGGCAGAATATGAAGCCATCATAAATGGGTTCAGAATGGCAAAAAACCTCAAGATCGGTAGATTGGCAGTGTTTACAAACTCTTAGCTAGTTGCAAATCAGTGTAATGGGGAGTATGAGGCAAAAGAAGAGCAAATGGCCAAGTACTTGACAGCAGTAAATCGAGAGGTGGGCTAGTTTGCCGAGGTTAAAATAAGTAGAATCTCGAAAAAGAAAGGAATGATGATTTTATATCATCGAACTCAACAACATACGGGATAGGAATGTGCAACTTACACAATAGAGCTCCCATTGGAAAGATTTTTAAATAGAGATCATGAGACATGATGGCCTTAAGTAGGGATGTTTGTAGAAAAATACAAGAAGACGAGATTTTTATTAGAAAAAAGTAAAATATTAGTGAAAGAAAACAAGATTTAGGTTCAACAATGACGTATCGCCATCGTTGAAGAACGGGGCACCAAGATCGTGCTCTCAATAGAGCTTAGCTTATAATACCATGTAAAATAACTAAATTTATTGGATGATAATTACATAAACCACTATAGCATATTTATAAACATTGCATCAGCCAAGATACATGGAAACTAACCTAATGTAAATATTTTAGAATATCCTAATTGATATATTTTAAATGCTCCATCGCAACCTTTCATTTGTGTCGAAATACTCTGGCAATGATACAGTGTATCTTATGCACCATAATACAATGCATCTTATCCTCTAACACAATGATCTATGAAAGTGCCTTCGATCCATGAGAGCAGATCCATTTTTTTATATTTTTTAGGAGTCGCCACCTAGTTTTACGGTTAACGAACTAAAACATGACTCTAAACGGATAAATAGTATTGAACTACAAAAAAAATGGGTCCAGGGATGACATTACGGGATTGGAAGGTGTTAAGCACCAATCCTACCCGGCGAATGCCGATCTCTAATTTTCTCAAAAAAATTACATTGCAAAAAAAAAATTTGATTTAAAAATTAAAATAAAAAGATTACCTTCGTTACCTGGGTGATTGCGACGGTCGATTTTCTCAAAAACTAGCAGAGTGCATTCTTCGTGTGAATCTTCCTGCTTTTATCTGTATCGCTAGATCTATTTTCGATTTTCAAGATGAGATTTTCTTTTTCTAGATCTGAATATTTTTTTATTTCATAGTGTTTTAAGAATTTCTAAGTATTTTTTAAGTAAAAAAAATAGGTTGTGGGTGTTAGGTATGGACTTAGGGCTTCATATTTAGGGTTTTGAAAAGTTTTTAGGGAGTTTGGCCTCTCTTTCCTAGGATTTTTCTTGACCATTGAATTTAGGTGATGAAGGCCCTTATTTAAAGAGCTTTTGGGAGATTAAGGTTTTTTAAAGATAAGGTTAAGTTATTTCAATTATGGTTTAATTAGATTTTATTTAAATTTTAACTTAGAATGATAATTTTTTTAGTTTTTGAAGAACCTCCCAATGGAGGGTTCTTTGTTAAATTATATTTTTAATTCTTTGGAACCCTCGGTGGAGGGTTTTTTTTATTAAATATCATGTGGGTCCCACTTAAATAAATGGGTCACCACTTAAAATTTGATCCTTGGGCTTAATTAATTGATTTTATTTTTTCAAAAAATTTAATTTAATTTATTAAGATTTCACTTTACGTTAGTTAATTTTTTAATTATTAGTTTCAAAATTTTAAATTTTAGAGTTGAAAAATTATCGTTTTGCCCTTAAAAATGACTTTTGTGTTGAGATGTTATTTTTCGATGTTTTGAGATATTTTGAAATCATTTTTTCGTAAGGAATGTAATGAAAGTATTAGTTTGTGTCACATATAGGTTTTTAGCATGAAATGATCGTGGACCCTGTGAGGGTGTTTTCATAATTTTATTGAATTTTATGAAAATTGACGAAATGATTTATTTGATTTAATTTGTTATTTTATGTGTTCGAAAGGATTTTCCTAAGCGTAATGTAGGCTTTAGGGATGTTTTGATGTTAGAGGTATTTTGGTAATTTGATAATTTTTTAGTGATTTTTCTCGTAAAGTTTCTTTCTGTTTGAAAACAATGATTTATATCTTTTAGGTCTTATTTTCCTAGCGTTGCAGGATATCTAAAGTTTTCTTGTTTGAAATATCTAATCTGAATTTTGGAAACACATGTAGTAATAATATAAAACATTAAAATATTCATCCATCATTGGGAACTATCACAATTGGGTTGACAAGTTGATTAATCGGGCAAGTGCGAAAATGGAGTATCTACGGTCTATATCCTTATCTAGAATAAAATCAAGATCTCTCCTTCCTCTAATTCTAGAAGATCAACCATTGCCACCTTACTAATCTTTGCTAACTTGGCTAATAATTTGTCCATGGTTGCATCTGATTGATTTGCCACATATGTATTTAAATCATATGCTTTTGATGCCTCACCCATTATGGGTTCCACGTTGTCATCTTCTTCAACCCCATTCTATGCTATGTTTATCTTTTCCTTTCTTTTACCAACTTATTCAGCCTTACATCATTATTTTTAGAGTCATGATGAATGCACGTGGTCTTGGTATGTGGTTGCGTACACGGCTAATGTGGCAAGGGCATAGAATCATAGATCATTTTCATCTGGATACACAAGAAAAATATGTGCGGTTCTGCACCCTTGTCAAGTCAGTCGCGTACCAAGACTGCATGCATTCATCATTGTTTTTATTTTTAATCGTTCCTTCTCTAATGGATAATATTCCTTTCTATTTTGGTCTTCATTCACTCCTTTTCGTTTGAGCTTTTGTAGCTAAAACTTGGACTTCCTTCAAAGGTTTATCCTTCTTGAGTCAGTAGTTGGAATCTTTGTTCCCAATCTTGTTACAACTTTTGCTAAAACGAGGAATGGAATTATAGTCAATTTCTTGCCAGGATCCTTATGATCCATACTCAATCCAAACTTGCTTAGCTTCATGAAATTTCGACCCCTTTCTCAAAAGTAAGATAAATTACTAGAACCTCACCCACAACCAAGGCTAGGATCTTAAATTTGCTTCCACATAACAGAATAAAGGAATCTTAGGAAAAGAAAACCAAACTGGAACAATGATGTGTCGTTTTTCGATACAACCATACTTTGGGTGATGATACCAGAGACCTGGGTTCAAATCCCAACAACACCGAGTTATTGAACTCATTAAAAGTAGGCTTACTAATAAATAAATAAGCTCTACTATGTTTGATTTAGATACTAACAAAACAAGACCCATTTGATAAACAAAATGATCTTGGAATCTAGATCCAACCTGAAAAGCATTTGGAGCAGCTCAAACCCATTACATTAGGCTTGGATGGCAAGATGACCCTAAAAACTTGTTGTCTAAATTTACGCACGCAAGTATACGTATCGAAACAAGTAATAAAGTGATAAGAAAGTATCGTTCCCACGGAGACTAAATACCAATCTATTATTAATTATCAATTTATCTCAATCTAATTTTATCCAAACAAAAGTAAAAATAGGATTTAAGACTAAACAAGAAAAGTAACTGAGAAAATAAATTTGTAAATTAAAATCAATGAGTGATGAAATCTAGGTTTATAATTTCCCCCAAACTTTCCACTTAATTAGATTATCTTCCCTTCTATGATAAATTAATCCACTATAATTGTCACCCAAGAACACTAAATTCTCTACAAGCCTCTGTCGATAGTCATGTAAAAATACCCTTCTAAACTAACTCCCTATATGTCTATGAGAATTAAATCAAGAAGAATTCATTAAGAATAAGCTCTCATAAGGGATGCACATGCAACTTGAGTATATGTCTATCTCAAATTAGCATATGTTACTCTATCTAGGTCATGAACACAAAATAACTCTGTCGATATTATTAAGGTTCACCGAATCAATTCAATCAATGGCCAGTTAATTAAATCGCATTAAACATAGGATAGAATAAACAATCACATGTGGAATCAGAGAAGAAAGAAATAAAACTAATCAAATATCATGAATGGGTTCCATTATAACCCTAGAATAGAAATTAGTTCATCCTTGAAAAGAAAATAAAATCACAAAAGTATTCAGCCATTCTTAGAGATTACAAATATCAAGAGAAGAGATAAAGTTTAAAAAGATAAAACTCAAAAGTCGAATCTCCAGCTCTCGTTCTCCTTCTCGATCTTGTGCCTCCAAGAAAAATCCCAAAACTTCTGCCCCCAAATAAGGGTTAAACTTTCCTATTTATAGATATGGAGTCATTAGGGTTTAAGAGTCCCAAAATCCGTCTCTAATTCGGTCACCACAAATTAACGTGTAAAGCTGAAAACGTAAGCAGGCCATGGCCTCCCAATATATCATGCCGCGGCTTGTATTTCTATATTTCTGTTATGCCATTCTTGAATTCTCGCAGTGGCCTCGTTTTCTATCAAGCTGCGGCTTGAAGACTTTTTAGCTTGTATGCTTAACTTCCTTCTTCCGAGAGTGAACCAATTTGGAGTCAGAATTTCTCCTACACGTATGCAATCATTCCAATGTTCCATATTGTTCCTAATCTGTAAAATAAGCATAAAACCAAATAAAAACATATAAACACATAAAAAGTATAAAACTAGCTAAACTTAAATAAAAACAACTAAAAGCCTCTAGAATTAACAAAATATTATATTTAAAAGTGGTTAATTCGTGGTATAAAACCTACTCATCAAATACCCCCAAACTTAACATTTTGCTAGTCCTCGAGCAAAACAAAAATAAAGAAAAACCTAACTACGGAAAATAAATCTAAAATAAAGAAAACACAAGTGATGATATTAGCTTGATTCTCCACACTTGCCTCAAAGATTATGCAAATTTCACAATTCAAAAGAAAACTTTAGAAATTGAAACAGTCTAGATTTTCAACCCAAATGTCATTCAACCTCACCTTGAACCATCCACATATGTGCAAACAACCCCTTTTCACTTAATCAGTTTTCAACTCAAATCAGTTTATGCAATCAAGAGTAAACACAGATGATCTCTAGATATTGAAATTGATGAACTCCATAGGCTTACTTTTCATGCTATTCTCCACTAATGTAGGTTGTCACTCAATCAAGAATCAATAGGACTTTTATTCAGCTTGTAATGTGTGGTTGGGTTAAAGGTAGGATAAAAGGAAATTTTGTGGCTCAGATTACCCTTAGACACATCAATCTCTTAGGATTCTCACAGAGCGCAAACTTACATTTCAACATCAAGTCACTCCGCATTCTCAATCTTGTTTCACTTCATTCCCTTAACAACCTTTTATTCACCATTTTATTTTTTTTTACTTTTTTTTTATAGCCCACTGCACCCCCAAACTTATTTGCTTCAATGCATTCTCTTACAAGAAGGGATGTAGTAATAAGAATTTTTTTTTTTTTTTTTTCAACATAAGTATTTCCGAACCCTCAACTAAATATTCTTGAAACTTTGCCTTCCACATTCCATGAACTTCACCTTCAACCCTTATTTGCATAGCTCAAAATTATCCAGTAGCAATCAATATGCCTAAGAGGTGATGGGTCAAATCTTGAAAAAATTAGACAAAAAGGCTTGGTTAGAGTTGTGGATGCCAAAGAAAATTGGAAACAAGGCTCAATGGGGAAGACTTGTGATAAAATCAACATAGATAAGCTTAAAAGGCTCAATCGATCCAAGAATGGCCTAAATCATGTCCCTAATCAAGTGCAACCTAGACTTTCACCTCGAGTAACAATCAAATAAGTTCTAGAGTTCATTGAGATCATGGATTACTTTCAAAAGCATAAACATTCTCCAAGTGTATCAAACAACCAAGTGCATCAAGATTATAAACTCAATGTAAAAGAGTTCAAAACAAGGACGAATTTCATCAGAGTTAAGCACACAGACAAGTTCAACCTCCATCATTTTCTAAGAATCATGTATGTACTAAATCAAAATCATTATCATTGGCTGCAGATTATCAGGCAAAAATCATCACAAAACACAATTTTTTTTTTTTTTTTTTTTTTAGAATAGAAATTAAAACTAACGTAAACATGCCAAACCTAAACTTTAACACATGAAAGCAAACACAAAAATCAAAGAAAATTTTTCAGAAAAATACTACTCACACCCCCAAACTTAGTTATTGCATTGTCCCCAATGTAATCAATTAGAATCAAAGGTAGGTGAAAGAACTTCCCTGAAATATTTATTAGTGGTTAGGAGTCATCAGCATCATCCGCGCCATCTTCATTGTTATTATCATTCAGTCCTGGTGGTAGTGATGAAATGGTGAAGCTTGTGTTCAATTACTTTTCACAACCGGCGGCCAAAAATCAAGACTCCACAATAAGTAATCGTAACCCAATCACCCACAGTCGAAGTGACAAGTATAGCAACTACACTCAATTATATCCAGCAAGCACCATGTATATCAAACAACCCCCAAACTTTTCAGCAACTTAACCTTCCCAACCTCTCTCATTGTCATTGAATTTTTTACAAACACAAACAAAACCTGATGGTGCCCCACTTGATTTGGTCAAATTGGCAAAGAGAGTAGTTGGAATATCCATCGAAATTTGGTGAAATCGTGCTCACGGATTTGATATCTCTTTTGCCACCCTTGGATATTGAGAGGGAGATATAAGAATAATGCTGGAGAAGAGGGAGAGAGATGAAGACTTGTTCTTTCGTTGAGACATGAAGAGACTGTTGGTTGTGAAATTGGGTAATAATAGAAATAGTAGGGCAAGTATAACTCTTTTCTATGTGGGTACGAGTTCGGGCCGAGGCCTGTTAGAATATCATGCCGTGGCCCGCCTTTTTATGTTGCTGATCAGTTCTGTCACGAACTAATGCCTTGGCCTGAGAAGAGTTAAGCCATGGCATCTTCAAACTGTAAGAACATGACCTGCTGTTTTTGTTAGATACCACGGCTGTAAATGAATAGATGTCACGGCCTCTTCAATTTGTACTTCCACAGCCTTGCATCATGTTGCCAATGCCCTTGAATTGCTCAGAGACTCCCAACATGTTTTAACACAACATAATTAAATAAAATTAAGAAGAATTCTAAATATTTTAATAAAAGCAAACTAAATAAATTTTTTTTAAATAAAAAAAATAACGAAGAATAATGAAAATCAACATAAACGAAGAGAGAGTTTAGAGCACTTGGGTTGCCTCCCAAGAAGCGCTTATTTTTAAGTCTTCAGCTTGACTTTCTCTGAAATCACGTCGGGTCTGCTAGAGTGATGGTGGGTTTTTGATGGTCAATTCCCCACACATCAAAGATCTTCACCTCCTTCATGATTGGGTTATGCCGACATTGGTACTCAATAAAGGGCTTATGATATTCATCCATGCGGATTTTCTGCAGGCTGGTAAAAGGACAAATCCCCTTAATATCCGTTATGGACCATCCCAATGTTTTCTTATAATCTCTCAACTCCCTCAAATGACTAGGAAGAGACTTGAGCTCTAATGATGACGATTCTTGAGTTGACAACTTCAAATGAGAACCTAATGGTGGTACTTCTAACAAGTCAAATTCTGGTTTAGAACGAGAGAATTTTGATGCAGTCTCCAAGGATTTTACCAACTCAAAACACTTAAAATCTTTCTCATTGTAAGTATTAATGATTGCTAATTCAAGCTGGTTAAATGGGAGTATTTTTTCATGGTCATGTCGAACACATGTGTCCACTGCATCAATTCTATAGCAATCTTCAGGCTCTTCAGTGGGGAACTTCGTAGTTTTGAAAAGATTAAACGTCACCTCTTGATCTTGAACTCTCATAGTAAGCTCTCCCTTTTGTACATCAATAAGAGTTCTACCTGTGGCTAAGAATGGTCTGCCAAGAATGATTGGAACATCCTTATCTTCCTCCATATCAAGAACAATAAAATCCACAGGGAATATAAATTTGTCAACCTTAACAAGAACATCTTCAATTTTTCCTCTTGGATACTTTAGTGATCTATCCGCTAACTGAAGTGTCACAGTAGTAGGCCAAGCTTCTCCCAATCCCAATTTTTGAAATATAGACAATGGCATTAGATTAATACTAGCCCCCAAATCACATAAAGCCCTACCAGAGAATTGGTTACCTATTGTGCATGGTATAGTGAAGCTCCCTGGATCCTTAAGCTTTGCTGGAAGTTTCCTTTGAATGATAGCACTACACTCTTCAGTCAAACCCACTGTTTCAAATTCACTCAATCGCCTCTTTTTAGTGAAGATATCTTTCAAAAACTTGGCATAACTTGGCATTTGCTTTAAAGCTTCAACGAATGGGATATTAATATGCAACTTCTTAAAGATATTTAGAAACTTTGCAAACTGCTCGTCATGTTTTTGTTTCTTAAAACGTTGAGGAAATGGTGGGGGTGGGTTGTAATGAGTAATATTTTCTAAGCCCGGCTTGTTATGATCCTGGTTTGTAGTTTCTTTCTCTTGCTCACCCTTCTCTTTAAAGACTGTTTCTTCTGCCACTAAAACATCTGGTTCCTTTGGTTCCTTGACAACATCATTCAACTCTTTTCCACTCCTCAATGTGATAGCATTGCAGTGCTCCTTACCATCTCTTTTTGGATTAGTCTCGGTATTGCTAGGCAAGGTTCCTGGAGGACGGTAGTTAATTGTTGAAGCAAGCTGACCCAACTGAATTTCTATATTCCGAATAGAAGCTGCTTGGCTTTGGAGTTGAGTTCTAGTCTCTGTCATGAACTGATTAGTGTTGGTTCCCATCTGATGTACTAGATCTTCCAAAGAAGGCTTCTTTTCTCTAGGGAGAGCTTGAGGATGATAGCCTGATTGAAACATGGGTTTTGCAGAAGAAGAGGCCTCAACTTGATTATTATTACTCCATGAGAAATTCGGATGATTTTTCCAGCCTGGATTGTAATAGTTAGAATATGGGTTATTCTGCCTACTACCAACAAAATTGAGAGATTCTGGATTATTAGGGCACATATCTCCCGAATGATTGTCTCCACAAATCTCGCATGTAACGGTAGGAGTTTGAATGGCATGAACTCCAAATGAATCAATTTTCTTAGATAGGGATGCCACTTGAGCAGTCAAAGCCGTAAGAATATCTAATTCATGCACTCCTGCTGTTCTTCTTGGATTCATCCTCTCTGTATGATATTGAAAGTTGTTAGAGGCCATCTCCTCTAATAAATTATACCCATCCTCAAATGTCTTCGCCATAAGAGATCCACCTGCTGCAGCATCAACAATCGTTCTAATAGATCCAACCAACCCATTGTAGAAAATTTGAATGATCAACCATTCCGGTAGAGCATGATGAGGACATCTCCGAAGTAAATCTTTGTATCTCTCCCAAGATTCATAAAGAGATTCACTGTCCAACTGCACGAAAGTAGTGATATCATTCTTCAACTTTGCAATTTTTGACGGTGGAAAATATTTAGCAAGGAACTTTTTCACCAAGTCATCCCAAGTGGTAATAGATTCCCTTGGCAATGAGTTCAACCAATTCTTCGCCATGTCCCTCAATGAGAATGGAAATAGTCGCAGCCGGATGGCATCATCATCAACACCGTTATACTTAAACATAGCACATATCTCTAGAAAATTAGCTAAATGTGCATTGGGGTCTTCAACCTGTGAACCCCCAAACTGAGATACTTGTACCATCTGAATAGTAGCCGGCTTGAGTTCAAAATTGTTGGCTTGTATCGTTGGACGACGAATACTAGTGTGAATTCCATCCATTAATGGAACAGCATAGTCCCGCATAGACTTAGGACCTTCATTACCATTAGTTTGGTTGGCCATTGTATGGTGTTGAGAAGCTTCTCGCTTATTCTTTCTATTTCTTCGACAAGTTTTCTCAATCTCAAAATCCAAAGGAACAAGCTCTGAATTCCTTGTACTACGCATACACTAGCCAAACACCTACAAAATAAAGAAAAGTTTGGTCTAAAATCAAATATGATTGAATTAATATTAACAAAAAGATTAATAAATTAGTCCCCGGCAACGGCGCCAAAAACTTGTTGTCTAAATTTACGCACGCAAGTATACGTATCGAAACAAGTAATAAAGTGATAAGAAAGTATCGTTCCCACGGAGACTAAATACCAATCTATTATTAATTATCAATTTATCTCAATCTAATTTTATCCAAACAAAAGTAAAAATAGGATTTAAGACTAAACAAGAAAAGTAACTGAGAAAATAAATTTGTAAATTAAAATCAATGAGTGATGAAATCTAGGTTTATAATTTCCCCCAAAATTTCCACTTAATTAGATTATCTTCCCTTCTATGATAAATTAATCCACTATAATTGTCACCCAAGAACACTAAATTCTCTACAAGCCTCTGTCGATAGTCATGTAAAAATACCCTTCTAAACTAACTCCCTATATGTCTATGAGAATTAAGTCAAGAAGAATTCATTAAGAATAAACTCTCATAAGGGATGCACATGCAACTTGAGTATATGTCTATCTCAAATTAGCATATGTTACTCTATCTAGGTCATGAACACAAAATAACTCTGTCGATATTATTAAGGTTCACCGAATCAATTCAATCAATGGCCAGTTAATTAAATCGCATTAAACATAGGATAGAATAAACAATCACATGTGGAATCAGAGAAGAAAGAAATAAAACTAATCAAATATCATGAATGGGTTCCATTATAACCCTAGAATAGAAATTAGTTCATCTTTGAAAAGAAAACAAAATCACAAAAGTATTCAGCCATTCTTAGAGATTACAAATATCAAGAGAAGAGATAAAGTTTAAAAAGATAAAACTCAAAAGTCGAATCTCCAGCTCTCGTCCTCCTTCTCGATCTTGTGCCTCCAAGAAAAACCCCAAAACTTCTGCCCCCAAATAAGGGTTAAACTTTCCTATTTATAGATATGGAGTCATTAGGGTTTAAGAGTCCCAAAATCCGTCTCTAATTCGGTCACCACAAATTAACGTGTAAAGCTGAAAACGTAAGCAGGCCATGGCCTCCCAATATATCATGTCGCGGCTTGTATTTCTATATTTCTGTTATGCCATTCTTGAATTCTCGCAGCGGCCTCGTTTTCTATCAAGCTGCGGCTTGAAGACTTTTTAGCTTGTATGCTTAACTTCCTTCTTCCGAAAGTGAACCAATTTGGAGTCAGAATTTCTCCTACACGTATACAATCATCCCAATGTTCCATATTGTTCCTAATCTGTAAAATAAGCATAAAAACCAAATAAAAACATATAAACACATAAAAAGTATAAAACTAGCTAAACTTAAATAAAAACAACTAAAAGCCTCTAGAATTAACAAAATATTATATTTAAAAGTGGTTAATTCGTAGGTATAAAACCTACTCATCAACCCTAATGATGGATTGAATTTTTTGTGAGTCACTTTGTAATATGTAATGATAGAAAAATCCTCGACCATCTTAAACACAAATACTTTCTTTGTTTTTATTGTCATAGTTATTTTTGGTCTGTTAAAAAAAATATTTTTATTCATATAACAATTTCCTACGTCTTTTCTTGCCAAAAATAACTTTGAAGCCTCCGCCCCCAAAATGTAGTTCCCAAGGTTTTCTAACGTTTGACTGTTGAAATGGCTATAACTGTTGAATTCTGTTAAAATGGTTAGAACATCCTTAAATGTATTGAAGAATCAATTTATATTTTTTAACTTTATGTGGAAATGTTATCTTTTGTAAACTTTTTGTGAACTCTAACAATTAAATAATGTCAAAATAATTTAATATTTTAAATAAAAGATTACATTTCTACATTCTTATTTCCTTCTTCTATTTACAATATTGGAGGGAAAGGAGAGAAATTTGGGTTCTCTTAGATGCTCTCTCTCTTTCTCTTTTAATAACTTTTTCACTCATGAATTCTTTTATGAGTAGTGTTGGAGATGCTTTGTAATTGGCAAATTGTAATTTGGAACCCTCAAGCATATGGGGGCCAAAAGCATGGAAAGTGTTCAGCTACATGAGATATTCTATGTATCTAAGCAATGGTCAATCATTGTAAATTAGAAGAACTTTTCGAGGCTCAATCTAAGGTTGAGGATCTCCATCGACATGACTGTTATGATTTGCGAAAAAACATAGATTTTTCTGAGATTAGTTTCAATCTTTGAGGGAATAATATATTTATCTGTAGAATCCCTAGCATTCCAATATATTTGTTTTTCACTGTGATTCTCACTGGGTTGATGCTATAGCCATAGGCATTTTTCCTTGAGATCTGAGTAAAAAGCATCTACTGTTGTGTGAACCTCCACATAAAAAATGTGAGAATCTAAGTAAATCCCAATGTCACTCCAGCATTACTCATATTTTTAATCAACCCTAGAAGCCCTTCTCTTCCCTTAATATGTTGTTCTCTTGAATATAAAAGAAAAAAAAAATTTAAGTAGAAAATAAATATAAAACGAAAGCAGTAGAACTCCACATGAGATTCAAGCTGGATTGTAGGTTTATAGGTTTACACCAAAAGCTAAGGTCCTATATAATAGACCCCAAACAGGTTCTCCGAATTAAAGATTATAATTATACCCAGGCATGATCCTATTTCAAAATCAATACTTCGTGATGGATGGTCAAATTAGTTTGCTGTTGTCATATTTTATGTTGAAAAAATCTACAGTTTTTTCTAGATTTTTGTGATCGAGTGGGTCTTTTTGAGCTACTATTTAAGTGGATCTTACTATTTATTTGAGGCGAGATCACTTGGAAACATATTCTTCTCATTTAAGTGGGTCTCACTATTTATTTGGGTCTATCATTTTCTTTTCTCTTAGAACTTTCATTTTCCTAAGAGACACATTGTCTCTTTATATTCTATAAATAAGTCATTTTGACCGTAGTTTTTCTTATTCAAAAATTTCTCTTCTTCTTTGTTCTTTTAACATGCTTGTATTCTGATTTCTCGTCTGCATTCTTGGAGAATATAACTTTAATGTTCGATTCGCTAGACATGTAGATTGTAGTGTTGCCTCTACACGTGTGATCGTTGTATCCTAAGAGACAATTGCTCATTAATCCGTATGCACAAGTTACAGGAACAAAATTGTCTTAAGGATATTGTGTTCAACACAAGCCTCAGTCAAATTTTATTTTGTTTGATTCTTGGGTATCTACCGGATAACAATTTATTGGCTTCAGATGCATTTGGCCATTGGGGCATTAAATGGTTCATACACAATGTGAAAAAAGCCCAAATTTGATGGCCTTGGGCCATCAAATTTCATAAAATTCGACGGACCAAGAGATTGAATTGGCGTCAAATTTTTCATTGTCAAATTTTATTTTTCAACAGGCCGAAACTGTCAAATTAATGAAGGATGAGAGAAATTTGACAGCTCTAAGCCATCAAATATGGGAACATCAATAATTTCGATGGTCCTAAACCATCAAAATTCAATTTCTAAAATTCGTGGGCCTTGGTCCGTCAAATTTTTTATGTCAAAATTTTCAAGTTTCACATGGTGATACTTGGGTCGAATCCAACTCAGGTCGGGTCTATTCGGACAATTTTAGAATGTCGGCTATTTTACCTATTTAATTATTTGTGAAGTTTATAATAATGTTCTATTTTACCATTATACACTCATTATTTATAAGATTGCATATAAAAAATATAGTTTTTCAAAGCAATATATATTTGGATCCAGATAGATGTGGGGATAGATCCATATCCGACTCGGATACGAGCTCTTAAACTTAAAATATCAAATGTAATTGTCTTGATGATGTGGCACACACTCAACGGTTTATAATAGCTACAAGAAAAATAGGTTGCAGACAATCTTCACCCATATTAGGATGCTTAATTAATTTCCCCAATATTGATTAGGTTAGTGAACCCTTAAAACATGTGAGATCATGGCATTTTAAGGATTTTATATGCCAGGGAGAAAATAATATTTTGCATCATTTTTGGGCAATCCATTCATTTTGTTTGATGGAGAATCACGACCATGAAGTGCCAGACACGCCATCCAAAGCATAACAGGCCTTTTGTCCCAAGAATAACCTACTTCCTAATCAAAGCATAATTTATTCTTGTCACCTCCCAACAATCCAAAGAATATTATTATATTATGTTCTTTTTCACTTTAGTTTGGCTTTAGACCTTGAACTCATCTCAGATGCATTAATTTTCACCTAAGTTTGTTTCCACCACGTTTCATTTGGCAAGTTCCTTTCTCTTCGGCAACACAGCAAAACCTACATCCAACTGTAAGTTTTTTTTTTTTAAATCTAATTTATAAAATAATGTTTATTCATTGTTTCAGTAAAACTAATTAAATTATCTAATTGTGTCTCTGTAGGCTAATATTCTCCAAAGAGGGAAACTATAGAAACAACAATAAGCTAGCTCTCTCGTAAGTCATTTTTCAATTTACTATTTTTTTTTATTTTTTTTAAGCTTTTAGATTTGTATATCCTTGGTATTGCTGGCTCAATTCTGCATTCCTTAGAATAAATACAGACCATGAATTCAGACTCAACTGCCTACAAAATGCAATATTGACATCATTTGGTAGGACCATATTAGGGCTGTTAATGCATCGGATCAGACCTGAAATCCGATCTGATAACTTCGGGTCTGGATCAATTATTTGGTTTCCAATAAGGTTTGGATCCGATATCTTATTGGATCGGATCTGGATCAACCATGTCCGGATCTGTTAAGGATCTGATATGATAATAAGTTCGAAAGTATATAAATTATATATTTGTTGAAATATACACTACAGGAAAAATGAGCTACCACAACAACTTTGATGACGATCAAAGTTTTACCGTCGGTAAAGATTGTTTATTTCGCGTAACTCACTCACACTCTCTGTTTACTCACTCACTCTCGTTGAAAGTTTGCCCGAGTTTGTCTGAAACTCTTGTTTTCGATTCCTTCACTCTTGCTGTCTCTCGTCTCAAACGAAGTCAACCACTCTCTCTCGTCTGAAACTCGAAATGTCATTCTCTCTCTCTCATCTCCGTTGATTGCTTTAGTAGAGAAGGAAACGGCACTCGAAAACGAAGCCTCACTCTCTCTCTCTCTCGTTTGCAAATCGAAAACGAAGCCTCTGTCTCTCTCTCATCTCATACTCGACAGATCTGTCTCCGTCGATCTCTCTCTGCCTCTCTATCGATCTCTCTCTTTCTTGATCTCTCAAACGCGTGAGGGTTCAACTAAACAGATCCGATCTGATTTCGACCTCGAAAATTTAGGTATGTTTCCATACATATTTTGTTAATTTTTCTCTTCAATCGATCCCTATACCCTAGATTTTTGTGCATATTTTGTTGATTTTTCTGTATAATCCTAATTTCTATAGCGTTGATTCAAATTTTGGTTTGATTTCAAACCAAAATCCTAATTTCTATGATTTTAATTCAATTTTTGGTTAAATTTCAAACTAAGACCCTAATTTCTCATTTTTATAGCTAACCAATATTCAATTGGACAAAATCAGATTTCAGGAGACCATCACTCCCCAATTCTGCTTATCAAATTTGAGAACTCACTCAGATTATCAAGTTTACTCTCAGATCTGTATAAATCTCCCACTAGAAATAAATCTCTGATAATAACAAAAGAAGCTTTGTTAGTGTTAGTTTGTCTACAAAATATAAATCATCTGGAATCGCATAAAGTCATTATGTTACCATAGTATATTTTCAACAAGTTGAACACTACTTTTCAAACTCACATTGAATTATATTTAAACCCAACTTATGGTTCAATGTATCAAACCACAGTAGGCATTGTGATGGTTTGATCCTTGTGTGCTTCTTTTTGGTTATGGAATGCTAAGTAGATATTGTAAACAACATAGTTTAGTTTACTTTGTTTGTTGAGACATTATTGCTTAATAGAAATAAGCACTCTCATGATTGTAGTAGCTCTAATTGTAGTAGTTGAGTTGGTTGTCAAGCCTAGAATTCTTAAACTTCTTAGTGAAAGCTAAAGCTATTCTCTTGTGATATATGGAGTGTTGGTTGTATATTTGTAAAGCTATGCTCGGTAGGCTATTTAACTATTTGATTTTTTTTTTTTTTTTGTTTTTTTTGTTTTTTAGGTGTATTTCCAAATTGTTGGTTGGTGTGCTGTCTATCTATATGATATATGAGGTTTAGAAAGCAAAATCCTAAGTCAAACATAATGTTTGTTTTTTATTGTTTTTTTGCAGGGAGTAGCACTGTTTTAGACCCATGAGAATTTGGAACAGCTAGCCATGATGGAGTAGCACTGTTTTAGGCCCATTGCATGCATACATGATGGTGAATTGTGCTTATTATTTCCTTTTATGGGTGCTGCTATATGTCAGAATCTAGTAATGCAGCATGTTGACCATTCGGCTGGGGACCTAATAGATCTAGTGGTATCTTATTGATGTGGAGAAAGTATTTAATTTAGGTTTTGGACAGTCTTGTAGGGGAGTTTTCCATTTCACTGTTGTCATTTTCTTAGCATGTAGAACACCAAATGCAGATAAGAACTTTGTCTGTTCCGGTAGAAATATTAAGAGTGCATTCTACAAAATTGTTGTAGCTTACCTTCTTGGGAACATGCAGTGCGTACAAAACTGCCATACAGACATACAAAGGTCCTCAAGGGGAGATAGTTGTTGTTGATAGAGTGGCACTCTTCTCAGACAAGGATAATAATTTGTGTTTCAAATTTATAATTCGTCACACTCGTAGACCAGAGGTAATTTTTTATGTACACTATACTATTTTAGTTACATTTGGACGCATTAATTTCATCTCAATTTTGAGGTTCATTATCATCATTAGAGCTTTTCTGATGCAAACAAGACACGAGAGTGCACCATTTTCTCTATTTTTTTGTTGATGTAATTTAATCTGAACATTCAAATAGGTGACAAATTCAGCAGCAGACATGGGCAGAAAGGTGTCTGTGGGATCATTGTTCAACAGGAGGACGTACCGTTTTCTGAACGTGGCATATCCCCCGACTTGATTATGAATCCTCATGGATTTCCAAGGTAAAACTTTTATAATGATCTGCGTTGTTCTTACTTGATGGTACCATCGAGTATGAAGATGGTACCCCTGCCATAGAAGCTCAGGTATTTCTTCCCAATTCTTCAATTGCAATATTTGAGTAATAAAAATCTTATCAAATGATCCAAGCTTGCATGAAAATTTCATTTATCAAAGCCTGAAAGCTCATTTCTTTTTGTAATTTTGGTGCAGATGGGGAAAGATGTCGTGACATTTTTGTCATGGGCAGCAGAACCAGAAATGGAAGAAAGAAAACTGGTAAATAGGCATACTTAAGCTCATTTCTATTATTCCAAGAAGAAAGAAAACTGGTAAATAGGCATTTTTGTGTGTGCGTGTGCAGGTGTTAAGCATGTGTGTTCAACCCCTATAATGGTTCCCATACCAAACTGTCTTTTTCTTCATTCTTTTACAAGTTTATAGTGAATTGACAAGTTGTTATTCAATTCTTAATACCATATCAGACCATTTTTACTGATCTTTTTTTGTTTATGAAGATTGCGTACTATTTTATTTGTTTGTTAATCAGGTCGTTTCTTTTGTAGGTTCACGAACGACGAGATACCGGTGAAGTTGATGTTCTCACCAAAGGTAGTAGATATTCAAAATCAACATCAGGTGATAAAAAATAGTCCAATTTCTTGTACACATGACATTAATAAACCTATTTCTTTTCACTATGTTTTTTTCCCCTCTCATCAAGTGCTTGTATGTTGAATGGCTGCAGCTTGGTGGTCATTGGGTGGATTCTTGTTATGGGCACATTTATCTTGTGTGGAGTTTTTCTCCTCCACAAGTAAGTTCTATCAAAGGCTTATGTTAACTTAGCCATGTTGATATAATTTTCTTGGTGGTTAGCCCTTTAATTATATTCCCGTTGTACTAAACTACCAATGGTGGCCTATATCTGTATTGGATTATTTTTTTATCTGCAGTTCATTTTGAAGTTGTATGAAATACTAAACTAATAGTACTGACCTAAACTAAACTAAACTCATAATATTGGATTATGTTTTGGTACATAAAACATATGATCATGAGACATGTAATGGGGCTGTTTTTTCATCTGGTATGTGAATACCAATGTTTTTACAAGAACGTGAATAGGAAAGGATTTTAAAATTTTAAGATACTATAAATTGCTCTTTTGTGGGGTTGAGAATCAACATAATTATTAGTCAAAAACACTATACAAAGTTGACATGTCTTCCATTATTGGGGTGAGTTGAAAGTTTGGTTCTCTCTACTTTGTTGTCCTGTGTTAGGTCTATGTTGTCTACACCATTGTTAGGTTGAGTCAACTCCACAATGGTGACACTTAGTTTATTGTTTGTTGCCATTTGGATTTTGAGCTATTTCTCTAGACTTCCGTACACAAGATCAAATGGTTTAATTCCACGAATTTGTTTCTTCTTTTTGGTGGTCAGTTATTTCAATACCAGTTCTGTTTTATAGTTAACACCCTTAATTGTACCTAGATTAAAAGGTTCAATTAGGCTATTTGTTCTGAGATGTTATGTGGAGTACATAATTGAATCCTCTGTACCCTTTATGCAGGCTAAATATTGGAAGTAATATGTGGAGGTGCACATTGTTGTGAGTAACGATGATGTAACAAAGCAGATATTCAGTCAATGTTTATTAAATTGTCCTTCAGATTCTCTTTGGTAAGTGTTTTTTACCTCACCATGGCTCAAGTTTATGACATTAAGAAAAATTTTCAAGATAGGAGATCTTAACATATTGTAGCTCTAGATAGAGCTGAATGGTGGAATGGAATATTGCAAACCAGAGTATTTCTTACTTAATTTTGCCATTGTTTTGAAACAAATGAAGTCTCTTAGGGACTAAGCAGATGGGGGTTTGTTGTAGCAGTAGTTTTGGTTTGGGATCACGGAGGAGTGGAAGAAAGAAGAGATCATACTCAGAACAAGTCACTTCCTTGCAACACTTACCTTATATACCGAACCGAATTTTCACAAATGGGAAGAGCAGAACTTCGTGCATTTTCACTCAACAAGGACGCAAAGGCATAAACCAGGATGCTATGGTTGTCTGGAAAGCAAATTCAGTTCTGTTCATCCTATCAAGTCCTCTTACCCATTCATGGATGTTAATTTGTGTAAAAATTATCTGTTTCATGTAGGATTTGGACTCGGAAGATGCGATATTTTGTGGTGTCTTTGATGGGCATGGTCCGTATGGCCATCTCGTTGCCCGGAAAGCTAGGGATTCTCTGCCATTTAAGTTGCTCTCATTCATGCAATCTTACGAATCGGGGGGAAATGGATCGAGTGGTTACTGTTTTAATAGGAAAAAGACTCTTGATATAGGACATTCTGAGAAGGCTGATTCGATTGAGGATCAAACAGAGTCTTTGTGGAGAGAAGCATTTCTTAAGTCATTCAAGGCCATGGACAAGGGTCTGAAGTCTCATCCTACCTTGGACTGCTTCTGCAGTGGTAGCACTGCTGTAACTATAGTGAAACAGGTGCGTCACCAGAATCTGTTATTATTTCTTTTTGTTCCAATTATTAATTCTCTGTTTTTATCTGATTTTAAGGGGCTTAATCTTTTCATGGGAAACATTGGGGATTCTCGGGCGATTTTGGGATCTAAAGATGCCACTGATTCCATGGTCGCAATACAGTTAACAGTTGATCTGAAGCCCGACTTGCCAAGTATGTCTTGATATTAGCTACTTTCATAGTGATGTGTGTGTTATTGAAACTTACTCCTTTAATCATGATCTGTTATAGGGGAAGCTGAACGGATTAAAAGGTGTAAAGGAAGGGTCTTTGCACTCCAAGATGAACCCAAAGTTCCTAGGGTTTGGTTGCCATTTGATGATGCCCCTGGGTTAGCAATGACTAGGGCATTTGGGGATTTCTGTTTGAAGGATTATGGAGTGATATCTATACCCGAGTTCTCTCACCGGGTTCTCACGGAGAGGGATCAATTTATTGTTCTTGCTTCTGACGGGTAAGTGCCGTATCTTCATATCAATAAGTATCTTATTTGCTGCACTTAAATTCACTGACAGAGAAATTAAAAAAAAAACTAGAAGCACCTTTGCTTGTATATAATTGTCATTTGATGCTGATTAGAAACTGTAGACTTTTGATTTGTTTTCTAGAAACCAAGCATAGATTTCTTGAAATATACCATCACTTATGAATCACCTTGTGGTAACTTGCTCCACCAGCTTCTATGAATAGCTATAGACTTTAGTTGAAGTAACTTGGGATTCATATTAAAATTCTAGCCCTTCCACTTTGTTTCTCAGAAAATAATGATGTGTAGCATTGCTATCAAGTATCAATCTTGCTTAAAACTAGCCTCAGAGATTATATCTTCTTTAGAAGAACTTAAAAGTGAATTCTTCCACTTGTTTAGCATTCACAGCCCCAACAATATTCTTGATCTTGACAAATTGGAACTATTTTCTGGGACCACACCTTTTCATCACGGTAATTGTCCAATGTATATGCAACTGTTCATACATTAACAGCCATTGCTTGGTTAACTTCTCCACCTTGGGCAAACCTCCTGTTCCAACCTTTTGCAACTATCCTGAATTTATCAAAAAAAAAAAGACCCTTGTAATCCTCCCAAAGCTCTGATCTCCCAAGCTCTTAATCAATCAGTCTCACTTAGAATCATATGTGCATTACAGAATGAATTATTTTACCGTAGATTTTATTTCTCATTCTTTTTGTTTGATTAACATTGTTTCATTGAGGACAAAAATCAGGAATATATTTCAATAAAAAAAAAAAATCTAACATTTCAGTAGTAGTTACTTCGATGTGGTTTTCTATCGGGTACACCGGCAGATAAAACTCATTACAGATATGTTACTTGAAAGAGGAGAAAACAGTTTGGTATATTCACTTGGCATATAGTTATTTGTTGGATGTTAGACCCTTGAGGTAAGCACATGTTTTATTCTCTTTTGGGTTAAATGAGAATGCGACAACTTAATTTTCATATTGATTCTTTTTTGGAGATTTTGTTTGTAGAGTATGCTTTGAGTCAGAAAGTATTGTTACATGGTTGAACAATATGGTAAGAGAAATTACTTTTTTTTGGATTTGGGACTATTGATTTGGGGATTCTCTCTTTGATTTTATTATTGGACCCACAATGAAATATTTGTCTTATTTAAGCCAATTTCTTGGTTGGATTATCTTTGATTTTTTATAACAATTATAATTTTGTCATGTTAATTTCAATTTCTTAGTTGGATTGTCTTTGATTTTGGATAACAATGAAAATTTTGTCATGTTGGTTTTAATTTCTTAGTTAGATTATCTTTGATTTTGAATATAATTGTGTAGAGGATTTTTGTTTTAGGTCAATTTCATGGTTTGTGAAAGAATGGGGAGAGGCAAGGTTTAGTTGAAGCGGATCGAAAACAAGATCAATCGACAAGTTACGTTTTCGAAATGAAAGTCAGGATTAATGAAGAAAGCTCATGAGACCTTAGTTCTTTGCGATGCTGATGTTTCTTTGATTGCCTTTTCAAGTAAAGGAAAGCTCTCTAAGTACTCCACTGATTCCGGGTAACAACTTCTCAAATTCTTTCAATTTTTTCTTTTATTTTTTCTTGTTTGTATCTCATAAGCAGTCTGTGAGACTTTTTGGACTTCATTTGAGTTAAATTTATTAATATTTGAAAGTTTCATGTATCTTTTTCATCTTTAACTCTATGTATCTCTCTCTTTTTTTCACTATTTTTTAGGGATTTATTGATAAATAAGTGTTTCTACAGAAAAGAACAATATTTTATGTGTGTGTGCGCTCGTGTTTGTGTGTTTGTGCGCATGTGTGCGCACTTGTGTGTGTGAGTTGGAGTGTATGTGTGCGCCCGTGTGTATGTTTGAGCGTGTGTGTATGTGTGAGTTGGAGTGTATGTCTGTGTGTGCGTGAGTTGGATTCCGGTGACCATCTTATAATGTGTGTGAGTTGGATTCTGTGAGAATTTATATTAGTCTGCAATAGTAACCCAATGAGCTCTAGTAGAGAGGGCATTTGGGTCTTTTCATATTGATAGTTGGGGTTGAGGTCATCTATTTCAAAATATAGGAGTATCTCCAATATTCAGCAATACATGAGGGGGCTAGTATAAAATCAAAAGTTTTTTTTTTTAAAAAGCTTCTATAGCGACGGCCAAGCCAAAACCGTAGCTGAAGGATAAAATTTTTTTTTAAAAGACTACCCTATAGCGACGGCCAATAGCGGCTGTCGCTATAAGTCCTGTACCTAACGACGTTTTTGTTAATTGTTGGCCGTCGATATAACATTTAGCGATGGGACTATTAGCGACGACAACCGACGGCCCGCTTAGCTGTTGCTAGATCCTGTTGCTTAATTGTCACGACCGTCGCTATAGCCCTATTTTACTGTAGTGATATACACTTGATTTAGATTTTGTATACAAAAATTTGGCCTAATCTAAATCTGAACCGATTGTTAATGGATCGGATTTGAATCTTAATATTAAGATCCCGGATCAGTCCTAGATCCAATCTTTATTGGATCAGTACCAAATCGACCTTGATCCGATCCATTGACAGCCCTAGACTATATTATATATCACCAAAAATAAAATAGAATTATGTTTTAGACCGATAATTTTAGCATCGTTTGTTTCAATCAAAAAAGTCTTTGGGATTTCACCAAATGCCCCCACCAACTTTTAGAAAATAAATAAGTAAAACATACTACATTGAAGACGCACAAAATAATGAAATATGTGATTTTATAGAAACATCTCAATTGAATGCAGAATTACCCAAAATGAAAGCCGATCTAAATTCAATTATTGCTTGAAGGGTTTCTGGGTACCCTTTTAATGCATCAGCTCATTTCAATTAATTTAAAATGACTAAAGTACCCTTTCTTTAACAAAAGAAAGAAAAAGTGGTTAATTTATATAACATATTTACCCGTTAGGTGTGAAACAAAAATTATTTACGATATTAATTCGAGTATGATTCAAAAATATACATTCAGCAATTCATTAAAATACGATAAAAAAAATGGAGGATGACAAAAATATGATTCAAAATGGCATAAGTATAATTCGAGTTCAACATATTAATAAACATTACAAAATTATTACAATTATAATTAGCCTTCATCTACAAACTCATCCTTTTATAAATCAACTTTTCAAACATATACGGTGTGAATCTATTTCTCCACGTGTAATTTTAAGAGGAATTTATCAAAACGGAGCACTATAGAACTTATTTTTGAAAACGGTAATTACCGTTTTGAAAATGATTTTTTTTACCAAAACAGAAAATACCTTTTTTTTTAAAAAAAAAAAAATAAAAAAAATAAAAAAAATAAAACAAATAAAAAAAATAAACTGATACGTTTTTTACTCTATTTACGTAGAGATTGTTTAATTAAGGATATGAATAGATTGTTAATAATTCGAAAAAGCTAAAAGAAAAATTGGGATTTTTCAAAGGAGTTGTGCAAGAAAAAGGTTATATCAGTCCTTGTATTAATCCAAAAAATATTTTATAATGCGTGAAATATTCAGAGAATTGCTAACTATAATCTATACCAGGAAAAGGGAAAGAAAAAAAAAACAGAAAAAACGAAATAAAAAAAAAAAACAAATAAAATGATATCCAAACTTATCTCACTGTGTTTGTGTATCCAAAGTTTTCTATAGTGGTATCTTTACTTAGGCAAGTTCTTGATCTCTTTCACAAAAATACAGAACATACTTTTTACCCAATTGTAAATTTTTGAGTTACTTTGCCTTTTATTATCTCCCTCTCTTATTATATAAGGGGCGCTATATGCACCCACTTTTTTGCTTATCTCACCCACTTAATTATTTTCACCTACCATCCACCACTGAATCTGATTTGGTCTCTTGCTCCCCTTCTTCTTCTTCTTCTTCTTCTTCTCTCTCTCTCTCTCTCTCACATTCATTCGGATCCACCTCTTTCTATCCCCCAATCAAGGTCATTAGGGATATGTACATATACATATATAATAAAACACAATTGTGTTGGAATAATTGTGTGTGACTTAAACGTCCAATCAATTACTCTCTTATTTAATTGGGGTCATTGGAGAGAATTTCTAAGGAGAAAAACTAATATAAGCAATAATAAGCACTTGTAAATCATGATTTCCTCTCTTCTTCTTTTTTTAATTTTTTTAATTTTTAATTTTTATTTTGTTATAGCAAAATCATGGATTGAAGTATAAACTCAATAAGAATAGAAATAAACACAAAAGTAATCACACAAGGCACAAGATATACGTTGTTCGATCATAATTGACCTACGTCCACGGGTGTAGGCGGCAATTTCACTATATCAACCAAAGAAGAATCCGAGTGAAATCTCCCTTTATATCTGTATCACTCCAACCATGTGACTACTCTTTTTTTTTTATATGGTAACACGAAAATAAGAAAATGTATAGATATATATGGGGAATGCTAATGTCCAAGACCTCATGAGGATGTTAGCATTGTCCAACACTTTTTTTTTTTTTTTCAATGATACCCTCCTCATTTTATTTTTTAGTGAAAAAAATAAGGGTATGTTAGTCTTTTACCTAATAAATACATTTATTATGTCATTAATAAATGTATTTACTATGTTGGCATTGATTGCTAAGACATTTAATACAAAAAAAAGATATTTAATTCAAAATATTTGAATGCTCATGGTATTTATTATACCATTATGTAAATAAGCATTTATTATGTAAAAGACCAATATACCATTGTCTTTTTTACTAAAAGATAAAAGGATGAGGGGTATTTTTACTATAAAAAAAAATTGTTGGACAATGGTAATGTCCTCATGAAGTATTGGACATTAGCATTCCCCAGGGGTATATATAGAGTGGTGTTCAGAAGCTCTAAAGAGAGCCAAAACATTTTTTCAATGAATGGGTTATGAGCTTAGGAATGGGCTGACGTTTGGTGAAGATGATCTCTATGATGAGGAGATCATCCTCACAAAAAATCAGTCCATTCTGAAGCTTCTAACTTTATCAAAAGTGATTTACAAAAATCGAGCGGTCCACGATTCTTCAACTTGTAAACTAGAGTTAGGAGTTTCGGAATGAGCTGATTTTTGGTGAGGATGGTCTCTTCACCATACAAATCATCCTCACCAAAAATCAGCACATTCTGAAACTTCTAACCGCTATTTTGAAAAATGTTTGGAACTCTTTAAGGCCGAATGCTTCCCATATATATGACTCTTAGGGATAAAATTGACAAAGAGCTCACTGGGGAGCTTGACCCTCTGTGTCTGTCCGCAACATAGTCCAAAGTCACCAATCAGGAATAGAAGACAATTCAACTTACTTTTCTTTAATTCCTTATTATTGGAATAAAATGATCATTTAATCATGGCTCTCGAGTTTTGATAAATATTTGAGATACTCCTACATTTTTAAATGTTTATATCCAATGATAGAGGTTTTATGTGAGAATATAAGTTAAAATGACTGAATACCTTCATCTTCAACCCCTTTTATGTTCAACTTAGAAGGTATTATTCATCCCTTAACCCTCAAACTATTGAATTCCTCTCCCCTTCTCTATCTAACCAACTTAGTAAATGGAGACTCATAAATTTCTCACAAATATTAGTAAAATCGGAGTCCCCCCCCCCTAAAAAAAAATAAAATAAAATTTCTCATAAATTTTTTCTCACAGAAATCTGAGATCCACCAATTACATGTATATTGAATGGCATTCCAAAATTTATAAGATTGCCCTTGTTAGTTACAAAACAATCCTTGCTATGCTTAACGTGGCAAGCATTGAAGAGTCTACGAGCACCTTAAGCAAAAAATACTCCCCCCACCTCCCACCAACACACACACAAGAGCAGAACAACCTTAGTGTTTCAGTCCCCTAATCAAAGTCAATACGGGTATGTACATATACATATATAATAAAACACAATTGTGTTGGAATAATTATGTGTGATACAAATGTCCAATTGATTATAGCATTATGGGGAGACAATCCAATTAGGACAAACCTCCCATTATCTACAGTTTTTTATAGGTTAAAACTCCCATCAAGTTATGGTGTCATAAGATTCACTTTAATTCTTTTATTCTTCACCTCATCTAATTTTACTATATTTTCTCTTCTACTTCTTTAATCCAATTTATTATTTTTCATATATTACCCCTTTAATCTCAATTTTTTTAAGAATACCCCTTCAATTCTATTTTTTCCACTGTTACCCCTTTAACTTGAAAGAGGATGCCCCATTTTCTAATTTTACTATATTTTCTCTCTTACCCATTTAAACTCAATTTTTGTTAATAATACCCTTCCATCAAGCTATAGTTTCTTGAGAACCACTTTATTTCATTTATTTTTCACCTCCCAATCTTTATTATATTTTTCCTTTTACCCCTTTAACCCCATTTATTATTTTCCCTTTTACCCCTTTTACCTCTTTAATCTTAATTTTTCATTGTCCCTATGCCATAGGCTCCGGTGAACTCTAGTATATATATAAACACCAATATATACTCGAGAGAGGGTGCCCATGATTACTTTATATGATAAATCTCCTTATTGCTTTGAGATCTTTTTTTTTTTTTTTTTGTTGGAGTTAGTTGTGTTACATGGTGTCATGATTTTCTTCTTAAACCTTTTTGTTTTTTATTCCTTCGTTCCTCATGATGGGACACCGAAAGATGTAGGTAAAAAAGATTATCTCAAACCCCAGACTCAAATTTTGATAAAGTCGTCCCTTTTGGTGGAAAATGATTCTCCCTCCCATTCCTTCGTGCAAATGCAAATGATTGGTAGTGTACTAAGCAAGGCCTAATTGTAAGTGAAAAAAAAAAAAAAACAAATAAATCCCATTCAAAAAAAAAAGAAAAAAAGAAAGAAAAAGAAAACATACGGTATCTAAATTGTATTTGTAAACCTTGGTCTCACTTCATACAAAATATTTGAAGCTTTTCTTATTTTATTGTGTGTCAAGTGCTTTTTTTTGCTTTTGTATCTTTAATTAGGGCTTTGGCAGGTTTTTGCACTCTTCCGCAGCAAAATAGATTCTATAAGTTTTTATATTTTATCTTGTATGTTTGTTTCTCTCTCCTATTATACAGTAAGTGTTTGGTCATTTCTTTCAGTAACAATAACAAAACTATCTAATTGGATTTTTGTAGGAGACTCAAAAGAGGGGAAACTATTACAAGCAACAATAAACTCTTGTAAGTCATGCTTTTGTATATTTTGGTAAATATATTAGATACTCAAATTTTTTTAATTTAATGACATACCTATTGACTGTGGTTTTCTAAGATGGACTAACATAAAATGATTCAAATACCCCCCATCTTCATAGCCATTTTCATGTAATTGAATAATTTTTTATTGCCTTTAATGGTTTATAAGTGTTGCCATTACTTTCAGCATAATGGCATTGCATAATATTGAATTTAATATAATGTTTCAAAACTATAATGTATGAAATAGTATTTGAAATTTGAATTTAAAGAATAGTAAATAGCATTTGCTAAATTTTTTTTTTTTTAAAGGCTAAAGTAACTGCGTTATTAAGGTAAAAAAAATATTCCCTTAAAATATAAAATGCTAAAGAGTCATGATAAGCCAGAGGCGTACTCAAATGACTCCTTGACCTGACAAGTTTAGGTACCGTAGATCTGAACACATCGGTATACACAATTGCAATTCCCCATAGAAAGTGCATCTTGAGGGAACTGTGTATCCTAAGGCATACAAATCTACTATTTTAGAACTTATCCACATCCTGCAATCATTTGAGTATGCCACTTGGCCATTCATATTTTCAGAACTCAATGCTAAGATACTACTATCACTATCCATGTAATGGCTACATATCCATTTATTTATGCAATTAATAACTATAGTTATAAACAATACTGCATCTCTCCTAGTTTCTTTTTTGTTTTTAACATATTAGACAATAGAATTACTAATAGAAAATTAGGTGGTATTTAATAAGCATAGTATGGCTTTGGGTATGATTGGATTTTTTTTAATAGGACTACACATTTTTTTCCTCTTTTTGGCTAAGCGATCAAAAAATTTAATTAAAGAATAAGGAATCTACATCACTCACTAAGGCATTCCCCTTGTTTTGACCTCAGAATTGGGTGACCTAATTGATCACCCAAAAAATTTTCCCACAAAATTTCAAAACATATTGGGCTCGATCCAAGTGTATGTGTTTTTAGGTCAGTTCAAGGTAATTTGGGTTGAGCTTGTAACTTATGTAAGTAGCACACTTATGTGATGCTTTAAAAAACAATGGTTTTATTTACTTTTGTTAGAAGTCTGAAGTCTTTTCTAAAGAAAAGAGTAGAAAAAGAAAGAAAACTTAAGAGATGAGAGGTTTAGGAAGATTGATTTAGAAGAAGGTAAATCTAAGTGATAAAGGTAGCTCCTTGTATCAATTTGTCTCATTTTTTCATAGTAAAATCGAGCTCTAATGCTCATACATCCGTGGATGTAACCTTCGAGTGAATCATGTAATAACTCGTGTTGTGGGTACTTTGTTCTTACTCTTTCTTTTGCATGATTGTTTATCTTTTTATTCCATTGGTTACTATTAATTGGGTTTATCCTTCATTGCTATGATCAAATAAGGTTTTGGAAGGTGTGGCATACAATATGTTTGGTGAAATACCAAATAGGTATTTGATCAAATTATTAAGTGAGCTTCACTAAGGTGTTCACATACACAACAAAATCCACATCAATCATTGAGGCATTCCCACTGTTTAGACCGCAGAATTTGGTGTCCTAAGTGATCACCAAAAACTTTCTCCCACAAAATTTCTTTCACCCAAGGACTATTGAAAATTGAGGCATTAATACCCATTATCGTGAGAATTAACGTGTTCTCCACATTCAAATCCTTCTTCCTTCCCCATTTCAATCCACTAATAGGTAGAGGTTAGACAACCTTCTTATACCAACTAGGTTGCTTAATTTAAGCCAAGCCTCATGTGCAAAGCTGCACCAGAAAGACATAGCTCCTCTTGAATTTGACACATGACACATCTGGAAGCAAGTTGAGGTCCCCTTTTCTTTTAAACGGAATTGGCTAAGCAGGACTTATCATTTATCTTCCAAATGAGCACTTTCATTTTAATTACTTGGAATCCTTGAGCTCCAAATTCTCTCACAACTATGAGCCCCCACGTCTCACCTTCTAATAAAGTTCAAAGCACTGCTTGTAGAAAATAACCCAGATTTATTTTCTTACCAAATAATTTTGTCAACCTTACATTGATGAAGCTCTATGGAACAAATCAGATTTTAAACCTCTTCATCCATTTAATAATTTATCTTTTCCAAACCCCTAACTCCTTTAGCCCAGACCTCATCTATCTAGACATCATTCCTTAGTGTTGGAAAACGGTCTATGAGAGGGTCTCCTCATATCAACAAACTTATTTAGACCTCTACTCAGAACCTCTTCTGCTAAAATAAATAAAGCAGGAGAGAGATTATCTCCTTGCCTTAGTCCTCTCGAAATCTTAAAAAAGTTCCCTTCCGATTTGTCGTAAGCTTTGGACATGTCGATTTTTAGAGTGATGTTCCCTCCCTTGATCTTTCTGTTTAGCTCTCTAAAAGCTTCATGGGCCATGATGATATTATCGTCAATGCTAATTCCTTTGATAAAGTTTCCTTGTTCCTTTGAAATTATAGAAGGTAAACGAACACCTAGACAAATAACAAGAATCTTTGAAATAATTTTATATAAAAAGTTACATAACCTCTGATGCATTCACCTCCTTAGGAATAATTCCATCCTTGAAGAAATTAGAAACAACTGCTAGAAGGTCTTGTTTTATAATTACATGCTCGAATGTAAAATTGTCCTGAAAACCCATCCGGATCCACCTTACCATGATAGTTCATGCTTTTGATCACCTCCCAAACCTCTACTTCTTCTAGCATCTTCGTAAGCAAATCATTTTGCTCTTCGAGATTGAGGACTAGATTTTAAAAGCCGATCCTCCAGGGGAGGACAATCCACGACTGTGATGCCAATTTCATCCACATTATTCAGTCATTTTCCAATCACAATGTGTCCTACGAATCAAGTTTCAGTCCCTTCTTACTTGGGTTGCCATGTCAAAGGATTGGGTATTATGATATCTATCCTTAAGTAGGTTTATGTGGGATTTTTGCTTCCAAAACATCTCCTCATGCTTGATAAAGCTAGAGTGCTCAAATTTTGTTGTTTGACACTCGTCATAGACCTTCTGATCCCAAACCATTGAGACCCAAAAAAAATTTCAATCTGCTCCTCTTCTTTTTTTCCTTCTCCTTAATTCCCAAGCCTACATTAACCTCAACATCTTTACTCCATTCCTGGAATTCAATCTTCAATCTCTTTAGTTTTGAGAATAATTTAAACATCGGGGAATCCTCCATATATGCTTACATTCCATTACTATTCCACAACATCTAAAAAGTCATCCATTTCCTGTTGAGTTTAGTCCCACATTGGACAATCATTGCCTCATCTCTCTCCTTATAATTTCCTGGGCCTCACCACTCATTGCCAATTGGTTTTGAGTTGGACCTCCAAATTTATCATCTCCACCCAAAGCTCAAGAAAACGGAACTTTCTTGGTCTCGAAGCAACATTTTTTGGTATTATATAGTAATAAAGGGCAATGGTCTGAACCTAGCCTTGGGAAATGCTGGATTCTTGGGTTGCCAAGGTCTTCAATCCATTTTGTTGAAATAAAATTCTATCTAATCAAGCCCATATCTTCATTTCTCTCAGAATATTTTTATTCCAAGTGAATTGATTCCCGAAGAATACAACTTCAATAAGAACTAATAAGTTAATAAATTCTTCAATAGAATATTTGTTAAGAGATGACTTGCCTTTGTTTTCAGTTTCGATGAATTACTGCATTAAAGTCTCCTTGAAGATCTGTTCAATATTTGAATGAGCCAGCTTACTAAATCTTAAATTCGGCAAGATTTCTCCTTCCTCTAATTCTAGAAGATCAACCATTGCCATCTCACTAATCTTTGCTAACTTGGCGAATGATTTGTCCATGGTGGTATTGCTACATCATTATTTAAATCATATGCTTTTGATGAGTAACCCATTATGGGTTCCGAGTCGTCATCTTCTTCAACTCCAGCCTGTCCATTGTTTATCTTTTCCTTCCCTTTACCAGCTTATTCAGTCTCACATCATTATTTTTAATTCTTTTTTTTCTATGCCCTATCTTGTTACAACTTTTGCAAAAATGAGGAATAGAACTATAGTAAAAAATGAGGAATAGAACTATAGTCAATTGCTTGCTAGGTCTAGTAGAACATATATCCTAACTTCATTTAATCTTGATACCCATTCTCGTAGTGTGAAAAATCACTAGCACCTCACCCACAACCGAGGCTAGAGATCTTAAATTTTCTTCCTCGTAGCAGACTCTGCTTAAAAACCTTCATCATAATTCGTTATTTTAACCAAACAGCCACCATGTCTTCTTGAATGGAGAAATTAAGCATAATGTGTCTGAAGTCAACAGTCATCACTTCGTATGATCCAAGAAGCTTCCATCTTGATGTCATTCTGAACGAACTCCACTCCCAGGTGAGGTTGAGACCCTTGTCGTTTCCTAAAAAAATTTGTAACTTGGGCAAACTGAAACTCATTGCACCTGCCTCCACATCTTCTTTTCTGAAGATAATAGCAGGTTCTCCAAAATAATTAGAGGCTTTTTTGTGCCTAATAGGGTGTTCCTTGATCTTACAAAGGTGGTTGAGGTCCTCCATCATCAACTTGTCTTGTTATCGAAACCACTTCTGTAAATTGACCTTGAAACATTCCTTGAAGGATCACCAATGTTCTTCATCTCTCTTGGCTGTTATAGTGATACCTTCTCTGTTGGACTGCACTCTCCTATATAATAGGGGAATGCTAACGTCCAATATTTCATGGGGACGTTAGCATTGTCCAATATATTTTTTTTCAATAATACCCTTCTTCATTTAGTCTTTTACACAATAAATGTTTGTTTACATAATAAATACTATAAGCATTTAAGTATTTTGAATTAAATATCTTTTTTTGTAGTAAATTCTTTGGCAATTAATGCTAACATAATAACTGCTTTTAGTAATGGCATAAAAACTGTATTTATTGTGTAAAAGACTAACATATATTTTTCACTAAAAGACAAAAAGAAGAGGGGTATTATTGGAAAACAAAAGTGTTGGACAATGCTAACGTGCCATGAGGTCTTAGACGTTAGCATTTCTTATATATAAATATTCGGCTTGGAAAACAAGATGACCCTAATGATGGGTTGAATTTTTAGTGAATCACTTTGTAATATGTAGTAATAGAAAAATCCTCTACCATCTTAAAAGCAATACATCCTTTGTTTTAAACATCCATTTTAAAAGCAATAAAAAAATATTTTTATTAATATAACAATTCTTAGGTCTCTTCTTGTGAGAAATAACTTTGAAGCCAATCCCTTCCCAAATTGAAGTTCCCAAGGTTTTCAAATTGTTGACAATTCCCTCCATGTTTTGATTAAATTTTGAGATTCCCCCATGTTTTTAAACTGTTTAAAATCTCTTTTGTTTTGGTCTTCTTCTGTAGATTAATGAAGTGATGACTAATGACCTCAATATCTTCGTCTTAGATTTGGAACCTAAAACCCTTTGTTTTCTTCCTAAAACTAGTCATTTTCAACAGCCTCTAAACAATTTCATCATCATGCTTCAAGTATCCTATTTTGTTTTGAGATTTGAAAGTTGAATTTAGACTTCAAGCTGTAACCACAAATCTTGACTTTTATACTTAATTCAAAGTACATCAAATTAGGATCATTCTATGCTTTTGTTTTCTTTCAATTTAGGCCCAGTACTAATGGATCTCATATTCATTAATACATGATCTTATTTGTAGTAATTACAATAAGTGCTTCCATGACTAGTATAATCAGGATTGTATACTATATGGTACAAATTAATAATATATTACATTGTTGACATATCAAATCAGCACAATATTATATACTCATTCATACATACATATGCCCGCACATTAAGCATCTGTAAAATTTACAAGAAATAGATAGATTCTTATTAGTAATAATTAATTATCTCAGCAACGACTTTTCTAATCTTACTATACATAACTCTGAAAGATAGAAACATAAGCTCATGTATTCTATATTAGGATATGTTTGTTTTTAGAGGCAAATGATTAATTGGTCAAAAAAACTTTCTCATAGACGGAAGGATTTAATGTAAGAGAATTCTCCACCCATGGAAAATTCTTTGACCGACTGGAAGATTAAGAAAATATATACTTGTGATCGTGGAAATTTTGGCTTTCAACCAAAAATCGATTACCCAACAAATGCACAAATAAACAAATCATTAATCTTCCGTTTTTCATGGTTTGATTTTGAAGTTCAATTTAAAGATTAATATTAAACTCCTGGACTAGTTGCTTGCATTATTAATGCTTTAGTTTTCTTCTCTACTATTGGAATAACTATATCCAATGACACTATATTTAACTTTTAAGTTGTTAATTTTTTCCTTTCCTAATTTTACTTTTTAAAAGATTGCGAATATTTCGATAAAAAATGTGCAGGAAAATGGCGGATGCAGTCCTAAACATTCTCATAGAAAAACTGGTTGAAAGTCTCCTAAATGAAAGTTGCCATGTGCCTGAATTCCACAAGCAATTTAAGATTGTTAATCAAGAGCTCGAGTTAATGCAGAGCTACATCAAACAAGTAGAGAGAGTAAGGAAGGACCAAAATGAAGTTCTTAAGACTTGTGTGAGACAATTGAGAGAGTTACTATATGATGCAGAGGATATTCTATCAGATTGCAAGTTGTATTTAGAAAGAAGAAAAAGGGTGTCAAAGTTCAAGCGTTATTGCTCTCCTTCATTCTGGAAATTCCGTTATAGATTGGGAAAGAAGCTTGGTGGGATAAATCAAGACATACAAACTCATAGAGGTAGGTTGAGTTCTTACCTTCTTGCAACTCCTCCTATCCCTTTGGACCAAGAGCAGTTAAGAAGTCATCGACCGGCGACTTACCCAATTCTAATGAAAAATGCTGAAATAGTAGGCCTGGAGGAAGATGTGAAGAAAATTAAACGGTGGGTCTTAAACCCACATGGGTCGCCATTGAACATCATTGGAATAGTCGGTATGGGTGGGATTGGAAAAACCACCCTTGCTCAAAAGGTACATAATGATGATGATGTGGAGCATTACTTCGATCATATCTTGATGGTGACTGTTTCACAAACTTTCAAATTTGAAGAGTCAATCAAGAGTATGTTGAAAAAAATTGGCGGGCCCAGAGACTTTTCCAACATCAATTTATATGATTTACTGAAGGAACTACAGGACATACTGGAGAAGAAGAAATGTTTGGTTATCCTGGATGATGTATGGAGACTAGATGAAGGCTTATGGTGGGAAAGTTTGAAGGCAGTTTTGGTTCACAGCAGTAGTTGTGTCATTGTCACAACAAGGGATGTGGATGTGGCTCGCTTAATGGGAGCCACTGAGACACGCACACATCATTCACGACCTCTCTCTGATAAGGACAGTTGGTCATTATTCATGAAAACAGCATTTTCAATGGAAGGAGGTCAGTGTACGAATTCAGAGCTTGAGAATATCGGTAGGGAGATTGTTGATAGATGTGGAGGACTCCCATTGGCAATCAAGGCTGTGGGAGGAATGATGATAAATAAAGGAAGTTCGACCAAGGAATGGGAGCGAATATCTAGGAACCTAAGCGAAGAATTGGATAAGAAAGGTGAACCAATCTTTTCTATGTTACAATTAAGTTATGATGAACTTCCTTCTCATTTGAAACCATGTATGATGTGCTTGGCTGTATATCCTGAAGATTATAGTATATCATCTGTAGATATCATTTCTTGGTGGATTTGTGAGGGCTTTGTCCGAGTAGGGAAACAAGGAAGGACTGCATATGATATTGGAAGAGAGTATTTCGAAGAATTAATCAGCCGATGCTTATTACTTCTAGAATTTGAGTCTTTAGGAGCAAAAAATGTTTGGTTTAAAGTACATGATATGGTAAGAGAAATGATTACAAGGGTCGCAGAGGAAGAAAATTTTATTTGGATAAATGATGGGGGGGAGTCTTCCTCTATCCAAATCCAATCACGTCGTTGAGTAGGTATGGTGATGAACACAGATATGAATCTCTTTATATCTGAGGCGCAAACCAATTTCAAATCATTGCGGACAATAATAGGGTTTAATTTAGAAGAGAGTGAGGAGTTGGTTCTAAATCTGGAATCAAAGCTAGGCCAATTAAAATGGTTGAGGGTTTTGGTTATTCGTTTTAAGGATTTATCATCTCAGGGGACTCTTAAAAGAGTAGATTGGTTGAGTTGGATAGGATCACTAAAGCATCTCGTTTATCTTCGGATAGAAAACTCCCGATTAGAGAGACTTCCAGATTCTATCGGAAACTGTCAAAACCTTCAAATTTTAAGCCTAATGAATTGTCCTAATTTAAAGAGATTGCCAAAAAATATAGCATCCTTGGAGAAATTATGCACCTTGGATTTATCAGGTTTTGAGTGCATAGAATTCCTCCCCAATGAGATTGGAAACCTTCGACAACTGTGTATATTCTCTTTTACTGTGAATTCAAAAGTCAAGGACGGGGGGTTTCGCATTTCTGGGTTGAAGAAATTGACTCAAATCAGTGAACTTATGATTTTGATAGATTCAGAAGATGGAATAGAACAAGGGGAGCTGAAGGTGTTGTCAGAGCTCACACAATTGGAGTGGTTGTATATAATATTTCCAAGCAACAACGACAACAACAATGGTGCAGAGGAACGACTGCGACTAGCAAGGAAAGTAGATCATCAACTACTCTCACCTCTTAACCAGCTCTCAGAGTTATATCTTAAAGGAGAAGTAGGAGAAAAGACACCTATTTGGCTCAGTCCAACCTCTCTTCCCAATTTAAGGTATCTTACTATTTGTGATAATAAATATCTCAGGCATATGAGTCCAGAATTCTTTGGAGATGATGAGGTTTCTAACAACAATAATACAACAACTGTCTGGAAATTGGAAGTCTTATACCTTTCCTGCCTATACGAATTGGAGGAGGAGTGGCCGAGAATGCAAAAGGCAATGCCATTTTTAAGACTCCTAAAGGTTTTCTACTGTCCCAAAATTCAAAGCATTCCCTTTGGACTTGGATGAAGATGGTAGCGGCACTTGGAGGAAAGAATGAACTGTGTACGTACACTTCAATTTCGATACCCTCCTTTAAAAGGTTAGCATATTTACTTTTTTTTTTTTATTTTTTTATTGGGGCTTTTTTAGTTTTAAATTTTCATTAATAATAGTTGATTTGGATGAAAGCATTCTCTTTTCACTTGGATGAATAATTTGTAGGGGCAGTACTTGGGCAGTTGGAGGAAAGATTAAGCAGTTCATTTTGATGTAAGTACCCTCCTTTAAAATGTTTGCATATTAATTTGTTATCTCTTTCTTTGTCTCTACTAAACAGATGGTTAGGATAGGAGGAAAATTACTTATTTCCTAGAAATGAGTAATTTCTTTCTAGGGATGACTCCACTTTTTCCTTGGGATACATTTCTTGTTTGTTGTTTTTTTTTTTGGAATCCATGTCTTCCTAACTGTCAGTTTGATGGAAGGTTTAGTAGATCAGAAGTCTTTTTAACTTTGGTTGTAAATTATGTATCATTTGGATTTTATCAAAACAAGTCACTTTTTTAATGTCCCTTCAAAGTTATTATTTCTTGCAATATATTCATGTTTTCACAAAAATGATCAAGGACCAACAAGTTGCACATTACTTACTACTGATTGCACTCCATCCTAAAAAAGATTATTATTAGGGATATTTACGAAAAAGTTCTCAACTTTTGACGAATTTACAATCCAAGCTCACTGTTCATTTTAATTACCACAACTTGAAGGATAACAAATTCGGCCAGGTTTAAATTGACTAATTGGAAATAGTCACTTTAAACCTGCGAAATTGTTACTTTAAACTTGTGAAATAGTACTCACTTTAAAACCGTCGAATTCGTTAGAGTTCTGGTTTTTTTTTTTTTTAACGAAAACATGATCATTAACATTTTGGTAATTAAAATGAACAGCTAGCTCGAATAGTAAATAATTCATTTTCAGCTCACAAAATGGTAATTCACCCTTATTATTTTTATTATCCTGTCCCTACTTGTTATGGAAAAAACTTTGAAGTGGGCAGCCCGCTTCAAACTTTTGAAGGAACCCTCTCCATTGGATTACATGTGGCATTTTCAAGGAGGTATTTCAAATTTTGGTGGAAATGTAGGGGTGTGAAATAAATTATAAATGCCACGTGTCTTGTGACGAGGAGGGTTCCTTCAAATTTTGAAGCGGGCTGCCCTCTTCAAAGTTGGACTCACTTGTTATACCCCCAAGAAAGAATTTTACACCATTACTGGAGATAAAGAACCCATCATTAGCAGGAGTTGGTACAAATTTTCACCAAATCTTTCATTCAAAGTTATTATAGATTTTTATATACTTGTAGATCATGAAGTTTTGAAAATTAAATTTAGAGTTTATGAAGCTTTAGTGTTGTTATTCCTCTCTTGTTTTCAAGAAGAAGAAAAGCAATACATTTATTATTATTATTTTGGACTTTGGAGTGCAATCATAACATTAGAAGGAAAATGATTTTAAGTGATGAAGTGCAACGGGTACTAAGTGATGTTCAAGTTGTTGGTCCCTCCTATTATACTCTGCACCAATAGACCACTTGATCTATGAGCCAGCCCTTAATATTCTTCATTTATCCAATCATCTAGGCTCATGGATTTCTCTTCTCGTCCAGTTGTCCGTAATATCAAATTGACTTGTTCGACTTGTTTTGTCTCAAATTATGGGTTATCTTGCTAAATCATTTTAAATATTTTTATTGATCCAGATCAGTGGCATTGTGTTTGATAATGTTGCCAGCTTCTATGATTGGGAATTGCTTCTAGGTATTGCAGTTGGGAAAAGCAAGAAATGGCATTATGGTAAATTATTGTAGTGTTGTGATGTGTGTAAAATCTGGGATTATTGCTTGTTGAAATAGATATAACTGTTGGATTCTATTTAAATGACCAGATACCATTAAATGTAAATAAAGAATCAGTTGACACTTTATAATTAATTATCACAAAAAAAATACTTTACACATCACTTTTTTTTCCTTTTTTAAACAAGCATCAATTTTTGAGAAAATGACATCCAAAGTGCATTTTCGTGAGTGGAGGGAGGGATTGAGCAAAATAGTGCGGAACTTTAGAAATTGATTTATGTTCGATCTTTAAAGTTTAAACATTGATTTGGAAAATCCAATGTCTAAAAACCGTCTTTAACACACACTTTTTTATTTGAAAAATAGACATCACTTTTTTCCTATAAATATCATTTAAAAAAATGATGTCTAAAATCTATTTTCTAAGAAACTCCAAACAACTCCTTCAAACTAAAGAATAATTGTATCCAAACATGACCTTATTTCAAATGCAAATCTTCATGAAGGATGTTCAAACTAGTTCATTGTTGTCATTTTGTATTCACTTTGGATGCATTTTGCTAGGTAGGACATAAAATGGTTCAGATCCGAGTGGGATATGAGTATTATATCCATATTCAAGTTAATTTGGAATTTTATATTGATCCGATTTTTTCTCGGTTCCTACTAACTAATACCATATCTTGATCCGACTCTGGTTGGTCAAATCGGATAAGTTTTGAATGTTTGATTTTTTTGCCTATGTTACTTTTTTGCAAGCTTGTAATAATATTCTATTTTACCATTTTACACTCTCATTTTATAAAAATTCATATTGTAAAACAAGGATATTCAAAAAAAAAAAAAAATGACCTTTATAGTTTTCAAAGCAATATAAATTTGGATCGGGCAAATCTAAGGATGGATCCGTATCCGACTTGGGTCATGAAACATAAATTATGTTAGACCATTTTTTTATTTGAATACATCTAAACCCACTAAATTCAATTTTTGGGTTACCTGAATTTTGGGTCAAATCTGACCCATTCTATGCTTATGGCCAAGGAGTTTCAAGAGTTGTGCCAAGTCTCAGTAACTGGTTGAAGACTTGAAATAGAAAAAGGGTAATTAGATATACCCCTCTGCATTTTGATAAATATTAGAGATACTCTAGTGTTTTTAAACTAATGAAATGCCCCCTAGACCTTGGTGATCTTGTCTGGGGAGAGTATAATAAATAACCTAAATGTTTTCCTCTTCAACCTCTACCTAGAGAACCCCTTGATTTTACCCTCAGTCTTCAACCTTAACATGTCATCTTCTTAAACCTTTAAACTTCAATAATGATATTGGATTTTAGGGGGATGACAAGGATGGATTTTCCATCATCCATTTTAAAGCTGAAAATTCTACCAACTTCAACTTACAAACCGGTAAGTTTAAAGCTTTGTCTCGAGGCAATATCTAGGACAGGAGAAAAATCGGTATATTTCAACCGAAAAAATCCTGAAACTTTGAATGCTTCAGAGTCAATGTCTTATTCCGGTCTCAACCAAAACCAAAATGTATTGGCACATTCCAAGATGGTATGAAACTTTAAGCAATCTTCCAAACCTTCCAATTGGTCCACCACTAGTCTAAATTAAGAGAACTGCTATCGGCACCCAAATTTTTTTTACTTATTACACCCCAATTAAAAATAAGAGGAAGGTAGAGAATAAGTAAAAGTTGGGGTGCCAATTGCAGCTCTCTCATTTTTTATTTATTTGGGGGGGGGGGGGGGACTAGTTTTATATTTTTGAGTCTACAATTTTATATGAGCCTAATCATAATTGTAAACAACTATTGAAATTGTTTGAATGAGTGTTATAATGTTGAGATTATAGCTTCTTTTTTTTTTGTTGATACATGGGTTTCCAGACTTGGTCCGACTAATCCCATGGACACGCCCATCTCCACTTCCGGTACATGCCTTGCGTACCTAGCTTTTTAAAGCACCAAGGTGGTGGCCAACATGAGAAGTGATTCGAACTCAAGACCTCTGCTTCTTGAGGCCTGGTCCTGGTCTTGGCCATCTCACCAACCCTTTGTTGGTTAAGATTATAGTTTGTTTGAATGTATTATAATGTAGAGATTATAGTTTGAACAGAACCTTTGTAGTTTGAAGAGTGTGCTTGACTATTTACTTGGGTTGTGATAAATAATTTAAGAAATTGGTGTGTAATAAGTAAAAGTTGGGGGTGCCAATAGCAACTGTCTAAATTAATTGGGTTGGCAAGTAAAACCAACAACATATATATTTGGATATATTGTTTTTAATGTGTCCACCTGCTCCATATATTACACACCAATATAAATTTCCTAGTGATGATTATTTAAATGACTCACCTTATCATTGATAGCGCGCATCTGCAACTTCAGAGGCTCAGAATCTTGGACCCATTTGATGTCATTTCCATTCACTCCATTAGTTTGTGCCTTCTTCAGGGCTAACCGCCACTCGGCAATATTGCTCCTTATCTCCTTGTTGAGTTCAACCCACTCTGGTGCACATCCATTTTTTGAGAGAATTCTATACAAGGTATCTTCTGCGGGGTCTGCATGGGGATTAGTATCAAGGTTGAGGGGTTTCCCTTTTCCAGGTAAGTTCTCAAACTGCCTTTCTTCCATAGAATGCCATATTCTTTGCTCAACAACATTAATGATGTCTGTTTCTGATCTGACCAAAGTGGATTAATCAATATCACAGACCAATAAACTTTACACAGTCGGAGACAATAATTTAAGAATGTACTTATGTACTCAAAACTAAAGCCATAAACCACTAGTGTCATCTTCTTCCCTCACGTATCTAACAAGGGCTGACGTGGTCACCATACAAGGAATGACGTAGAGAAATGGTTTGGTGGGCTTGAGAAAACCTATGTCCGCAGAAGAAGGTTGATGGGGTAGGTCACTTATGTCCGAGGTAGATAACATACACTCCCTACGTCTAATGACCATGTCCATAGAGTCTGTGTCTTATGTGTCAGATCATGTGCCATTGTAAATATGTACGTGTCGAGTTCTTATGCATATGTATTTGTACAAGTTCTTATAAATGAATCAAGTTGTTGGGTTTAGAAATACTAATAAGCCTCCATAATGCGTAGTACGACTCACTTGAAGATTTGATGTTTCTTTTTGGTGAAGGTTGAAAGACTTGGCATCATGGTTTTAAAACTCGTTTTGACGTCTCATCTCGTCCATGAACGAGACTAAGTCGTCTCATTCAACAATGAGAAAAATGAACTATGGTTTTAAATCTCGTCCGATACGTTTGACCTGTCTATCCGTCTCATTGGTGGACGATACTGAGAAGTATCGGATGAGTCCTCTTAGTCTCGGACGAGATTTAAAACCATGCTTAGCATACACTTTGAATGAGGGGTGTTGATTTAGTGCCCAAGCATGTGACAAGTATATAGTGTTGTCAAATGCAATCACATATTCGTATGTGCTATTTTCAAAGTGAAAATTGCATATGCTACAATTGCATACCCCAAATTATTCTATTTGTCAATAGGTGATAGCTATTTTTTTGTGCGATGGCATATGCGAAGTGTGTGATGGCCTATGTGATTTGTGCAATGACATATTTTTCAGCATTTGTTTTTCAATTTTTTTTTTTCTTACGACATATGCCACCGCATATGCAATGTGCACAATCACATATGTGAACATGTGCCGGTCGCACATGGTCACATATGCTATTTAACAACATTGCAAGTATATACCCAAGTCAAGTGCCAACAACGTGTCTCGAGCATATGAGAAAAACAAAAATCCGTACTGCGTGTTGCCTTGTAAGTTGTCATCAAATTAATAAAATTGACTACAGGTATTGCCATATCCCTTTGCCTTCTTTTGCTGTTTTGCACTCGTGTGTAGCTTTGGTAAGCTATTTCAACAAGCACAACCATGGCACTACGGCAAGGTGAACTCTGAATCACCGTCAAAAGCTAAAATTATAGCGACTAGCACATCAAAGACATGAAATTACGAACAGGCCTGATAAGAAAACCTAGTTTTCAAATCAATTGTGAGATTTAACAATTAAACAAGCAAAGGTTCTCATTTAATTTTAATAACAATTCGTCTCACACGGTGCCTTATACCCATAAAATACGAAACCCTAACAAAAAATCGTCCTTTAATTTAAACAATTACGTCTCACGATGCCTTAAGATCATAATATCCCGAACCCTAACCCTAACCCTAACCAAAATTAACGAAGAGGAAGATAAGAACAGACGAACCTAACAGCATTACGTTGGCCACGGAGTTCAGGAGGGAGTTTGCGATCATTAACGGCGTCTATAACGTTGGAAAGGCGATCAGCGAGCTTCTTCTCTGGTTTGTACGTGGATGAATTGGGCTCGAGGTCGGGCTGGGCCCTTGAAGAAGAAGAAGCCCATCTAGGTCCGTGACCCACGTATCCGACGAAGAAGAGAAGAGTAGGGACACGTGTTTATCCCGTAAGAAACGATGGCGCTGCTACTGCTGCGATCGTTCTCGCCACCCGCGTTGCCATGCCAAAGCAAGAAGCCAGGAACGAACATCATCGCTCACGCCTCTCTCGCTTCGACTTGTTTAGTTGTTTAGCGTTGCAACATGACTAGATCTCATTACACGTGGCTTCATCATTGAGAGGTCAATGGATCGGATCAGATCCGATATCCGATCCGGTAATTTTGGACATAAATTGAGGATTTGGGTTCTATTATTAATAAGGATCTAATCCCTTTAATATCCGATTTGATAGCCTATGGATTGATTCTAAATCAACCACTTTACGGTTCGAAAAAATGTGAGAGATCATGTACTTTATATTACATATTTTGTATAAATATATAAAATTTATTTGTATTTTCTATATCAAATCAAATTAAATTGATTCGATCTTGATCTGGTCATTATTGGATCGGTTTTGGATCTTAGTATCGAGATCCTATGAAATATAAAAATATGACCCAGCAAGTGTCCGATCAAATTCTTATTAGATCAATTTCAATCCCTGAGTGATCTTGATCTAATTCGAAAACGATCCATTGAAAGTCCTATAAGCATCCACCAATATTGAGTTGAATCCTCTACTTTGGACGAGTCAATCATTTAAATCAATTTAAAATCATTTATATAATATATATTTCTATTTTAATAATTATAATTTCTTTTTATAATGTAGATTAGTAGATCTTGAACCACGAGATCTTATTATACAGATGATAAACATTAAAAAAATTATTATTACCTTATATTGAAAAGGGAAATAATTTCAAAGATTGCATTTTTAAAAATATGGACCAAAAGGTCTCCAAAACAAACTTATAGATGTTTTGAAACCCAATATTCGAAGTATTTTCCTTACAAGAATCTCTTGAAATTTTACTTCACTAAATACTTAAAATAATATTCAGAGTCTCATTCAAATCTTTACCAAAAAAATATATATATTTTCTTTCCATGGCACATAAACCCTAGCTCCATAGTTTGATTAGTTCTTATTAGTCCTATAAGAGAAGACGGAGATTGAGGGACATACCATCAATTTTAAAACACAGGACTTACTCAAATATTCACTGAAACATTGAAGACCACATGTCATGTGAATGAGATATATAGTTTCTTCAAAGCTTCAAAAAGACATTTTACTTATTTCAATTAATGCTCCAAAAGGTTCTTGTAAACGGGGATGGAGTTAGTTTTTAGGTCAATGGAGGCAAAGTGCTAATGATGGTCAACCAATAATCTTGATTTCCTTCTATGCAAATGTTGTGCTCCTTACAACAAATAATGATTGGCTAATAATCTTCATAATAGTGACAAAAAATTCCCTCTAAAATCATAGATTTTAGAACTTGTGAAAAAACTTGTATTAGGATTAATATCTCATAATTTTATTCCTTCAGCATTACAGTCTGAAGAATAAGAAAGGTTTTTTTTTTTTTTTAAAGAATTGAGGATGATGGATTTTGGCAAGAAACTCAAAAAGTATCATTTTATATTCCCAAAATTTTTCCTAACTGTTTTTTACGAAACTTTTTTGAATTTATCTGAATTAAATCTCCTGCAAATAATTATAGAACAAAAACTTTGTTATTATTTTCCATGAGAGTGAATATTGATTGAAGGTGAGGATCCTTAAGTTATTTTTCTTTAGTTTGGAGAGCAAAATCATCTTATTTTTCTTTTCTTTATTTTTTTAAAAATAAAAATCATTAGGGTCAACAAGGAATGTATGTAGCCAGTTTGAAAAAACATAAGGGACATATCTATTGTTGAAAGAAACATAAGGAGTTAAATGATGGTTTTTTTTTTCCACAAGTTTTGTGAGACTTATGGCATGTATGTCATCAATTTGAAATATTAAAAAGGAGGGGGTACATCTAATATTGATCAAAACATAGGATGAGGGGGGGGGGGGGGGGGTTAAATCAATTATTTATTATTATTTTTTAAAAGTTCAGTAACTATAGCCCTCACTCATCCCTATCTGGCTCCACTCTTGCTTGTAAGGACAATATCTTCAAAAGTGGACTTTAAATAATTTATATTTTTTGTCAGGAGACCTCTCTCTCTTCACATCGTATGTTTTGCTTTGCGAAGTTCATACAATCATGTTAAATAGTTTAGGTGGATCTTGGAATCTCTATAGACAATTCATCATGCATATATGCAAAATCCTTATCCGCCGTTCTTGCAATCTTAAAACAGATTCTACCAAAAGTAGAATAATTTTTGTTGTTGATAATTTTCAACCACGATTCATTTTTGTAGACTCCTCATTTTTGCACTCACCTGATTAATCAACTCGTCAACCTGATCGCGACGATTCCCAATGATGGATGATTATTCCAAGGCTTTATTTGTTATTAGACATGTTTCAGAAATCCGGATGAGGTATCTCAGGCAAACAAAACTGCAAAAACCACGCTACGCTAAGAAAATATAACTCTAAAAATATAGAAATCATCATCTTGCAGATAAAAAGAAGTTTTACGATAAAAATCACTAAAAAATGACCAAATTATCAAAATATCCCTAACCTCAAAACATCCCTAGAGCCTACATTAATCAAGATGATCGGTCTTTACTACAAAACTATCCTATGGTCAACATACAATGACTAAAATCAAACTAGGGTCCAATCATCATCAATCTATATCAGATTTGCTAAACGAATCTTACGACTACAATTATCCAATTATTACATGATTTCTCGAATTTCGCATAAAAGGAAATTTTTTTTAAAAAGTCATAATTATACTTCATGATCTAAAATCAATTAGCACTCCTCATGTGCTAATATTTTTCAAATTAAGAACAATGGGAGTTTGCGAAAACTTTCTAAATTAAAAAACTAAAAATAAGAAAAATTTAAATTGGTAACTTACGAGATTTCTAAATTAGGAACATGAAACTTTCAAAATTAGAAGTTTACAAATATGATGAGTTCCCAAATTAGAGATTTATAAAAATAAATTTCAACATAGAAAATAACCAATATGACGAGTCTCGAATTAGAATTTTGCAAAATAGAAGGTCTTAAAAAGAATGCAAAATTTCCAAATTTATAAATCGTAAATCAACAAGAAACTTCTAACATCACAAAATTCCCAAATTCAAAAATTAAGCCAATATGTCCTAAATCAGAATTTGATAAGTATGAATGTTCTCAAGACAAAAAAATATGAAATTTTTTACATCAAAAAGTCCCCAAATATTAATTTTTCAAAATAAAAACTTAAGAACATGAGTTTTCAAAAATAGAAAATTTATGAATGTGAGTTTCCAAATCAGAAAATCATAAAGACATGACGAATTAGAAAATTGAGAATTAACAAAATAATGATGTACGATTTTCATATGTGAAAAATTCCTTATCCGTCCGATTTCCAACTTAACAGAACATGCACATGTACACAATCTTTGATTCTCCTAAAATAATCATCATCCAAATATGCATATTTGTCGATTAAAAAAAATGCGCACCATTTTACGAAACAATTCTTCAATTAGCACAAATTCCTAATCGCATAATTTAACCCATCACATAAATCATTTCAAGTATGAAATTATGAAGTTATTAAGAAAAAAAAAATTTCAAACCATTTCTATCAATAAAACACGAAGTCTTCCCATCACTATCATCAATCATATGAAACCAATTTGATCACAATTATTGTGAAATTATAAATAAATAAAAATATGAATAAATACTTCCCTAACCCTACTAAAAAATATTGTAGGAAAGAATGAAAGAATAAAAACCCATCATAATCAAAGCCACATGTCGATAAAAAAAAAAACTACCAATGTCACAATCAAATGAGCAAATAAATAATAAAAAAGCAGAATAAAATATGAGGAGAAGGAGTAGAAAAAAGTAAATTTAAACAACCACAACCGGACTTACTCTATGCTAGAATGATAATTATTATGGTTCCTTCAGATGCAAATCGGAAAGCTTATGAGTAGTGCCATGCAGGTCACTATGGCTACGAGCTATACGAGAAGCGAAGGAAAACAAAAATGTGGCTGCTGTTCCTACTGTTTGCGAAAGACTGAACCTGGGAAAGAGGTTGTGAGGAATAAAAGAAGAAAGTGGTCTGCAATTCTTTTTAAGTGTAAAATTGTGGGGTCTGTCAAGATGTAAGGATAGAGAGAGAGAGAAGTTGCTGCTGTTGGAGAAGAAGATGGGGCGAAAGAGAGATGGGAGAACGAGTAGATACTGCTGTAGAGGCGTGGAAAGAAGGTGAGATGGAGGACGTTTGGAGACTAAGTTAGGGCTGCTAAGTTGGAGAAAACAAGAGAATGGGTTGTAATGGTGCTGATGAAGAGGAGGTAACGTGAAAGAGATGAGGACAGATTTGTTGGAGAGAAGATGTTGGATCTTAGAACGTGGGGAAGAGCAGCCTTCAGCAGAGAGGGGGCGTGGGAGAGATGGATGCAGGAATGTGGTGCAGGGAGAAAGATGAAGTGGGCTGAGAAGAATGTGAGAGAGATGAGTGTTGCTGGTCTGAGAGTTGAACTGGGCAGAGAACGTTCAGATATTGAGAAATGTCGGAGAGCCGTTGGTTTGAGAGTTGGAATGAACGTGAGAGAGAGATGATGTGGGTTGCCCTTACTAATCTGGGGGTGCTTTTATAATTACCCTTCCTTTTTTCTATGAAAAAACGTTTTGGATACAACTTTCATTACTACATATTATGCCATGCACTCATCCCCAATTGTCTCACTAGGAATCAATGATTGTTAGGGACTAATGCCTATTTAATACGGGGTAATTATAAAAACACCCCACAAATTAATGAGGGCAATCCACACCTTAGATTAATAGTTGTCTTATATGGGTTAAAAGTTTTGGAATGATAAAGTGGTTGTTTGGGAAGATTTTAATTTGGAAATGAAAGAGAAAAATGCATGATTTATTTTATTTATTTTTAATAATTTTTGTTTTAACAATTAAGGTTATAAAGTTCGATGCCCCTTTTTATTGGCTCCTTTTAATTTTCATTTCATAGTCTAAGATGACTTACCATCTGACTTTAAGTTGTTATTTGCTAAAGGAATATTATTTTTTTCTTGAATTATGCTATGAACTCATAGTTTTTCAATTTCCTTTGTTACATTATCTTATGGCAGCTTGAAGAAGAAAAGGGAATTGATTTCTTGTAGTGTTTCTGAGCGCTTGGGAGAACAGGTATTTTTTCTACTAATTATTATTATTATTATTTTTTTTTTATTGATAAGCTGGGGTTAAAGGGACCCCACCCTGAAAACACTTCTAACGAGTGTACATACACATTAAATCTTCCTCAATAATTCTCACTAGATTTTTATTACTAATTCAAATAACATAGGCTCATGTACCGGTTGCTTAATGGATTTCGTTGGATTATCCCTCGCTTCATCATTTCTTGCAATGAATCCCCTCACATCACACTAGAGTTCTACTATTTTTTGCATTTGTCTAATTACATTGAATCTTTGAAAAGAAATGAATGCACTGTTAGGTGTTTCTTGCCCAAGGGGTTCAAAGTACCTAAAGCAATTATACCTTCTTTCAGACTCATTGAGGATATTTATGAACTATTCTAAGATCTATCTCTTACTAATATATATAGATTCTTTATTTTATATGTATAAAATTAATAAAAATAACTATAAGTGAATAAAAGCGATGAGTAGAACTAGTAAGAATGAGAGCAAATGCATTGAACAAGTGAATAGAAGAAACACAATAAAGTAGTTGATTCATATTGACCATTCATGAAACTTATTAATCCTTCTACCATTGAAGTATTTCCAGAAACTTATAATCTTTGCTCACAAATGGATAAGTCTTGGATGTCTAAGGATAGAAGATCTTTTGAATATAATGTAGGAGTTGAACAATTTCTTAACTTTGCAAAAACCAACGCAAGTGATTTTGATAGCATACGATGTCCAAGTAGACAATGTGAGATTCTCAAGAAACACAAGAAACAAGAGGTCATTTATTTTTTAGTGGTATCGATCAAATGTACCACACATGGATCTGGCATGGAGAAAACGTTTAGAGTAAGGCATTGCCAAGTGATAATCTTGAAGATTACACCTATCAACAATTTGATAGGGTACCTACAGATAATGCTAGTAACACTATAGATATGCTTCAAGCCACATATGATAATTTTACGAGTGATCCTGAAAAGTTTGAAGAATTATTAAAAGATGCTAAAAAACCTTTATATCCAGGATGTTCAAAGTTTACAAAGTTATCAACTTTGATGAAATTGTGGAACTTGAAAGCCAGTAATAGGTGGTCTGACAAAAGCTTTTTACAACTATTAAAATTATTAGGAGACATACTCCCAAACGATAATAAAATACCATAATCGATGTATGAAGCTAAAAATACCTTAAAAACTTTGAGAATAGAATATGTGAAAATACATGCGTGTCCCAACGATTACATACCCTATAGAAAAGAGTACAAGGATGCAACAACATACCCTACCTGTGGAACGTCAAAATGAAAGTTGAATCATAAATTGGTAGAGAAAAATAAGGTGCCTGAAAAAGTATTGTGGTATTTTCCACCTATCTTGAGGTTCAAAAAAATGTTTAAATCTTCACAGACAACAAAAGATTGAAGTGACATGATCGTAAAAGAATAAAAGATGGTCAACTAAGTCATCCAGTTGACTCCGCGACATGGAAGTTAGTAGATTATAACTTGCCAGAGTTTGCAATAGAATCAAAAAATCTACGACTAACTATTTTAACAGATAGAATAAATCCACACAGTAACCTTAGCATTAGACATAGTTGCTCGCCCATTATAATGGTCATATATAACCTTCCTCCGTGGCTATGCATGAAAAGGAAATTCATGATGTTAACATTGCTAATACTAGGTCCATGACAACCTAAAAATGATATTGATATTTACCTGTCATCACTAGTTGATGACCTAAAAATTGTATGGGAAGTAGGCATTGAAGCTTATGACGCTTATCTAGGACAATCATTTAATTTAAAGATTGTGTTATTATGGACAATCAACGATTTTTTTGCATATGAAAATTTGTGCAGTTGCAGTGCCAAGGGATATTATGCTTGTCCAATTTTTGGTGAAAAAATCGATTCTTGTAGACTAAAGCATAGAATAAAGAACGTATATATTGTCACAGAAGATTCCTTCCATAGACGCATAAATGAAGAAAAGAAAGAAAACCTTTTGATGCTAAGCAAGAAATGCAATTGCCTCCAAAACCATTGAGAGGAGAGCAAATATTTGAAAAGGTACGATTGGTTAAAACCTCATGGGAAAAGAGGAAGTTAAATATCAAAAACATAAAAAATAAAAAATAAAAATAGAAAAGGAAAGAGATTACAAGAAAAGATATTGTAGATGATGATTATTCAAAATGTTGAAAGAAAAAGTCTATATTCTTTAACCTAGAATATTGGAAACATCTACATGTTTGACACAACTTGGATGTTATGCACATTGAGAAGAATGTATGGGAGACCATCACTGGGACATTGTTTAACATTACAAGAAAAATTAAGGACGGCATTAACAGTTGTATGGACCTTGTAGATATGGGTATAAGGAAAGAATTGGCACCATATGTTAAAGAAAAGAAAACATATCTGCATCCTCCATGTTATACATTATTCAGAGAAAAAAAAAGAGGAAAAGTTTGCAAAACACTACTTGAGCTTAAGGTCCATGATGGATATTCATCAAATTTCAAAAATCACATTTCAATAGAAACTTTAAAATTGTATTGACGTAAGTCTCATGATTGTCATACATTGATGCGATAACTACTTCCAGTGTTGCCGAAATACGTAAGGTATGCTATTAGCAGATTGTGTTTCTTCTTCAATGCTTTATGCAACAAAGTGGTTGATATTCCAAGATTAATTGAAATACATAATGGTCTCGTAATCACATTATGTTTTCTTTAAAAGTACTTTTCACCTTCATTCTTTGATATAATGATCCATCAAATGGTCCATTTAGCTAGAGAGGTTAAACTTTGTGGACCTGTTCACTTTTGTTGGATGTATCCATTCGAGACGTTAGTTAGAACTTATGTGAAATTATAAATGTAACTTTAGATCATTCTTTTTTTTTTTTAATTAGTAACCTGAGGCTATAGAGGCCCTACCCTTACTTATTAAAAGCTACTAATGCTGAACAAAACAAACATTTATATCCTCGAGGAGGATATTATACAAGTCCCTCAGAAAGATTCGAAAAATTAAAAATACAAAATTTTTGACTTTGAGCTCATCTTCTCGCTAACCAATTTGCTGCATTGTTTGTTTCTCTCTACTCGAACTCCAGCACAACCGAATTAAAACATCGCATAGCTATCTTAATATTCCTGACTAGGCTAAACAATCTCCATGGCAAATTCCATTCTTCCTTAAGACTGTTGACAACAACTAGTGAGTCTGAATTAATCACTATATTCGTGATCCCTTGCATTTTTAAATGGTTCAATCCTGTAAGGATTGCTTCCATTTCAATAACATTAATATTACTATGATTTGAATGCCCCATACCTGCTGTAAGAACTTACCATTATTGTTTCTTGCAAGAAACCCAAATCCTACCCCACGCTCTGATAAAGAACCATTTGTATTTAGTTTGATAACTCCCACAAAGCTCTCCTTTGCTCTAAAATTTGTATTACAACCACAACTTTGAATCACTTGTAGAATTTCTGCATTTTAATTTTTAGTGCCTTCAAGTTTACCACAAACATCAGCCATAATAAGTCGACTCAGTTGCTACTCATTCACCTCTTTTTCATCAAATATTTGTCTATTATGTTCATGCCAAATAAGATAAATCGTAATACAAAACATAATGCTAAGAATAGGCGTTATTGAATGATTGTCACTGAACTCCACTTCCTCTTCTATGCTTCCCATTATACCTCTATAAATTGCAACCCACTACAATACTAATTTCCAACACTCTTTACTGTAAGTACAATTGAAGAATAAATGATTGTTATCCTCAACATTGATTTGGCATAATGCACATCTAGACACCACCATCACATCTCGTTTCCTTAAGTTTTGTGTTGTTAGCAGGCTTTTGTTCAACGCGATTCAAATTATAAAAGAATGACGAGGAATTTTCTTCTTATTCCATATTACTTTGAACCATGTAACCTCCAGATCCTGACATTTGATAGCATTCCAAGCTGAGCTCAATGTGAACTTCCCATTTGTAGTTACTAAGGGTGCAACTTGGTTCGGGTTGGTTCGATTTCGAGCAAAATTAGAACCGAATCGACTAAGGTCGGTTCTATTATATTAAAACCAGAACCGAACCGACCTTCATTCGGTTTGGTTCGGTTCGGTTCCATGGGTTGTCAATAATTAAGAAAAAAAAAACATTTTAAAATAAATCTTCTACTGCCATTCTATAGGCATCTTATAGTCGATGCAAGAGAGAGAGAGAGAAAGATGAACCATCGGCTACCGGAGTTGAGGCAGCCCACAGCTACAGCCTCAGCCGCACGCCCATATAGTCGCAAACAACTGCAAGAGAGAGAGAGAGAGAGAGATGATCGCCGATCGTCGCCCACCAAATTTGAGGTTGCAGTGGCAGGTGAGTTGCAGAACGCCGCACAGTCGCACACAACTAGGCAAGAGAGAGAGAGAGAGAGAGAGAGAGGGGAGGGAGGACCGTTGAACGCCGATCGTCGACAGCCAGATTTGAGGCCATAGCCGCAGGTTTGGCTGCAAGAAATGAGAGCAACAGTGAGAGTAGAGGGAAAGAATGAGTGATGTTTAGGGTTTTTAAAAAAAATCTTATATGGATTCGATTTTCGATTTGGTTCGGTTATATATAAAATCTGAATCAAGAACTGAACCGAATCTATCGGTTCTCCATTTTTTCAACCCGAAACCGAACCATTATCAATTTAAACCGAACCAAACCAATCCAAATCTCATGGTTTTGTTCGGTTCTCGATTTAAACTGAATTAACTTGCACCGCTAGCAGTTACTGTCCATACTATTTTATCTTCTTCATTCGGCTATGGAGAATGGTGCGCTTCAACTTGATCAGTAATTTCTGAGAGTCGAATGTCATCTCTTATTAGATCTTCCCATCCATTACTACCAGCAAAATAAGAAACCTTAGCATTAATATTGGGATTCATGCAAAGAACATGCCTTCTACCGAATTGATCAATCAAAGCACCTCCTTCTAGCCAAGGATCATTCAAAAATGAAGTCTTAGAACCATCTCCCACTAGAAAACGAATCTGATTTTTACTAATATCATGGACCTTTAGAGTACTTCTCCACACTCAAGACGCATTTCTAGAAGGAAGACATCTCCAAATATTGCCTTGCTTTACATACCTCCTTCTCATCCAATTGAACCATAAGCTATTGCTATTGATTAGTTTCCAGAATAATTTCATTAAGCCTATAGTATTCCAATCTCTAATCCTTGTAATTCTAAGTCCACCCTCTTTAAAAGGCCGGCATACTTCAGACCAACTAACTGAATGAAAGGATTTGCTCATAGAGGACCCACTTCAAAGGAACTTACTCAACAAGGATTCAAATTTTTTTTTATAACCCCCACCGGTAAAAGCAAGAAGACCAATAAATTTGGAAAGAGGATAGAATTGCTTTAATGAGTTCAATCCTCCCCCGAACGAGAAAAATCTCGATTTCCATCCCTCAATCCATTTATGAATTTTCTCAATAAATGGATAGCATGTAGAGGATGTCAAACAAGAGGAAAACAACGAAAGGCCTAGATACAAAATTGGAAGATTTCCCTCTCTCAAAGATAAGACATGAAGAATATGATTCTTATTTGAACATGAATTACTAAAGAAAACATTACTCTTCTCGACATTAGTTTGAAGGCCTAAAATATGGAAAAAGTCCTCAAGGAGTGCTTTGATATGAGAAGTAGATTGAATACAATCTTTAGAAAACAGAACAATATCATCGGTAAACATAAGATGAGAAATATGATAAATATGTATCTTGTTATATTTTAGGTTCATGAAGGTTTTAAAAGGTTATGTATGTAATCAAAATCGTCCAAAAGTTTGTATTCTCGAAAGTTATATTGTAGAGGAAGTAGTTGAGTTTTGCACCGAATATTTATTTGATGTAGACGCAAATGGTATTCCTTTTCCTATGAATATGAAAATGGGTGATGCAAAATATGAAAATTTACTTTTTGAGGGAAAACCTTTGCTTGGTAGTCGTGTTGTTGTTGTTGATTACTTATCTTAGGAACACACATATTGAGTAAAGACCCCTTTATCTTTCGTTTTTAACAATAGAATAAAAGTATATTTCTTACTTACTACATCAAGTAAACTAACTATTTATTTTTTTACTAATAATTTGATATAAAAAAAAACATATCTCATTCTTGAAAGAAATGCATCCTCGCTAATCAAGAAACGAAAAGTGGCAGCAGATGGGACACAATCACAATTTTATATATTGGATACGTCAAAGGGTACGAGATTTTTTTATTTTTTGTATTATCAAAAAAAGTCACAACCAGTAAAATGTACACATGTTGAAGATGATTTGAGGATTCCAAATAACATCTCACACACTCTGAGGTGGATAGCACAAGGACCTCAATTACATGTAATCAAATGTTCTAGATATGTTAACAATTGGCATTTTCAAACAAAAGATATTGATATTTCATGAGTTAACAAGAATAACGGAATGAGTGTAGTGGCCATAACAATGCATGTCGCTAGTTCAAGGGATAAGAACCCTGTGTTTGCAAACATGTGCTACTACGGTGTCATTACTGAGATATGGCTACTTGATTATATCATGTTCAAGATCCCAGTGTTTAACTATGATTAGGTTGACAGTAAGAATGGTATTAAAGTGGATGACCTTGGTTTCACATTGGTTGATCTTGGTAGAGTTGGCCACAAGTCAAATTTATTTATTTTAGCTTCCTTGGCCTAGCAAGTTTTTTATGTAGAAGATCAACTTTTCACAAATGTCAATTGTTCTAGAAACTCCTACAAGAGAGTAGCATGAGGAAGGGATTGATGATGAGATTATTGATATTTGCAATGAACACCAACCTTTTACCAATGAATTGCCACATTTTGAATCCTTTGAAGATATTGATGAGCCGCATATATCTTATTTTTGAATAGATTGTGTTGGAATTTTGATTGATCATATATCATCAAAATCATAGGTCTTGATTTATGACAATTATAATTGATTCAATTTTAAAATAATATTTGTTTTTAGCATATTCGTTATATTTATGTGTTTATGTACTTATGATTTTCTTTTAATTTTGCAACAATCATGAATCCAAGACAAAATCGTACTCAAGATGAGTACCATGAGGACTCTCAAAAAAGTGTAGTTAAGTAACTTGTATATTATTAGTATTAGAGATCGTATGTTTAGCTAATATTAGTTACTTTCAATATTAGTTAATTAATCTTATTTTCTTGTTTATTTAGAAACAAATAAAAAACGAAGGAGAAGTCCTACCATATTATCATGTATTTTTAATACTAGTGGTGATCTGAAGAAGGTAGACTATAATGGCCAATGTCAAGCAATATGATCTATTAGAATAAAACTTTCTAGTTATCTTAGTGTTCTAGCATGTATGATGGTTCCAATAAGCTATGAAGATTGGCATGAGGTGCCAAAAGAATTGAAAAACAAATACTATAGCCTCATGGGATCCCAATCCTAAAGTAGCAAAGGTTCACAATAATATTGATCTGTATATGTGTGTGTGTTGTTATATTTTACTATAATATAATATTTTAACCATTAGTTTATATTTAGAGTAATCAATATAAGTTGGCGTTGGCTTCAAACAGTAACATCGTTTCTCACGGTCAGGTGTTAATGAAACAATACTTGGTGAACCATTGGGAGAACAATATTCAAGTATCTATTGACTATCTTATGTGTTTTGATACTTTGCTTATACTAGGTCGTGATGAGTATACTCGCGTGGGAGAAGTAGTTGGTACTATCATGGCTTGGCCTAAAGAGTTTGTTTTGCAATTCGTTGGGGTACATAATTATAACTGTATGTATATATTCTTGTTGTTTTATAAGACGTGCATCCACTGATTGATTTTTTTTGTTGATTTTGTAAAATTGTCAATGTTTGGAAGAAAAATTTGAAGATAAGATCGAAAAACGTAAAATCTTTAACGAGTTTGAAAGTTTTTTTTTTTAAATTTTCCTCTCAACGATATTCATACAATTATATTTGATCGAAAAATACTTAAAGCAGAATTTTCCATTCAACTTGACAAAGAAAATATGTCATACATGCCTAAGATGACAGAATTGTCTACTAATTGCATGATAATTTATATTCAGTTAAAGAAAATAATTTATAATTTGTTTAGTGAATGGATTTATTTGATTTTATGATGAAACTAAAGTAATTTTAATTTTTTTCGATCTACCTCTATCAACTAGTTATACTTGGACAATTAGATAGAATGCACAAATTTATTAATCCATATGGTTTTGATGTTGCAATAGAAGAAAAAATAGCTTACTAATATCTTACACAAGCAATGATGAATGCCAATGAACTGGGGTTACTTCTTTTTCCCATATGTTTAAGGTAAATTTCTTTATCATATTTGTATACATTTAATTATAAACACTGTCTTATTTCAACAATCCCTAGATTCTTATCATTATAAATATAAAATCATTGACAATATATTGGTTGGACCCCTTAAGCAATTTAATCAATTCCGAAATCAAAGTCATTGTCATCAAGTAAGTATCTTATTTTTCTACCTTTTTGTTATTTTATTTTTTCATAATGATTGAATGTTTGAATTCTTCTTTTTAAGGGCTTTCAAAGAAATAAAATGAAAATTCAGTCAAAGAAAGAAAATTGATCTAAATTGGAAGAAGGTTATGGTAAGAAAAATTAGTTTAATTTTTGTATGTAATTTGATCGAATCAAAATTATTATTTTTAATCATGACTAACACTGTAATACCCTTGATCTAAAAACCCATGAAATTATTTTATAAGTAATACTCTTGAAAACATCTAACGGTGATATATTATAATCAATATTTTTGATTTTAACATATGGTAGTTTCATAATATACATTTCAATAATTTATTATGTTAACAATTAGTTGTCAAAGTTTGAAGTCAACTTAATTATGAAACAAAATATTGATTAATGTTTGGTTTCCATTCATTATTAAAATTTAGAAAAAAATATATTATTATGAGATAAAAAGTAGCTACTAATATAGAATTTTGACTTTATATAATTGAGTAATTAATTAAAATGTATGCACCCAATAATAAATATAGTTGATAACTTAGTAGCTCAAATCATAGAAGTCCATGTGATGTGGATAGTATTTGTTAAAACAAGGATAAATGAATCACTATAAAAATGATTAGTTTACAGTGGTATTATAATGTAATTTATAATGTATAGGGAGGGTTCTTTTTATTTAATTTAAAATTAAGGGCTTTTATATAAAGTTGGTGTAATCATAGGTGTTAAAAGAAATATTTAAAAGACTTTCTTAATCAAGTCAAAAATTGTTGGAATTATTTTTGAATTACATTGAGTCTTATTTTGGTATCATTAAATCTCTAAATAGAATACAAATAAAATTCAGAGAAAACTTACATATTGTGGTGATCCCTAATAAGTATTTTGTTTCATTTTTATTTTAATAATAATATAGAAAAATAAAAGAATGAGGATGATATGAGAATTGAATTAGGAATTTATTCAAAATTTAAAATCATTTCTCAAATGGAGTGGGCTCAAGTAGGAAATTTTTTTTTAAATTCAAATTAATATTTTATATTTATGTTGAAGTAAGGAAAGAATTTTAAGATAGTTAAAAAATTTCTTAATTTGTGAGTGACCTAAATTGATAGGAGAATTAATTTTTAGAGTAAATAAATGAGATAATAGGTGGTGACACTATTCCTAAAATTTTTAAGAGCACACAATTATTTTATTTTTTAAACTTAATCTCATCCCTAGGAAAGAGAAAGAGAAAAAAATGGAAAGAGGGAAAAAGGGATGTAGATGGTGTTAAAACTCTCCAATAGAAAGAAGAAGAAGAAAACCACGAGATTGAAGAGATGTGAAGAACGTGTGACTCGATCGGAGATGATCTATAATTCGATCAAGGTAGGATTTGACTCTCTTTAACTTTGTTTAATAGTGATATAAAAGAAGTAAATCATACTTGTATAAATGTTAATAATCATATAATCTAATGATATTGTATACATAAATATTGGTATGATTTTAGTAATTCCATATTAAGGATGAATGGTTCACATGATTTTTAAGTTATATAAAAACGATACAATTTTTATGAGGACAAATGATGGTGTTAAACAAGTAGGGCATAAGCCCTTGAGTGCAAGACCTTTAAGCCCTCAAGGAAGACCTTGGAATGGGGTAGTTTGCCGTTTCGCCAGGCCGGGGATAAAATGGCTGAATTGAATATGGCGGTTTAACCAAATCAAAGATAAAATGGTTGGTAAGAAAATAATTTAACAGTTTTCTTATTTATAAAGTGGTGAAATAATTTAACGATTTTATTTATAATTTTCTTATTTATTTTATTATCATTTGATGTATTTTTTTTCTATTATTTTTTGACTATGTGGAGAGGTGTCATTTCACTCTTGTTGGGTTTCGTCGCTCACCGATGTTTTATGTCAAAAATTTCAGATTTCTATAAAAACACATTAGCCGTGTTGAGATCGTCTTCGACGATTTACTTTGTTTATTCCTGAGTTGATTTACTTCCATAATTATGGGTGTATGGGATTTTGGGGAGACTTTATGATGTTATCTTATACTTATTAGAATCATTTTAAACTAATTTACCAAATAAATGTGCAGGATTTTCATCTTTAAAATCTTGGTTATTAATTGATTTAGAAAAGAAGATTTGTTATGTTACTGATCGCTTTTAACATTTTTCATGCGAAAGGTTATAGAATTTTCATTTGTTATTAAAATGATGTTATACCACTTGGAAGAATTTTATAACTCGCACGCCCATATCCATATAGTTTTCTTTTTTTTTTTTTGGAATTTCAAAAAAAATTATTATATTTTAAAATGAGTCGTTTTTGCTATTGTTGTTAATGAACAACATAAATGAATAGAAAACAATACTTACCTTATATCATTGCAATCCATGGTTAGACTTCTTCTATGGTTTTGAATATTTTTTTGGATTGGGTTTAGGAAGTTAACTTCAACATAGTGTTGGGCCCATACCATTTAAATGACATAAATATTTATTTCAGATTTTACCGTCCTACCTACTCAATAGGACTGTAGGAAACCTATTTTGTACCACTATTTTTGAAAAAAAAAAATTTCACATGCCAAACGGTGATTTTAATATATATTTCATATTTTCTTGGGTTCCACATTTTAATTACTTCTATAGAATTTAAAATCTCTACTTTACAATATGAACCGAAGTGTGTACAAATTTTAGAAGTCACATGATGTGTAGTTAAATACTAAATTGCATCATAGTACAAAACATTTGTTTATTTGATTTAGCATTTTACATTATGGTTATTTCAACCATCTTTCCAAAATGGCGTGTTGTATTAAATTCCGATAAAAATTGAACAAGTTATGAATTTTTGATTGAAGGTGCATTGAGCAGTCCTATGTGAATGTTTCCAAGAAATATATTTAGATAATGTTGTTAGTTAGGTTTATCATATATTTTATTTTTTTTACTGATGTGAGTAAGTAGATTATTCCTGAATCACCCCTAGTTATGGATCATGGTTCAAATAGTGATAACGGATCGGATTATAGATCTTGAAACTTGGGGCATGACAAACACTAACTTATTGATGGTTGCACATAGTGTCCAAAGCAATGAGATGATGTGTTATGTGGGTATTTTGTGTTGAGATATATGAGAGACATTATTATGGACGAACGCAATGTTCTAATTCGAAAAAAAAGGTGATAACTTTTTTATATATTTCTAGTACAAAAAAAATCATTATGCTTTTATAATTAAAATAGTTTGTTATCCATCTTATTTATCTTTTTTTTAATATAAGATCTTGTAATGCATTAGAAAAGTCTCAAATACTTAAGACAAACTCGACGTTGTTAGAGTTGAGTAGATTAAAGCATTCAATGAGACTTTGTAAATATTTTGCATTAATGTATTATGATGATGAGAACACTTTGATTGGAATATTGTGTTTCCAAATTCGTAATAGTATCTTTATGTTTACACTTTACAATTATAGAGTTTAGTTAAATGTCTAAATCTAGATAAATTGTGTGATTTTTGATATATTATTTGAAGTAGTTTGAATTCAAAATGAGATGATATAGACTTAGTATGAGATTGTGAATGTAATGAATTAGTCGATATTGCATTTAATTAGTATGTATAAGTAAAAGTTGGGATGGTAAAATAATTTCTCTAATGTAAATATTAGAGAAACATCATTATATATTATTGGCGGCACAACAAGCTTATTAGGTAAGAAAGGGTAATATAGAGCTTCATAGTGGCAATTAATATTTAAAAAAAAAGATCAGATGACAATTTTCTAAAATACTATCATCTTAAGTGTAAAGCACATTCTTAAAAGATAAAGGCTCTAGAAATTTTATCACCAAATGATGTCGACTTAAAAATAAATGGTCATCTTTTGTATATAATGATGATGCATTTTCATAAAAATCCATCATATTTATTCTAAAAATTAGATGACAGATTTGGTGCAAATGTGTCATCTTTCTTATAGAGATTTGATGACAGTTTTTTGAAAAAAGTGTCATCTTTATTCATATTAATGACAATTTTTAAAAAAACAGTCGTTGTTTACATTAAGTAACACATAACGGTTTTTTAAATATTTTCATTAATATGCAAAATTTCTATAAAAAATGTCATTGTTTATACAATGGATGACAGATTAATTAACAACTGTCATTGTATTAGTTTAAATTGATGATGGTTTTAAGAAAAACTGTCATCTTTAGTATATAAAATATGATAGTTTTAAAGAAAATCTGACATATTTAGTGTTTCAGTACAATGACGGATGTTCAAAAAACCGTCATCTGTTGTCATTTTTATAGTAGTGGGAACCGACCCATTAACAGCCCTAGTTGGTGATGCTCCATTTGTTTTCTCCCACTAGTTATTTCTATACCCCGTCCAATTTCTCTAATTTATAATTTAAATAGCAAATTTTAAGAATGACTCATGAAAAAACCACATAATCCCAACCCTTTAAATGCAAAATCCAATGGTTGAGATTTATCCTCTGGATAACTATCTCCGAGACTTGTGCTATCAAAATACTCTTAAATCTCAACCATTGGATTTTGTATTTAAAGGGTAGGGATCATGTGTTTTTTTCACGAGTCATTCTTAGGAGTCAACATATCCCAACCCTTAAAGACAATTACTGAGTGGGTGAAACCCCAACACAATGGCTAAAATCTAATTGAATATACCAAAAAGACATTTGTAATTGATGAGGGGTTTTGTTAACGTGTGCCCTAAGGGAATATGTTAAGATGTATTAAATACAACTTGGAAAAAAGCATTTGAGCGTATTTTGTATTGAATATTTTAGGGTACTTTTGGTAGGAAAATAAAGTTTGGAGTTGTATTTATCAAGGGATAGGCTATTCGCACCCACCAAATACACTCACCACACCCACTTACTCAATTCGCCCACCTCCGTGCTCTTTGTGCCCATACTACTTTCCACACTCACCATCTTCTCCACAACCCATTGACCAAAAACCCATGTCTTCTCCTCCTCATCCTTCTTCGTCCACCTTGACCCCCCCCCCCCCCCCGCCCTCTCTATCTCCTTCTCTCCATATTTATCTCCTTTTGAATTTGTGAAATGGTTGAATCAATGGAAATTAGATTTTAAGAAATTTTTTTCTTTCAAATCGTCATATTTATTTATTTTTTTACTTTTTTGCATTTAATCATAAAAAATGATGAAAAAGTCACTACTAAAACCTTCAAAAATGTCGATTTCGAATAAAAAAACTTGGAGGTTTTTTTTTTTATAGTTCTATTCGGTAGCTTCAGACCAAACTTTTTTTCGAATAAAAAAAACTTGGAGTCTTTGATATCTATAAAGAACATAACTTATTCTTCAATGTGGGCTTGAACAATCTAGCACTAAAAGGAAGTACGGAGAGATTTTCAATTTCCATAAAAGGGGTGTCACCAATCCACCTTTTATTTGCGGATGATTTAATAATTTTCTTTAAGGCAACTTCTAAGTCCTTAAAGGCTATAAAAGATTTTTTGGAATCTTTTGAGCAGGCTTCGGGTCAGTAATTAGCTTGGAGAAGAGTTGTTTCTTTGTGCAGATCATATGGTCAAAAGGAGAATTGAGATTGTCAAGACAATTATGGGTTTTCCTAAGGGTTCTCTTCCTACCAATTACTTGGGAGTCCCATTGTTCACTGGTAAAATTACGAGAGATTGGTCTCCAAGATTTCAAGGAAGATGGTGGGCTGGAAATCAAATCTTCTTTCTGAAGGAGGGCGTTTAACCCTGCTATCTCATGTTCCATTTTCCATCTTGGTGTACCTTATTTCAATTTTGCCTATTCCTAAGTCTATTTCAGACTCATTAGAGTCATGCTTTGAAAAGTTCTTTTGGGTAAGTGTTAAGGGTAAGAGAAAAAATCATCTTGTGGCTTGGCATAAAGTTTGTAAACCAAAGCTAGAAGGTGGTCTGGGCATTAAAACGCTTTATGAGGTTCATAAAACGGGTTTAATGAAGACGTGCTGGAGATGGACAACTGAGAAAGGGCTATGGATAGATTACCTCAAGAAGAAGTATCTGAAGGATGGTAATTGGTGGTTTCCTTCTAATACAAGAGGCTCGATGCTTTCGAAAACTATTTAGAGTTTTCTTAAACCAACAATCAGTCTTACAAAAAGATTGATTGGAGACGAAGCAACGTCTTCTCTTTTTTTACATAACTGGAGAGATTCTAATCCCTTAATTGACCATTTTTCAAATGAAAATAAAAACATTTTGGTGGTGGAGATTTGGGGTCAAGAGGGTTGGAACGTCTTTAGGCTTAGAGAACTTGTTTAGGATAGTGTTGCTGTGGAAGAGATTCTTGCATCAAATATTTAGGAAAGGAGTTATGATAGAAATATCTAGATGGTGTCAAAATCAAGGTTGTTTTCATCTCGATCGGCATGAGAATCATTAAGAAGCAGGGGAAATGTTTCTCAAATTTGCAAGGTAATATGGAATACAAAGGTGCCTACTAAGATGAAGACTTTGGCATGGACGATCTATCACAAAGCTTGTCTGGTAGACCAATTATGGAAAAGATGGGGTATGTCCTTGGCTTCAAGATGCTTTTGTTGTGAAGGTAAGGAAGAATCTGTTGATCACCTTTTTTATCATGTTCTTTAACGTTGGAGGTGTGGAATTTTTTTAGCTACCACCTGCTAAATGAGCGAACAAAATTTATGACGCCTAGCTTATTACTTAAATGGGGCCAATCGACAAATTCCCAATTCGGTATTGTCAGTGGAATGGTTCCATGGGTAATTTGTTGGAACATATGGATAGCTAGAAATAGGTGTATTTTCGATGGCTTGAAGTCTTCAGCCCAAGGTATCATTTATAATTGTCTAAAATGGGTAAAAGAATTTGAGAAACATCAAACTTTTAAATATCCATCTTCAGATAATGCTGTTCGGAAGTTATCGGAAATTGGATTACATAGAAGATAGATTTCGTGTCGTTGTATAGTTAGAGTCTGCTGGGAAATACTGCCCCCAGGTTGGTACAAACTAAACACTGATGGATCGGCTATCTGCAATCCAGGTTTAGTAGGTGGAGGTGCTATTCTTCGAGACAAGCATGGAGATCTTGTGGAAGAAGGTCATTGGAATTTCGGAGTAGCGGCTAATAACATGGCAGAAATCTATGTTGTGGTAGTTACCTTGGAGAGCTTTGATCTAATTGGGGAAAAAATCATCATTGAAATGGATTTAGAAATTATAGCGAAAGGCCTCGCAAACCAAACAGTTTCCTGGAGACTAGATGAATGGGTGCATAAGGCAAGGACTATGATTTCGAAAACAGATGTTCGTGTAATTGATATTTGGAGATAAGCAAATGCAACTGCAAATGCACTTGCTGTAGTAGCAACCCACAACCCTCAATCGTTAATATTCAAACAAGATTTTGATTTGTCTTTAAATGTAAGAAAAGCTTATAATGGAGATAAGCTCGATCTTCCCCAATTTAGATATGTAATTCATTAGGGCCCTCCCTATGTATGTTTTTTTACCAAATTATTACATTTCATCTTGCTTGCTTAGCAAAAAAAAAAAAGTAATGTTCGGTAGGAAGTTATATACGGTAGGTCCAAATTGAATTTGGTAAAACAAGTTCGGTCTGAATATACTGAATAGAACTATAAAAAATCTTCAACTTCTTTGATCCGAAATCATCGTTTTTGAAGGTTTTGATAATGATTTTTTCAGCATCTTTAAATGCAAAAATGTATAAGAATAATTAAAAAATGAAGATTTTGAAAAGAAAAAACCTTAAAACCGAATATCCATTTATTCAATCTCTAAGAAGCTCAAAAGGAGATGAGGTTGAAGTAGAAGAACAAGAAGATTGAAGGAGAGAGAGAGAGAGAGAGAGAGAGAGAGAGGCAGACAGTAGAGAAAAGGAGAGAACAGAGAGAAACGATGGTTTAGGTTTTTTGATCAATAAATGTAGGTGTATGGAAAAGGGTAAAAATGTAACTACCTATTTTTTTTCAATTAAGTGGGCACGGTGAGCCTATTTGGTGGGCACGAGTAGCATGTCCCATTTATTAATGCATCTTAACGTGTGCCCTCAGGCACATGTTTTTTTTATTATTATTGATAAGCTGGGGTTAAAGGGACCCCACCCTAAAACACTACTAGCGAGTGTAGGTATAGATTAAGTCTTCCTCAACAATTCTCTAAAGTTCATGAGGAACATTACATATATCTTCAATAACGAAAAAACCATCTGAATAAGTACCTAATTTCGCTAAATAATCCGCTGCCCAATTTGTTTCTCTCCACAAAAACTCAAACGAGCAACTCACAAAATTTTGGCTACGTTATGCAATTTCATATATCCTCAGGGACATGTTACAAAACCCATTAATGTGATTTCCCGTTATTATAAGATCTTGACTTACCACATCTTTGTTATTAACAATGAAAATCCTAAAGGACTTCCTATGATACTGCGCTGATGTAGCAATGTGCAGATTACCATAAAAAATTTTCCTTGAGGAATAAAATTTAGAGTAATGATTTTCTTACACCACATGATGTAGCATTTGATAGAACCATAGATATTTTTTCATCGGGATACACAAACGCACATATTTATGGGGATGTCCAGTTGTCCATCTCGAGGAAAAGGATCTGTGGTTCTAGCCCAGGCCACATTTGCAGGCATATCTATGTCAGAGGGGGCATCAGAAAATCATGACTCTAAATTTATAATTATCTACACACTGCCACAGCAGCAAATTGTTGAGTTTAGCATCATAGGATGTCACCCTAGACAGCTTTATCAAGAAAGAGAGCACCTTGAGAGTGACTCCTGTATTCCAAATCTAATAAATGCACCCCCCAACTTTAGTCCTCTTGGTAGTCACAAAATTAAAATTTTTTTTTTTTTTTTTTTTGAAAACTAGTAAAATTTTCCAAATTAAAGGTTAGTTAATTAATCGGCGGATTGACAAATTAATTGAGATTCCTTCAATAATCATGGAATAAGATAACATTTTTACCCTTTACCCCCAAAATTTTAGATTTTTCTTCTTTCAAATATGAAGAAGAAGATAGGGTTAAGAGAGAGTTTGAAGATGATGGGATTTGGTAAGAAATCTAAGACAAATATTTAGTAAGATTTTTGAAAATTTGCCTACTTTTTTACGAGTCTTTTCCAAATTTATCTGAATTAATCAAATTGAGCCCTCACCAAGTAGTTACTGAATCCGAGATTTGTTACTATGGTCTTCTCTATTAAATTAATGAAAAATGTAAGCTAAAGGCCCTCATCTTCAACATTCAACCTGTATTATGTAGGATAAATTAGACTTTCACCCTTTATAGTTTGGCATAATTCTATGTTGACCGCCTAGGATTTTTGACAATTGCTCTTACCTTGCCTATAGATATGTAACAGGCTTACTTACCCTCTTTCCATCTGATTGCCATCAAACGAAAATTAAATATAATTTGTAAATTTTTTAAAAGACTATATTACCCTTTTTAAAATGGCTTTCTTTTTCGTAAACAAAGTATCCTTGTAAAAAATACATTCATGCATAATAGTATGAAAATATTTAGATGGGTATTTTTATCTGTATAATTTTTTTAATAAAAAAAATATCAAATATGAGGGTGAAATAGTAATTTATCCTATTATGGTGAACATAGAATTATGCCAAACCATAGAGGGTCGAACTTTAATTTATCCTATTATGTACATCTCTAGCTAAATAAAAAGTTGATTTTCTTTGTAAAAACTTTTTGGACACACTTTGACTCGAACGTTGACCAAATAATGTTGAGCCCTCAAAATGACCAAAGACTTCCTAAGTGGATGGTTACCAGATAATAACTTCCATACAAGTTGATGCAGGACAATAATTATGATGAATCCAAGGTCTAGAATAATCGATTATACTATGGGAACCTTAATTTCATTTTCATCTTTATTTGTGTGGGGAAGCCTAGAGAAATGTAGTTTCGAGTTTATACTACATATATTAAATGTTTGAAAAAAAAAAGAATATGGTTCTACCTCTTGAATAGAGGTGGCCACCCTGGAAAGGATGCCATTGAATTGAACTTTTAGAGTAAGTCCCACTGCATGGTCATCAAGTATTTATGAGTAATCAATGATTTGAAAATAAAGGTTCAAAGGATATTTTTTATCTACCTTTTTCCTTGAGATTAGAACTCCAATGGATTAGAGACTATTCACTTTATCTGATGGTTAGGACTCACTTGGTCATGTGGTTGAAATCTTCACATCTACTTGCAGTGAGGGCCAGCTCAAGCATAAGAACACTTAGACAACTGCCCCACAATTATAGAAGGACCCCAATAATTTTGTTAAGGATTATTTGTTGATTAAAAAAAAAACAAAAACAGAAACATTTAGTAAAACATGTGCAGTTGTGTATCCCAATGAAAAATTCTATGGTTCTTGCACCTGACACATCAGTGAGATTTTGAGTTACCCTGTTAAGTTGTCAGGTTGAGTTCCAAAATCTGGACTATTTTATTTTTATTAAATCCCTTTCACGTTGGAATTGGGAGCTTTAATATTTTTTCAATAAATAAATAAACAAATAACTTAAAATAGGGATAAGATCTCTCAGATTTCCCTGTTTTTAATTTTATTTTATTAAACCCCCTTGTACGTAGGAATTGGGATGTAAGATTGTTGAATAATGCTGGAGTAACACTGTTAGGAACATCGTGGGGGGTGGGGGACATTGGTGGGCACAGAACCATAGATGCTTTTATAGAGTTCTCACTCGTATCTAGACAAAAAGCATCTATGGTTCTTACAATGAGGAAGATCTTGGATAGTTTACAAGTCTGACATGTGGAATTTTTAGCTAGTCACCCACAAAACTGTTTTTAACAATCAATGGTAAAGAAAGGAGCAAATCCAAACTGAGGCTTCGTACAACCATTATTGCCAAACCATCCACCATAGCTTTTTCCTTCCTCCATGTATGTAGAAATTTATAGTTGAAGTTCCTCATGAGTCTTGTAATTAATCTGATCAAGCCAATGGTCCAACCTCCATGGATAGCTTGATCCTTTAAGAATGTTTACAATTAGAAGTGAATCCATTTTTCTTTGAACATTTTTCCTTCCATGTCAAAGCACTCCATAGTAGTAATCAACATTCTACGCTCCGGAATGTTATTTGTATGAGTCACCAAAATACAACTGAGCAGCTGCAACAAGGTTTCCATACTCATCTCTTAGTACTCCTCCACGTCCAAAAGGCCCAGGATTTGTTAAGCAAGCACTATCGTCGACATTTAGTTTAAGCCAGTTATTTGTTTGTTTCTTTTTTTTGATCGATAATCTATTTGTTTGTTTCTTCCAAGCAATAGTTAGTCTTTTTTTTATGAACTGTTGTATTTCATTCATTGATAAGATTTTCGTTTACATATATAATTATATAGGTAAGACTAGCTTTAATGTTTTGTCTCATTACGTTTCTCAATATATTGTTGAGCTGATAATGGGTCTTATTAGATGCTTAGATAGATTGGCAAGGTGGAAGGCTTCTGATCATGCATCAACAATACTAAAGTGAGATCCCCAGCTTATAAAAATGCCAAGGTGATACCAAGCAGAGGGATAACAAGCCCTTTATTGAAATGGTGCACTTTTTTTTTAAGGCTAAATGTGACAAGAGTTGTGGGATGCAATCCTATGTGGTCTTCACTTCTTTGGAATTTTACAAGTGGCAAGCTATACGGTTCTTGCTATTTCATGGTTTATCCAAAACATCGATCTAGTTGTCTTATGCATTCTTGATTTTTTATCTTTTTTATTAATATCCCTTATTTGATTTATCATGATAGATGAGAAAGTCTTTATATCGTGGTTTATCTTGTAATAATGTCATACGTCCTTTCACACATATTTGTATCATCTCGAGGAGACACATCTCCATACATAATGGAAAAGGAAAAAGTTGCATCAAAAAGAGGCATCCCAAGAAACTTTCATGTCGCGTATTGTTTTAAATTAGTTGTATGGTTTTGTTATTTGGCATTATGTTACTTGGGGCGTCGATTCACTTGATTCAATTTGGGTCGTGATTCTTACATAACCTAGTTCATACAAATAAAAGTTCTTCTATCCCCCAAGAACTTGCAAGAATTTTGTACGATGATCTAACTTGTAACTATTCTCGTTGATCTAATATATAAAAGGGGGGTCCTTTGAACCTAGTTTACCGATCATAAAAAGAATTTAATGTCATAGACGGTATTAGATTAGTTGTAATAGTCACATAGTCACATAGAAGAAGATCTGTGTCATAGGGGCTTGTCATCAATTTTAAAACACAGGAACGATATTAACCAAAACCCAAAACAAGGGTATCTCTAATATTTACGAACATAGATTCGATATTTTTCAATTTCACATGTTTGACCTTCATTTTTCCTCGCATTTTACTTGGTTACAAGTAAAATGTACTAAAAGGGAAATAGAAAGACCCAAGCAAACATAATTGTGTAATCTTAATTACACTCAAGCAACCTCACTACATATTATGAAAAAGATAATAAACCCATGAAGTAGAGGATCTCTCACAATTGCAAGGGCAGCTACTTATTACATGAATATCACTCTAAATACAAAGATAAAACCATCAAGCTAGAAGGTCTATCACAACTGCTGGGGCAGCTACTTATTACATAAGCATCACTTTATTAAAACACAGATAAACCACTAGGAGGACCTCTCCTTATTTTATATATATCCATATCATCTACAAAGTCAGTGTAGATGAATTGGTACTGGTGGAGGGTGACCGTGATGTGGTGGTGCTGAGTGTGGTGGAGGGTGACCGTGATGTGGTGGTGGTGAGTGTGGTGGAGGGTGGCCATGAATAGGAGGAAAATGTGGTGGTTTGTGTGGTGGAGGATGAATAGGAGGAAAATGTGGTGGTTTGTGTGGTGGTTTGTGTGGTGGAGGATGAATAGGAGGAAAATGTGGTGGTTTGTGTGGGGGGTAAGGACGAAGAGCTAAAGAAGGGGTAAGGGTGAGAGTCATCACCACCCCAAGGAGCAACACCAGTAGGTGTAGGACTACTGACATCTTCAAGATTTTTAGTACAAAACTAGACCAAATGTGGAATATTTAGGCTTTATGGGGTGGTTTTTTATAATGGCATTGGACCTCTATTAGCCTGACACGTGTAATCATCAAGGCTAATTGAGTTTAGATGCGGACTCAAACCTATAATATTTAGTGTCAGATCTGTCTTTTGTTCATACATTTATGATTTCCGGAGGGTAGATTAAGTTAGACATACCTAACCACATTTTGATGAATATCTGCCACACATAACTATATTTTTAATGAGTTGTGATAAAATGACTCGCCAGATGGCATACTCAATCAACTCATTGACGTGACAAGTTCCAAACCGTAGATCTTTCTGCCTCAAGATATATGATTGCAGTCCCTGTAAAAAAAAGTGTATCTTGAGAGAGCCATGCATCCCAAGATGGAAAGATTTACAGTTTCCAAACTTGTCCACATCAGTGAGCCTATTAAGTATGTCACCATTTTAATTGATGCCATGAGTTTCTTCACCTTGGTCTTTTCTTACGGACTAATAGAAAATGACCTAAAATACACTCTTCTTTTACGTCTAACAAATGAAGATACTCTTGATAGTAAAACGGGGGACCTATGTGTAAATCATGTACCACACATGTGAAAATTAATTTGAAGAAATGATGCAATCATCTTGAGGTGAGCTATAACTCGAAGAGTTTTGATTGTAGTGTGAGCATCGACAACCTAAGGTATACACATGGGGAGGACATCCTCCAAAAATTGAAGTATTGCACCCTTGATCTTAAACCCTTTGATTATTACTATTATAATGATAGAAGACCAAATAGAAAACACTAAAATTTAGATCCCAAGAATGCCTCTACCTTAACATTTAAACTTATTATAATCAGAGTCATTTTGATCAATAACAAAGAAAATTACAATCTCTCATTGTGAAAATCACGGTAATTAATTTTGAAAATTACAAAACATATCTTTTTTCCTAAGTAATCATTAAAATCAACCTTTAATTAATATTTTAAAATACAAATAAATCCTTTACATGTGCTTGTAGATGCCACTTTCTAGTAGCATTTAACGTGACATTTATCTTTCTTGACTCGTCGTCTCTGTCTATGGTTTACTTTGACTTTTTCTTTTGTTGACTATTCAAAAATCCATAGATGTGTCAAATACCTGATGGTCCACAGAGGAACTAAACGCAAATACTATTGCAGTACGTTATCGGTAGTAGCATGGGTATTTTTTGTTGGTCTCCCCTGTTAACTATATAAGGGTAGTTTTGTAACTGACGTGGGTAATTTGTAAATTAGGGATGCCATTCAATACACGTGGGTTCATGTGATTGGTGAATCCTAAATGTTTGTGAGCAAAACATTATTAGTAGCAACAATTCATTCAGATATTGCATGAAACCCCACCTTCCTATTCATCCTTTTCTTATTTTCAAAGGATGATTGATGATTTTGTATTGAAGGCTTCCTATTGGTCTTTTTCTTATTTTGAATCAACTCCCTAACGTGATAAGTATGGAACCGTACATCTGTACACCTCGAGATACACACACTTCACCATAAAAAAGTGTATCTCAAGGGAGTCGTGTATGCCTAGGCACACAGATCTACGATTCACAAACTTGCCAACGTCGGGGAGTCGATTGAGTATGCCACTTGGCAAGTCATATTATCAGGACTCTTTATAAATACACTTTTTTATGGGGAAGTGCAATCGTGTATCCTGAGGGATATAGATCTATAGTTCGTGAACTTGTCATGTCAGGGAGTCGATTGAGTACGCCACCTGACGAGTCATATTATCAGGACTCTTTTATAAATTGGAATACGCTCAATTAATAAATGCGGATCATTAGGAATTTGGATTTCTTGCTGTCTCCAAAACGCCAATCTCAAAAATCCAATTTATGGGAGCAGAATAATGATAACGAGAAGAGTGAATAAAATATATTTTTTTCATGGACGAACTTGGGACTATGGAGTCCCTTCCCTTTTATTCTTGAGTAGGGATCCGGTCAGGTGTCCCTTCCTAACCAATGTTAGGTGGCACTCCATTTTTATTCCACGTTGAATTTTTGGGACCCATTGACCATATGGATATGTGGTCCATCCCATGATGAATTTACATATAAAAAAATCGTTGTGTTTGATAGCTTGTATCCACTAGATCTAATCTCTTGAAAAAGAATTTAAATCCTACGATTAGAAGTCATTCTTAAGACACTATTATTATCAATGGATGCACATCACCAACCAAACTGATTCTTTGTGTGTAGATTTAACAAAGGATGGTCCACATTCCCAAATGGTCAATGGGTCACAAAAATGCGTTGCCACCTGACCTTAGTTACGAACGAAACACCTAACTGGATCCCTAATCTTTATTTAGTGTCATGATAATATGACTCGCTAGGTGACATACTCAATGGACTCCCTAACGTGACAAGTTTGAGAATCGTAGATCTGTATACCTCGTGATGCGTTATTGCACTTCACCATAAAATTTTATATCATGAGGGAGGAGTGTATCTCGAGGCGTACCAATCTACAGTTCCCGAACTTGTCCATGTCAGGGATTCGATTGAGTATGCCACCTGCCAAGTCATATTATCAAAAAAAAAAATTATTTATTATTGAAAGATGAATACAATATTAAAACTTATAAACCAAATCCTTAGCGAGGATTAATATGATGCCCGAAGTTTAGGTCCACAACGTTGCTCATGATCTGTGATTAAACTTGTGAAGCAGGACTCACGGATGAGATGAAAAATAAAATTAATTAATGGATAAAATAAAATCTTCATTATTATTATTCTTTTTGATAAAAGAACTTAATTAATTATTCATTCCTTAAATTAAAGCCCCGAATTTTGGGTCTACAATGCTACTCATGATCCATGATTAAACTTGTGACCCAAAACTCGAAGTGAGATAAAAAAATAAAAAATTAATTAATGGATAAAATAAAATCTTCATTATTATTATTCTTTTTGATAAAAGAACTTAATTAATTATTCATTCCTTAAATTCATGCCCCGAATTTTGGGTCTGCAATGCTACTCATGATCCATGATTAAACTTGTGACCCAAAACTCGAAGTGAGATAAAAAAAATAAAAAATTAATTAATTGATAAAAAATATCTTCATTATTATTCTGATTGGTAAAAGAACTTATTTAATTTCTCATTCCTTACATTCAAAAATTCAAAACAAAAAGGAAAAGAAACACTTTTTTTTATTATTTCTTCTAATAAAAAAGGAAAAGAAACACTTAAACATATTATTGGAAGTCAAATTAAAACCTTATCCCTATTCACCCCTTAACATCAATTAATAGAAATCATTGTAAGTGAGAAATAATCATTAAATAGTTTCCTCTTGATATCATGCATCATCATCACTCCTTTCAACCAAAATCTGAAATTTTGAAAATAAAAAATAAAAAATTTACAAAGCACTATTATTTTGCAAAAAAGTATGTGAAGATGTTAAATGGGTATTTGATAATGTGGAAATTGATGAGAGAATGTAGGGACATTGTGGACAATTTATTTCGGCCCGGGTTCCACCTTTACAGAGAGAAATTCAGAGATTAAAGAGTTTCTTTGGTTATGCTCAACATGGGAGTGATCAAGATTAATACGGATGGATCCTCTTCATTAGCTGGGGCATGCATTGGTTTTATTGGGAGGGATCATGATGGTCATTCTAAATTTGTAGGTTGGGCTTCAGTGGAGGCAATGGATGTTATTGATCAGGAACTAATGGCCATTATAGAGGCAGTAACTTATGCGGTTTCAACTTATCGATCAAAATAATAAAAAAAAAAACTTTTGTGGCGAGAAAGGCACTTCAACATATCAAAATATGTAAGTAATCAATTGGTAATATTAATGGATTAATAAATGAGAAAGGTCCATATAACCTCAGCTTACTGATAAAAAAATTAAAATGCTAAGACCCAAATATGCTTAAAAAATAGTTAGGTGTTGATGAAGTGGAAAGTTTAAGTCTTAACCTAAAGAATGTAACATTCTCGATAGTTATAAATATTCTTGAGGTAAGGGTCTACATCTGTTATTTTTGTAACTCTAGTAGTTCTAACAATACCATTAAAAAGCTTTTTTTTTGTGAATTTTAGAGAGAGAAACTATCAAAAGAAAGGTTTAGGAAGATTCGTTTTTCTCCATACTTGTGGAAAAGATTATAGAATCACCATATTTTCTGTGTGTAGTTTTTCCTATTTGAATTAATGCCGGCATTTTTATCGGGTAAATCTTGAAAGGAGCTTCTCAATGGTGGTCGTCCTTCCTTGTTGGATAAAAATCTAGAATTTTTTCCTGAAATTAAAAAAGGAGACACAGTTTTGATGCCTGAAGGAGCTATAGTATCTTAAGCAAATAGATGGGAGAATTCTCTTGTGGGTTATCTTTTAAGGAAACATCCTTATTTTCATGACCTAAAAATTGCAGTTCAAAGGATGTGGAAAATAAAAGAAAACATGGAGATGCTATCCATGGATGATGGATTCTTCTTATTTAAATTCAGTAATTAGGAGGATTGCAATATGGTTCTCAACTCTGCTATTTGGAGTATTGGAGGGAGACCATTAATTCTTCGAAAATGGTCAATGGATTCGAAACCTATGCGAGAAATGCTGGCAACGGTCCTAATATTGATTCGTTTGCCTCAGTTACCAATTCAGTATTGGTCACCGAGCTGTTTGACTCGTATAGGCAGTAAAATTGGAATTCCGTCGCATTCTGATGGGGCAACTACGAATAGATCACGTCTTGGGTTTGCTCATATATGTGTACAAATTGATTCTCTTTGCACTTATCCAGAAATTATTATTTTGGAGAGTAAAAGTAAATCAAAGAATATCTTATGAATGAAAGCCAAAGCCGTGTAGGGTATGCAATAATTTTGATCATATTCATGATCAATGTCTGAATGTGCAGCAGAAGAAAACGGGGACAACTGTCTCATCCTGGGCTGCAAAGCTAGTAGAAAAAATAATAAATTCAATAGGACTGAGACCTAGAGAAGAAGAGTCTGGTGGGACCTATGTGCATGAAGTGAGTGTAAATCTAGAAGGAAGTTCTGGAGATTTGGGGACCGTTGCAGAAGTAGCCATGGAGGATTGAAGAAAGAAGATACAGATGACGTGGCAATAACAGAATCCTTAAATCAAGGAGTTTTAAATTCAAAAAATATGTGTGGAGATGTGGTAGATTGAGTAAACGATCTGGGTGCGCAAGATTCGTATGTGAGGCTGGATTCCACTCCAACGAAAGATGGATGGAATCTGGTTGTTAGCAGACGTGGCTCTTCGTCTAAGGAATGTGGGTTGGATTTGAGGATCCATAATGACATGGGTAAACATATGGATAATCCGAATATGGAAGCAAATCTCGAGGTGGTTTTGAGCGTTCAACCAATGGGAATTGAAAATGTTTTTCAAGTGTTAGATAATGATGAGGAAGCTCAAGATTCTAATGTTTCATAGCAAATTGGGGACAACAGCTCTAAATCGAGAAATTTACAGAGTGAGAGGCCAGATGTAGTTAGTATTATGAGTATTAAATCTACCAAGAAGCAAGGTGGAAAGATAAATAATAAGAAGAATGTGGTGGAGGGATGCAACAGAACGACTATAATACCTTCATTTAAAGTTTTTGAAGGCCATCATCATAGCCTAAATCTATAGCTTGTATGAGTCACCATCATAGCTTGAGTAAATTAAACAGAGAAGCTGTCTTTTTGAGCTTGAAACATCTTTTTGTTCTTTATGGACATTACTCCAAAACATGGCTTTTTTCTACTTAGTGTGAATACTTGGGCTTAGGCTCATTTTCATTCGGATTGGATTATACAAGTGCAATCCAATTCCAAGTTAAAAAATAAATAAATAATAAAAGAAAATAAATTAAAAAAAAACCTCCAAGTACAAAGCATGTGCTGTCCATAGTCTTTGGATTATTTGAGATGATATCATAATATATAGATATATATGTATATCATTTTGCAACAAAAAATGTAAAAGCTTCAAAAATTCACAAAAAAAAAAAAAATTAGCTTATTTGATTCTTCATGGAAGACAAAGAAAAGAAGGAAACAACTTTGGATTCATAGTTCTATTGGTTTGACATGTTGCAAATTTGAAGGCATACCCATATCTATATATATCTCTTGGGCTTTTCCGCAAGATTGCAAATTGAAGTCACACATGGCTAGTTCCTTCAAGTTTGAGACCTCACAATTTTACCTCAACGTTCAACTTTGGATGAAAGTGGAAATGACGGCATAAAGGTTTGACGTCACCAAAGTATCATGTTCTTGTTGGGATGTTCAAGGATACATCTTCTCTAGTTACACATTTGATAATGCATCCTTGAGGGGGTTTTTGTAAGCACCAAAATTTTGATGAGGTCTTTACAAATTTTATAAATAAAAATCCCTAATTTTATTAATGGGCCTCAGATTCAAATTGAGTTCATTAACTGGGAACGTGCCCCCTACAAGCTTGGGTTTTGGACTTTCGCAGATAAAGCCCATGATCTAAACAATATCAAGTGATCCACATAAATATTGGGCCTTATATCCAAATAAATAAGTTTGGCCCCATAATAATCCATTAAGTCTTTAAAATTGGATTTGGAAAAATTTAACCTTTTAAACAAATCAATTAAATCTCTTTTAAGTTGGGATATAATTGGAAAGCTAAATTACCTTTAAGTCTATAAATACGAGAGCCTTTCTCATGGAGAGGGGATCTGGATTATTTTATCTCAGAAGACAGAATCTCTCTTTCTAGAGAAGAAGAAGCTCTCAAGCTCTCCTTCAAAGATAAAGCAAGGTTCTTCAGAGATCTAGACTCCGACTAAAGAGAAGATCAAGCATAAAGCTCTTCTCTGGAAGTCAAGAAAACCTTCTCAGTCGATAATGTGCGAAGTCCGGAGAAAAGATCTACAGAAGATCAAGCATAAAGCAAAGCTAACGTCAAAACATCCTTCTCAGCTGATAAAGCGCGAAGTCCAGAAAGAAGAAAAGCTACATACATCATCATCATCTTTTTGTATTTGATTGTTAATCAGAGGAAACACTAAGATCTGTATCTACTTTTCATCAAAAATCAATAAAATCATTTGCGATTATATTTCATGAATCTCAAGGTAGATCCATAAAATTTATTGTCGACACCCTTAAATTTCTCATGTGGATTCACAAAATATAGATGATCATTAACTAAGACCACCACTTAAATCTCAATAAACTTAATGACCCAAAATATTACATTGTAAATTGCCACCCGTACTTGTAACCATGGTGCACGTAACTCACTTTCTCTTTCCATTTCACTTGCATCTTCCTTCGCATGGGGGTTATAATTGACCTTAGTTGACCTTGAACATATCTAAATTATATCAATCGACTTTCTCTTAACTTATTGTCCATTTTTCAGATCATGTAGGATAAATTCTTTGGGCCCTACATTTTTGGATGTCATTTATTTGATTTATATTCTATTATTTGTTCAATTCCTGATTTTATGAAAAGAAACATGCTAAAGTAACTTGAAATAACACTCAAAGTAGATCTGCACTTTGCAGAAAACTACCGATCTTTTTCTCAATATATGAGTGTTATATAGTTAAGGACCATTGATGGCAATATGCACACTCGTGAAGTGCGGTGCGATGCACTGCTACGATGAGTGTTATTTGGAGTCACTGCAGCAAGGCTTTTATGATAAACATTTTAAAATGTAATCAACTAAAATAAGATAAAAAAACGAAATTCATATACGTGCCATGGAAATTCACTCTAATTACTATACCAAATAGAAAACTAAATTATCGTTAGATTCGTATTTAATTTGCAGAAAATAACTCAGTATAGCCATATTTTTGTCAATATTAGAGATACCCCTGTTTTGGGTTTTGATCAATATCAATGGATTTTGAAATGGTTGAAATGCCCTCTTGACCAATGTCTTCTTCAATTAGACTATCATTGACCTAAAATCCCTCTATGAACTACTGTATAATGAGATAGTTCTAGGATGGCAAATCATAAACACTGAATCGAGTGAACCAACGAACCAAGTTGTAGAAGCCCATAATTTCTTTTATTATTATTACTTATGTTCTTTTCATTATTTAAATATTATCTTTTATTTTGAAAATTCCAGTTTTTCTACAACTTTTACTTTGTGATCGGTGTGGATCCTTGGGTCTTTAAAAAACCCGTAGAACCATAATCCAAGTCTTTGAACTGAGACCCAGGTCAAGAAAATAGCTTTAGAAATCTTTTGCTGTTTTTTTTTTGTTTTTTTGAAAGAGTTTGGAATCTTTGGTAATTTTTTTCCAAACCTTCTAAAGTTTCCTTTTAGATGTATATATTTTCGAGTTGTGCTGGAGTAACATTGTGGAGGATATTGTTAGGGATCAGCTGACGTGTGCGCATGCTAGAACAATAGATGCTTTTCATCGAGATACAAGTGAGATCTCGATGAAAGCATCTATGATTCTGTGCACAACGATGTCCCCCATGATGTTCCTCACAAAGCTATTTCAGAATTATTCTATATTTTAAACTTTTTAGAAGATCAATCTAGAGAGGGATTTAAGGGGACTTAAATGAAAGACCATTCCAGGAGAGCAATTAAAGGAAAAATGTTTCCGACATTTATAAAAGGTGGTGGACTATTACCTACTTGTACCAAAATCTGAAATTTTATACCTTGAATTTCCCTCCAAGTTTTCAATTTCTATAGGTACTAGGTGTCCCTACACAATTGGATGACTGTTGATCAGATTTTTCTTGGGTTCTGGGATTGGTCCACGTGGCTGGAAATTTAGGGAGCTTTGTTAAGAAGGGACAAGTGGACTTTACTCTTTTTGGAAAGTTAGCCTAGCATGGTTTAGAAATTTTGAATGAAACGAATGTTCTCTAACTTTAATAAGAGGATGGGATGATTAACATATCAATCAAATTAAGAAAAGTGAGATGACTCCATGAGGGGAAATCTTAACCATAGTAGCTCCTTTCTCTCATCTTCATGATCACTCTCTCATATATTTCACTCTGTTGCTCTCTTTTATTTTGTTTGGCTGCCTTTGTTTATGGGAGTAGAAGGAGAGGACGTTCCAACCCTTTCTAGGTTTTCAATATATGGTAGTTAGAGAATTGCTTAGAAGTGCACAGCTGCCCCTTGTTATGAATGGCATTGAATACTTAGGATATTGTATTGGTTCTTCAAATAATGATTGATATGATGGCTTGGTATGTTCATGTGAGCAAGTAGGCATAAGCCCTTAGGTGCAAAACCCTGAAGCCTTTGAGGAAGATCCTCAAGTGGGACAAAGAGTGTTCAGCTGACCTGGTGTGAGGTTCAATGGGTTTAGACCACATTTACTTGGGTTTGGGAGTCATCACCATTTAAGGAGTTTAAGATGTGTATAGATCTTATTTGCTTTTTGAATTGATTCTTGGTCATTAGGATGATAATTTAAAATTAGAGCACGAAACCATGGATCCGTCGAAAGATCTTCTAAGTTAATCTCATTCATAACACGATTTCGCTTCAAGCAATGTTTCAGTTACTCCCTTTCTAAGGTAAGAAGTGGTGGGACTAACTTGGACTTTCTTTTGAAGAATTTTTTCTTAAGACTATAAGGACCTATAGGAATAGACAGTAAAAACCTATCAAGATTACAAGTAATAACACTTAGGACTTCAGAACTAGATCAGTAACGATACTTATATGTTATACAAAATAAACTAATTAGAGATAAAAGAAAAATACATGGATTAGATGCAAATATGTAAAAACTTAATCTCAACTCAAGCATGATTTGAGTTGAGCATCTCCAGATTTAATATAAAAAAAAACTCCTACAAAATTGATAGTTATCCCAAAGAAATCAATATTGACCTCTAAGAAACCTATTTCTAACAAGTAGTCATTGAGTTATCTCTAAGGGCTTGATAACGGATTCTTTGATTTATATTTCCATATTAATTATTAGTTAGACACTAGGACATATGAACAACAAGGAAAATGAGATTTCAATACCACAATTAGCAAAAGAAAACTTAATTCATCTCAAAAGCACAATATTAAATTAAAAGATGAAGAAAAAGAAAGGAGCTCGTCAATAAAATAATGCAAGTAAGCAACAAATACCAATCTTAACCAAAAATTAATTTTCAGTGTATTTTAAAACACTAAAGGAGAACGACATTAAGTAAAACTGTACCTAATCTTGTTGTGAAATGTGCTCTCTATGTAAGAGTAATGTCGATAAGCATTAACAATTAACAAACCATATATTGAAACAAACAAACAGTAATTAGATTGTAATTAAAAGCTGCTATCAAAGGTAAAAATATGAGACTTGGTCAATGTGTGTCTTTTATGTTATTGGGTTTTGTTTGAAAACTCCATTTTCTTTAAGGTAATTATAAAAGCACTCTGGGAATTAATAGAGACAACCCACACATAGCTGAATTATTTTGCCTACTATAGGTTAAAATTTTTTAAATAAGCCAATTTTTGGTGAGGATGATCTATATGATGTCTAGATCATTCTCAACAAAAAAAAAATTCGGCCCCTTCAAAAACTTCTAACCTTATCTAAACTTATTTTCAAAAAATAAAAAATAGATGATTTACGATTCTTTAACTTGTTTTGATGGGACTAGAAGTTTCAGAATGGACAAATATTGGAGGCTCCAATGTCTTATTTTTCTTGCGAAGTATTCCATTCATTTATCCTAATTTGGCAGACAAATAAGGGATTCATAAATAATTTAGTAGAGAAACACTTAGATGTAAATCATGAAATTAAGACGTTGCTCTCTTGTCATATCAAGTGTATGTGATGTTAGTTGAGAACTTGCATTGCAGGAGTTCATTGTTGCATTCCGTATATCAAATTACATGCACATTGTTGCAGGGCATTAAGAAAGAACGATCTTGCTAAGGAGTTACGCTACTACCCAAAAGTCAATGTACTATACAATAGTTTTCCTTAAGAAAACCTTAATTGTATATGTGCTTAATGCTAGAAAAGCGCTCTCAACACGCAGCATCAGGAATACTTCGGATTCATCGGTTGAATCCAATTGATTACTATGCTTTCAACAATGGTGCACATAACACCAATTAAACTACAAATTTCATCTTGAGAATACCGCATCTGGAGGCCTAAGCCATTGGATTGTCTTGGGATGCACAAGGGTATAATGCAACAATTGGAATATGGTTCTCCTCAGGATTAGTGCACCATTTTAGAAATTGTCATAGATGAGGTAAGTCTAGGAGTGTCAATGGGTCGGATCATTAAATTTTATTGATTTTGGTTTCTAATATCATTCCTCCCCTAGATGTTTAGGTCTTGAATCGTTCTAGGCTCATTGGCTAGGCACAAAATTCTTCCAAAGAATTCCTTTGGCCAAGTTTTGAATAGCAAAATTCATCCCTGTATCATTTTCTCTTTAATATAATTACTTCATTAGTGAAAACACCTTACGATTCTCATGTGGAATCATAACCTAGGTTTACATAGTTCTTTTTCATTTTGTCTATTATTGACCTAAGAGCCCTGTACGGACGATCTTCCTCTATATATGAATCAGGTTTGTTCTAGAGTACTATTGAATGGTAAAACCCGAACCAAATATCAAGATGGCCTGGCGGCTTCTTTGGGTCGGATGTCTCTATTGATTTATAAATGCTTCATAAATAAATTTGGACTTTTATTATAGGCTAACCAGTGGCCCTAATTTGGTATACTATCAACGGATGGGGCCTGTACTCTTCAACTTATCTACAACAAAATTAAATGGCATTCTTTAAAGCTTCTAACCTCCATTCAACACCTAGGAGCCAACCCCCATTATGTGTGTTTCGACATGTCAATTGTAGGTGGCTCAGAGGCTCAGACTACATAATTATTGTCCTATACGGTTTAGGCATAGATGTGAGATCTTCAAATAATAGTCAAATCCAATTAAAAGATTGGACCACTAGATTGTTGTTGGTGATGTTGATTTTTGTTTGTAGGCAGATGGAGAAGGCCAGATAAACATAAAGCTGATGGGCCTAATGAATGTGATTAGGGCATTCAATGACGAGGAGATATCCTCAATAAAAATCAGTCTATTCCAAAATTTCTAACCACAATATTCATAAACTACTACACAAGAGCTTCATAGAGTGTAAGGGGTTGGTTAATCTTGAATTCAACTGTAGGTTCCCTTATATAAGACATTCCCTAGCTTATAAATCCTATTACATGCAATTCTCCAATCCCTATATGCAACCCATATCCCTTCTTAAATGGATAAAAACTAAACCCCTAAATGTAATAAATCCTAATTAATTTAGAATTGTAATTGCTCAATTCTTATTTATCTAAATATGATAACTTCTTTCAATTAAGAGTCTTCCTTACTGGTATTTTTCCTTAGCCAGACAAGACTAATTATGAAATGCGACACGATATATAGGTCTAACATAGATATCGGGATAAGCACGACGTGAAAAATGCCCATATTTAAAGGCCCAAGGCTGTTGAATTTCATAAAATTTTATTGACCAAGACGTCGAATTTTTCATTGTAGAATTTTTTTTTTTCAACGAGTCAAAACCATCAAATCAATGGAGGATGTGAGAAATTTGATGGCTCTAAGCAATTGAATCAGGGAACATTAAAAGTTTCAACGGCCTTGGGCTGTCAAAATTCGATTTGTAAAGTTTGTAGGCCTTGGCCCGTCAAAATTTTTTGTCAAATTTTCCAGTTTTCATGTAGTGACGGATACGGACTAGTAAACTTTGTTCGATCTATGTTCAATAATACTACATAAAACTTGGTATTGATTGCTACCACCTGCCCTGTCTATAGATGGAATGATATTTTATCCCCTCACATTAGTCCCATCTCAATGGTGGATATTAATTCAGACAATATCCACGTTTCAGAATATCAAGTCTTAGAATGCCATCCGACCTTCCAAATTCGAGGATGAGTTCAACTACGAAACAAGTCGGATTCATTTTCCTACTATAATGAGCGAAACTCCCTGAATGAGTCATCCCATCAAGCTCCTGATTTTGAGACAAGTGCTCAGCACAAATATTTTGAATAAGGCTTTGATGATCATGATTTAGGTACTCCAAACACTAGGTCAAATTCTTCAGGATAAGACGTTATTGATGAGGTTCATGATTGGTTTTCTTTGTTAAAACTCCGTTATATCTAAGTTTCATAAGCGTTTCGAAGTTGTACCAAATTGGCATTTATTGCACCGTTCTCAAAAACTTATTGTTAAAGAGCGATTTCTGATGGTTTGTAGGGATCTTTATTCATCTCTCATTTAAAATTATGGCTTCCTATAATTTCTTCAAAACTCTTTTAGTTTCCTTTATCCATTTCTCTCTGCTTCTCTGTGTCTGTCCTTCAGATATTGCTAACAAATTCTCTTTAATTTAATCAATTATTTATCACCACACTTTTATTCCAAATGGACCTCAAAATCTATTATATAGATTGGATTTCCCTATAATAAAAATAAAAATAAAAAAATTGTATGGCATATTTAAAAGTTCTTTTAACATGGATCCTTCAAGTTGGGATGTTTATGATATTCTACTTTTTTTATTGATTAAATTTTTTTGTGTTGTCAGGTAAATCTGTCTTTAATGAGTTAGTAACTTGGGGTATTAGTGAGAATTGAATTCAGGTCAATGGTCTCATCAACTACAGAAGTAACCAAATAATCTAGTGGGCACCTACTAATTTATTATGTAGTTGGACTACCCTAAAAAACTTATATGACATATTTAAAAATTCTTTTAACATGGATAGCTCAAGTTAGTTTGTTTATGATATTTTGAAAGATATATATTCAGTTGGCTCAATATTTGGACTCAATTCAAGCGCATTCAGCTGGTGCATGGTGCTTTACTTTAGATTCTTGATTGTACTCAAGTTATGTAGTTAACTAACAAATTTTGGGGAGCATTCGTTTTCCCACTTTCCTCTCACTTTTTAATTCTTTGAGGCCCTGATTTTTGGGTGGTTGCTTGATAATCCATTTAGTAAACTTTTTATTTCTTCATGGTTCCTCAATCTTGTCTCACGTTATAATATTTTTGAAATACTCAAATTACCCCTTTTTCATCTTCTTCACATACTTAACTTTTCAATGACGAATCTAATCATTTTTTTTATGATTTTTCATCGTGGATGATGAAAGGAAATGATATGCTTCTAGTTTCGAACAGTTAGATGTAGATTTTGATTTTTTTGATGATTTATAACAAAAAATGAAGAACAAGCCTGAGAATCAAAAATTTGTATACAGTGTTGAGTTCACCACTTTTTATTTATTGTCGAGTTCAACAGTTTTATTGTTGAGCTCACCAATTCTTATTTATTGTCACAATTACCACTTTTTATTGTTGAGTTCAAAATTTATTTTTTAAATGTTGAACTTGAAAATAAAAAGTGGTGAAATGCATGCACAACGCTGGTAAAACCCAACCATTTTCGTTTTTCGAATTTTTTTACTAGCATAAATGGAAAAAGATTGACTAAAACCTTGACATAAAGAATTGTGTGGATGATTTCAAAGAAATCTTTGAAAATTGATTGGGATACTGAAAATCCAATTTTTTGGGTACAAAAATGGTGAGTTCTAATTGTTAGGACAGTTGGGATATTTCAATCATGAGAGATATGTGGAGTGGAGTTCAAAGATTGATTAGAAATAAAAGTTTTACTAAACAAACTATTAAGAGAAGCCCTAAAACTTAGGGACTATTTATAAAGAAATCCCTCCGTCATGGTCCTTTAAGTCGTTTTCACTGATAATAATGACTAATTAATCAAAACATGCATCGGAAATTGAACATTTTTCAAAATGGTTCACTATTCAAATTAATTCCGAAAATGGTAATGGTAATTTAACATTTTTGAAAATAAGGTTTTTTTTTCCCAAAATGGTAAGAAATAAAATGAACAGTATTTTGTGTACTAATTTTGTAACCAACATTTCCTTTTTTATCTTTATATTGAAATTATTTAATTACCCCTCTTTTAATTTATGCTCAAATCATATTTATACTCTCTTATCTTTTTATTACCCAATAGTATATAAAAGAGTTGGGTTTTGATAAATATGAAGGGTAAAAGGGTAGAAGAAAGAGAAAAGGTTATTTTTGAAATTTTTTTTGTTGAAAGTATAGTTAAATTTTTTAACGTTTTGTTAAAAAGACTTATTTCCTAAAATAGTAATTTATGGTTTTTCGATTACTTCGAATAGTGCATTGTTTTGAAAAAATTTCAATTTTTCATGCTCGATTTTAATAATTTTCTCTACTTTTATTTTAAGTATAAGGTCCAAAATCCAATGGCAAGAAATTACTCATCTTCATGATCATTGGTGGGAAGTGGAGTAGCTACGCAACTCTCCCAGGATAGCACAACATTTAGTCGATAGTTTCCCCATCCCAAATATACTCCCAGTCAAAGTCGCAGAATTCTTCAAATAAGGATCGGCTGATAAATCAAGGATCCACAGATACATCAATAATTTATTGATTAATCATCAAATATGAAAACATTTTCTTTAATTTTCAAATTTTATCTTCGTCAACCTCCAAATCTTAGGATGTCTTCAGGGAGGAGGTTGAAGATTATGGAATTACCCAATACATTAAAAAAGAGGTAAATTTGATGGGGCTCTTTTAAAGATTATATGAAAAAAGAGTTAAATCCGATGGCTCTTGGTGTCAAATTTTCCCATTTTTTCTAGTATAGTGACCCAAACATCATTTGTTTTATCCCCAAATTTTCACAAACTTATTTCGATCAACCGAACTGAATCCTGTCAAATAATAGTTTGAATCCGAACTAGATTATTGTGCGCTGCTTGCAGTTATGCTGCACGTAAGACCGAATTCCAAATTTAATCTTGAAACGATCATTATGAGGTCTAAACCATTGGATTGTCTTGTGGATGCAAAAGTATGATTTAACTAACACCTGGCATGTATAGTTCTCGTCAAGATTAGTGCACCCTTCATCAATTTTTCACACGTGAGATAGGCATCGATTTCAATTCTCAAATAAATGGAATCTGAATTGTAATGTAAAACAATTTCTCCTTCAAAAGTTTCGATTTTGATTCTCAATCAGTTTGATTCAAAGAGACCCAATTCTTATTAGTTCCTATAAAAAAGGATCCATAACCGAGATCTTGGGTTCGTTAACACCGGCCCCCTTAGTAGTTTCTCAAAATACACTCCAATCACTAACAGGTTACCGAGGAAAAAGAAAAAAATGAGTCCTCTTGGCAACTTGCTTTCAATTTGTTCAGATTGGTTCGGTAAGAGGTCCACTTGTTTTGCGAAAATGCGGTTGTTGAGTGAGTCAAAACTCAAAAGTAAACTATACAAATAGACGAGTTAAATGCATATAGGATTTATCTGCAATTTGCGTTCAAAATCAAATACACCGTTGGCTAAGAGGAAAACTTTAAAACCTCCTGCCCATGTCTAAACATTTGGATTGTCTTGGGATGCTAACAATACAATCTCATGTGACGTTGATGATTTAGACTTGGGCCCCTTGCCTTACTGAATGTTTAAGATACAGATTTATTTTTTATTTTTTATTTATAAGTAGCATTTCATTCAAAACAACACCAGGCTAGTCGAGGTGACCAACCTAGCAAAACCTTATAGATATGACATTACTCACTAGAAATACATTAAATCCCATCCTAAGTGAAGATAAAATCTTCAAAGACAATCCCCCTAAACTTTTTATAGACTTTGGACCAACAAAAGATAAGACTCAAAATGGATATAATCATTGCTGTACAATCTGTAGACACCCCATTTTTGCACTCCCCTGATTAATCAATTCGTCAACCCGATTGCAACGGTTCCCAATGATGGATGTTTATTCCAATGCTTTATTTTGTTACCAGATATGTTTCAGAAATCCAGATGAGGTATATCGAACTGACAAAACTATAGAAACCACGATACGCTAGGAAAATATGACCCCAGAAATATAGAAATCATCATCTTGCAGACAAAAAGAAGCTTTACGATAAAAATCACTAAGAAATGACCAAATTACCAAAATATCCCTAAACCTCAAAACATGTCTAGAGCCTACGTTACGCATAGGAAAATTCTTTCAAACACATAAAACAACAAATTGAAATCAAATAAATCACTTCGTCAATTTTCGCAAAATTTGACAAAATTACAAAAATGCCCCTCATAAAGTTCGGAACCATTTCGCACAAAAATTTCATAAATGATAAAAATCAATATTCCCATTTAATTACTTACGAAAAATTGATTCCAAAAGATCCTGGAACATTAAACAATGACTTAAAATGCAAAAAATCCTCTCCGAGGGCAAAACGGTAATTTTACAATTTTAATAATTAAAATTTTTGAAATTAATAAATAAACCATTAAATAATGTAAAGTGAAACATTAATAAAACTAATTTAAAATTTTGAACCAAAAAGTCAATCAATCACACTTTCAGGCAAAATTGTTGATGGTTGCAAAGATATTTATTCAAGGACCCCTCCATCTGGGCCCCAAAGAATTAAAGATATAATAAAAAGGGGTTCTCCAAAAATTAAAGTCAATCAAGTAAAACTAAAGTCAATCTTAAAGTCAATCAAGTAAGGCTAAAGTCAATATATTAAAAGTCAATCAAAAAAGACTAAAGTCAAAGTATTAAAGTCAATATCATAAGACTAAAGTCAAAACCCTAATCTAAACTAATCAAGTCAATCTCAAAAGACTAAAGTCAAAACCCTAAAGACTAAGTCCATCTCATAAGACTAAAGTCAAAACCCTAATAAAATCCTAAAAGAAACCCTAATCAAACCCTAATTTTTCTAAAAAACTTTATAAATAGAAGCCTCCACACCCTATTTTCGCATCAAAGGAAAAATCCTAAGAGAAGTAGGTTAAAAAACTTCCCTAGCCTCCCATAAACCCTAATTTTGAAGTCCCAACTCCTTACTTAACACCCATACTTCGATTTTAGTTTGAAAAACACCTAGAAGCCCTTCAAAAACATCCCAAAATCCATAACAAATTCGAAGAATCTAGATCCAAGAAGGAGATACCTTGCCTCGGAGATCAGAAATCAGATCCGGAGACAGAACAAAGCAAAGAATACGGTACAAGGAGCAGTTTCATCAGATCTTAGGGAATAGAACCTTTGCGTATCGAAGGTAAAATTTTTGTTATTTTTTTATCTAGGTTTTGTCATTCGCAATGTAGTCTTATTTGGGATAAGTAGAAACCGACATTGGTCGGGCGGGGTTGGTTCCTAACACCTTCTAACCTCGTAATGTGATCCCCGGATTTAGTTTTTCTGTAGTATATTAGTTTTTTATCCGTTTAGAGTCAGTATTCGGTTCCTAGACCGTAATAACTAAGTCGCGACTCCCAAACCTCAAGGGTCAAAAGTGGATCCGCGCACCTCGCGGATTGAGGGAGCTTTCAGTGACGACTCCACTGGGGACATTGAGGATCATACTTGAAAAGTCCCAAGTATGGGAAGCATTGCCAATAGGACCTAGTTTTTTAATTATTTTATTTTATTTTTAATTATTTATTTATTTGATTATTTTATTTTCTTTCTATCATTCTTTTTGGCACAATTATTGAGCATTGGTTTGGATGTTGAATATTTCGTTTTGGCACTTTTTTATGGATTATCTAGGGTCATTCGGAATGACGTTAAAATCATGCAGGATTTCAAGAAGGTAATGGTCTAAAATAATGGGTGTTGACTCATTTTTATTTGAATTATTTTTTATTTGTATTATCCTTTATTAGTACCCTTTGGTTCAATTTTGGATATTTTGGATTTAGCATATAATTTTTCTTTTTGGTTCAATCTAGGGTCATTTTAGGATGACCATAAATAATGAAAGATTCAAATTGACATAAATTGATGATGGAATGATGGTGGTTGCAATGTGAGTTATGGATTTTTTTTTTTTTAATTTGAAAGAATTTTTTTTTTTTAGCACGTTAAAGGAAATGATATGTTTCTAGTTTCGAACAGTTAGATGTAGATTTTGACTTTTTTGATGATTTATAACAAAAAAAGAAGAACAAGCCTGAGAATCAAAAATTTGCATACAGTGTTGAGTTCACCACTTTTTATCTATTGTCGAGTTCAACAATTTTATTGTTGAGCTCACCAATTCTTATTTATTGTCAACATTACCACTTTTTATTGTTGAGTTCAAAATTTTTTAAAAAATGTTGAACTTGAAAATAAAAAGTGGTGAAACGCATGCACAACGCTGGTAAAAACCCAACCATTTTCATTTTTCGAGTTTTTTTACTAGCATAAATGGAAAAAGATTGACTAAAACCTTGACATAAAGAATTGTGTGGATGATTTCAAACCAAAAGAACCATCCTTGATCGATTTTCATTAAAAAATGATGCAAAAATTTGAAAAAATCCTAGCATTTTACATACATCTTCTTAAAATACTTGAAAATGGCTTCTTTTTCCTTCTCAAATCTTCTCCATCATAAAAAAATCTTTGAAAATTGATTGGGATGCTGAAAATCCAATTTTTTGGGTACAAAAATGGTGAGTTCTAATTGTTAGGACAATTGGGATATTTCAATCATGGGAGATGTGTGGAGCGGAGTTCAAAGACTGATTAGAAATAAAAGTTTTACTAAACAAACTATTAAGAGAAGCCCTAAAACTTAGGGACTATTTATAAAGAAATCCCTCCGTCGTGGTCCTTTAAGTAGTTTTCACTGATAATAATGACTAATTTATCTAAACATGCACCGAAAATTGAACATTTTTCAAAATGGTTCACTATTCAAATTAATTCCGAAAATGGTAATGGTAATTTAACATTTTTGAAAATAAGGTTATTTTTTTCCAAAATGGTAAGAAATAAAATGAACAGTGTTTTGTTTACTAATTTTGTAACCAACATTTCCTTTTTTATCTTTATATTGAAATTATTTAATTACCCGTCTTTTAATTTATGCTCAAATTATAGTTATACTCTCTTATCTTTTTATTACCCAATAATATATAAAAGAGTTCGGTTTTGATAAATATGAAGGGTAAAAGGGCAGAAGAAAGAGAAAAGGTTATTTTTGAAATTTTTTTTGTTGAAAGTACAATTAATTTTTTTAACGTTTTGTTAAAAAGACTTATTTCCTAAAACAGTAATTTATGGTTTTCAGATTACTTCGAATAGTGCATTGTTCTGAAAATTTTTCAAATTTTCATGCTCCATTTTAATAATTTTCTCTACTTTTAATTTAGGCAGATTTACCAAAACATGCACAACTTTTCATTTATTTACCAAAATGGTACACTGTAGCAATTAATTCCGAAAAAGGTAAATTTACCATTTTCGAAACTAATTTTTTTTTACTAAAACGGTAAAAACAGTAAAATATATTTTTTTATACCGAAAATGCCCTTTTTTATTTTTTGATTGAAATTACAAAAATAAAATTGATTTCGATAAAAAAAAATTATAAATACATATGATTGTTGGATTACCGAAAGAGAGTGAATCTTTTTAGTTGGATTTTCATTTTTTTAAGGTTAAAATTGTAAATATATATGTCAAACAAAAAAAGGGTATTTTCAGTATAAAAACAATATTTTATTGTTTTTACCGTTTTGGTAAAAAATATTAATTCCGAAAACGGTAAATTTATCGTTTTCGGAATTAATTGCTACAGTGTAACGTTTTCGAAATTAATTTCGAAAACTCTACCGTTTTGGTAAATTATTCTTTAATTTAAGTATAAGGTCCAAAATCCAATGGCAAGAAATCACTCATCTTCATGATCAATGGTGGGAAGTAGAGTAGCTACGCAACTCTCCCAAGATAGCATAACATTTAGTCGATAGTTTTCCCATCAATAATTTATTGATTAATCATCAAATATGAAAACATTTTCTTTAATCTTCAAATTTTATCTTCGTCAACCTTCAAATCTTAGGATGAAGATAGGGTTTTTAGGGAGGAGGTTGAAGATTATGGAATTACCCAATACATTAAAAAAGAGGTAAATTTGATGGGGTTCTGTTAAAGATTATATGAAAAAAGAGTTAAATCCGATGGCTCTTGGTGTCAAATTTACCCATTTTTTGTAGTAGTGACCCAAACATCATTTGTTTTATCCCCAAATTTTCACAAACTTATCTCGGTCAACCGAACTGAATCCTGTCAAATAATAGTTTGAATCCGAACTAGATTATTGTGCCTGCTTGCAGTTATGCTGCACGTAAGACCGAATTCCAAATTTAATCTTGAAACGATCATCATGTGGTCTAAACCATTGGATTGTCTTGTGGATGCAAATGTATGATTTAACTAACACCTGCATGTATAGTTCTCGTCAAGATTAGTGCACCCTTCATCAATTTTTCACACGTGAGATAGGCATCAATTTCAATTCTCAAATAAATGGAATCTGAATTTCAATGTAAAACAATTTCTCCTTAAAAAGTTTCGATTTTTGGTTTCTCTCGATTTTGATTCTCAATCGGTTTGATTCAAAGAGACCCAATTCTTATTAGTTCCTATAAAAAAGGACCCATAACCGAGATCTTGGGTTCGTTAACACCCGGTACCCCATAGTGAGGAGTGCAAATGTTGCTCCAAATAAACTTTTCCCGTACATGTTGATTTAAATGAAATGTGGGAAGAAGTGTAACATGCTTGGAGCAAGAGATCTTTCAATCATATGGGAAGACGCTCCCCAATACTGGAGGTGGAGAGCTCTTCCACAGTCGAGGTCTCTCTCTCTCTCTCTCTCTCTCTCTCTCTCTCTCTCTCTCTATATATATATATATATATATATATATATATATATATGGGTCCCGTTCAGCAACAAACATTTTGGCAAAACATTTTTCAAAACATGGGTTAGAGGTTTTGGAATGGGCTGATTTTTAGTGAGGATGATCTCTACGGTGAGGAGATCATCCTCACCAAAAATCAGCCCATTCCAAAACTTCTAGCCCCAGTTTACAAGTTGAAAAATCGTGGATTGTCCATTTTTTGCAAACCATTTTTGATGGGGTTAGAAGTTTTGGAATGAGCTGATTTTTTGTGATGATGATCTCCTTACCGTAGAGATCATCCTCACAAAAAATAAGCCCATTCCAAAACCTCTAACCCATGTTTTGAAAAATGTTTTGCCAAAATGTTTGCCAAATGTTTGTTGTTGAACATTTCCCTATATATATATATATGGGTCCCGTTCAGCACCAAACATTTTGGCCAACCATTTTTGTCCTACATGGGTTAGAAGCTTTGGAATGGGCTTATTTTTGGTGAGGATGATCTCTACGATGAGGAGATCCTCCTCACCAAAAATCAGCCCATTCCAAAACCTCTAGCCCCATGTTTACAAGTTGAAAAATCGTGGACCGTCCATTTTTTGTAAACCATTTTTGATGGGGTTAGAAGTTCTTGGAATGGGCTGATTTTTGGTGATGATGATCTTCTCACTGTAGAGATCATCCTTACCAAAAATCAGCCAATTCCAAAACTTCTAACCCATGTTTTGAAAAATGTTTGTCAAAATGTTTGGTGCTGAACATTTCCCTATATATATATATAGGGAAATGTTCAACACCCTAAGTTTTCCCACACACTTTAACAAACGTTTTTTGTCCTACATGGGTTAGAAGTTTTGGAATGGGCTGATTTTTTGTGAGGATGATCTCTATGATTAGAAGATCATCCTCCCCAAAAATCAGCCCATTCTGAAATGTTTAGCCCCATGTTTACACGTTGAAAAATCGTGGACCGTCCATTTTTTGTAAACCATTTTTTATGGGGTTAGAAGTTTTGGAATGAGCTGATTCTTGGTAAGGATGATCTCCTTACCATGGTGATCATCCTCACCAAAAATGAGCCCATTCCAAAACTTCTAACCCATGTAGGACAAAACACGTTTGTTAAAGTGTGTGGTCAAGCTTAGGGTGCTGAAAGGGACCCATATATATATATATGGGAGCGGTTCGGCAGCCCTGCTCTCTGCCATCTTTCATGCCTAGTTTTTTTGACCGTACGATAAAAACGAATCCAACGGCTCGTTTGCTCTAACCGGTTATAAGTTTAAAAACTTATTAATTAAGTAATGCCCCCTGTTCAGTTTTCTATTCACTCATAAATCCCTCACACAAACTACTTCTCCTCTTCTATCAAAACCTCTACAGAACGAAGCCATCGATCTCCTCTTCAATCAGAAACTTTTACCCCTCTCTCTCTCACTCTAATACGAGGCCATCGTCGTCGATCTCTACCCTCCCTCTCTCTCTCTCTCTCTCTCTCAAACTCTACCATCGCGCCGAATGACCCAACGCCATCGCCGTCAATCTCTATCCTCTCTTTCTCTCTCTTTGTTCGAACTGCCTTCAGATCCCGTCGTCTTTGGAGCCATCGCTGTCTCTCTCACTCAACCCTCTCAAACTCCTCAGATCTGGTTCGAACGACCGTAGAGATCGCCATCGTCTGTTCAAAATATTCGTTAAAGAAAACAACCGAACGATTCTCGCCATCGCCGTGTTCACATACTCTCGCCATCCCCGTGTTCACATACACTCTCTGTCACCGTCGCCGTCGCACTCTCGCCATTCTTGAGTTTGAACGATTCTTAAGTATTTCTTTTACTCCCGATTCTTAAGAAAATAATTGGTTTATTTTTTTGTTTTTTGTTTTTTGTTTTTTGTTGTTGAACTTGTAGCACATAGCATGATTTTTTCTCAATTCTTAGGAAAAGAATTGGGTTTTTTTTTTTTTTTTCAATTTTAATAGACATGGTAGATCTTGAACTTGAAAATACGGATTCAAGATATAATACAGATTCAAGGTATTATAATTTTATTATAATAGGAAATATTATAATACGAATTAAAGGTATTAAAATAGGAAATATTATAATACGGATTTTGAACTTGTTTTCAATATTATAACAAATTTTAGTCACCAATCTTGAGTGGTTCAAATGACATGGTTCCAACCATCAGATAAGTAGGGTTAGATAAGTGGGGTTTTAAGTGTAAGATTTGATAATTGGTGCCTTGACATATGTCTTTAAGAGGTCCAAGAACCAAATTAAACCAAATCAAACTGAACTATAGCTAGTTTGATTTGGTTCGGGTCTAAGTATAGTTGATTTGGTTTCGATTCTGGATTTGTACAACAATAAACTTCGATTCGATTCCTGCCCCCAACCCGAATCAAAACCTGTTTTCTAGGATTCATCACGTTTCTTAGAAAGGGTCAGGAAGTTCTTTGTCGGGGGTAATTGGAAATGTGTAAGTTTTTTTTTTGAATTATTCGTAGATCTGTCTTTTATGATTAGTCTCCTCTGAATGATATATATATATTTCGATCTTATTAATATGTAATATCATTTATGCTCCACTTTGATTTTGCTAGACTTTGTTTATTTAAGTTTTAATTTTATTTATATGATTAGTCATTTATTTGAAATACTCTATTTGTACAGGTATTTAGGATGACAAAATGTTATGTCATTTTTGTTGGGCGTAAACCTGGGATTTACACAACGTGGGAAGAATGCCACAAGTATACAAATGGATATAGGGGTAATTGTTTTAAAGCTTTTGGGACATTTGAAGAAACCGAGAGGCATTTATTGATTTACAATCAACTTCACAATGGAAGTCCAACGCAATTCCATGAAGAAAGTCAAGGGCAAAAGAAGAAATCACAAATTCTTGAAGAAAGTCAAGGACCAACAAAAAGATCACATAATTGCGAATGTCCATTGTTTTATGTAATTTTTCTTTTTACTGTGTTTATGGTTGTGTTAATGATGTATAAATATATCGAATAGAAGTTTGTATATTGCTAATTATATTTAACAAGGAGTAAGAATATGGTAAATCTCTATTATGTTCAAATTATCACAGACTCGTCTTAAAGATCCTTTTTATTTACTACTTATTGGGTATGACATACAACTTAGTGTCATTTCATAAAGACTTCTGCATGGAGTGCTAAAGCCAAGAGCATAGGAGAGTGGTATCAATCCATGACGAGTGTGTAGTCACAAGGAAAGGGATCATCCCTTCAAGTTGATTCTCTAATGTAAATTTATGTGAATTTACTAGTGATCCCTACTAGTTACATTCCATTTTTTAGATTCTCTAATGTAAATTTCTATTTCAAGATGAAAAAAATAAACAAAAAAATAATTTGTAATCTATGTGGCAGTGGCAGTAAGGTATCATTTTGGTACAATAATTTGTAATCTAAGCTGCCAAATAATTTGTAATCCACTTGGCCAACCAGTTCATTGATCCAGATTCAAAAGAATGTTGATAGCGCATTGTACGAACAACGAAGAACATGTTGAACAGTAAGGTACATTATATATATGGAGCTGAAAAAAAAATGTGTGTGCCCATGTTAAAAGAGGTCACATCTGTTACATTTCAACTTAAGAAAAAGTGTCTCCAGCATCCCTATCTATTCCCTGAAGCAACTTTTGTCCATCTCCATCCCTAAAACGCTAGTACATCTCTCCATCTCCCAATCTCCTTTCCTTCTCTCATTGTACAAAGTTGTCGGTGCATTTCCTGGGATAATACACCCATCAATAGTCCAGCCGCTGAAATAAACTCTTACTATGATCCACGAAGTCCAACCTCTCCAAAATCTGTAGTAGCAATACAAACAATGTTAGCTCTAACCAAGATTTAAGAGAAACCTTTTTAACTTAGTAGTTTTGAAGCACTAGATTATAACTGCAACACTATATGTGGTAGTCAAAAAGACGAAAAAAAAAACATCTAATGGCCTTGTAGGGCTCCTCAATGGGATGGCCCTCAATCCATTTTTCATATACCATTCCATGGTGTTGGGCCTAGTGTAGCATTCATCAATGGGGTGATCTCCATCCATTGGTGGTGATGATCCCATATGTGTTCCTTGGTGGATATAGGTTGATTGTGCAAAATTAAGTCCCCTTCTATAAAAGTAGCACAGTTTGCAACAGTGCGTGAATATGACCACCAAATCCATATTGTGTCAGGTAGCAACACATAACAACATCAAGTAATTTTTTATTTTTTTACCTGAACCAATGCATCAGGTCTAGACTCAAAAACAATAAGGAGAACACCCAAGGGACATGATGTCTTCTCTAAGATGAGCCCATCTGCAAGCTGGATGCAAGAGTATAGATATCAGAAATTTCAGAGTGATTGATGACAAACACGAAGAGAGTTTATCTAGAAGACAGATATTCTGTTGGCCACAAAGGTGGTTTCATAGCACACAATAGATTTCAAACAAACTTTCGTACTATGCAAATTATCAAATAACAAAGAAGCTTGCGTGATTTGCCTCACTCTTTGTAGTTGACAAAAATTAAACATATTCATTTGTCACCCAAATACGTAAAATGGGAATCATATTGTTTTCATAAAAACCCACTCCTCCCCTTACCTCTGTTCTCTTTAAAACATGACCAATCGGTTCTTCCATGTCTGCAAGCACACGAATGGATCTTGCCAGACTCGAAATCTGTGGAGAACAGTACATTGGAATCAATAGTATGGACAGGATATTTCTAAACACCATGCTTATGAAGAAACCAAGAGAACGTAAATTATAAAAACATGCATACACAATGGATAACAGCTTTGAATAGATCATGGTGGGGCAAAAACCAAATATTGAAAAGAAAAAAAAAAGAACTTAATTTCCATCACAACCAAACTTCAGTATCCTTCTATGCCTTGCCTTCCTGGGTTTCAGCACCAACCGAGATATCAATGACTTTTCATATCCAGCCTGCTCTGCAGCAACAATATCAGCTTCATTCTCAACTTTGATTAAATTCTCATATTCCTCCAAAGCATCAGCTATGCCCAGCAAAATTTTCCTTCTATATTGTGTTATATATTTTGGCAACTGACTGTTTGAGTGTATACACAAGGCCTATGTCGCTTAATTGAGTTAGAAAATGTTGGGATTTTGCTGAGTCTGAGATGAAGGGGAGGACTCTTAAAAGAGTGTACAAGTCGAGTATGTGATTGATGAGCAATGTAGAGTTTATATCCAACATTTTATTCCCAATTTGGTGGGGATGAAGGGGATCTCATTTACTGCAGAAGAAGACATTGGAATTACAAGTCAGTTGCTTTAGATATCAAAGAAAGGGAGAGTGATATTAAAGTTACAAATTCAAAGCTCACCTTCTCCTCATCTTTCTTCTTCTGAATATTTGCCAGATCAGTCTACAAAGATCAATGGCTGCAACAGAAACAATCTGATAATATCAGAGTGATGCTCGCAGCATAATCGCAAAGAAATGGCTATTAAAATTTACACTGGCCTTTGTAAACGAGCATCTAATGAATGAATAACCACCGACTTCTGTCCATTCAAACTGCTTGTTAGAGGTACACCGATGCGAGAAAGTTACTCTTAACAGCCTTGTGACTCCTTGCAATGTCATACAATCAGTTAGACAACTCACGTTAGAACAGATGTTGAGTAGAGCTGTCAATGGATTACTCATCAATCTACGACAAATCCGATAATGTTGAGTGTCCTGATCACAAGCAGGTAAGCAGTACTGAAATGACCAGCAAGCAATGTTTATGTAAATTGAACGTTGATTTGAGGATTGGAGAAACAAAGTAGCTTGGGAAATATTTATGAGTATGAAGCTTGCGCCACCATTGTTTCCACAAATTGATGTCACCCAAATTACATCAGAACATAGATCTCATAAATTTGTTCCAGAAAACATGATTCCTCCATCAAGAATGGCAAGTTAAATCGTTTAACAGTAACTTAAAAAATTACCATCCACATGATCTTTCAAGTTTAACAACTACAATAAAAAATAAAAATAAAAAACAATCGATTTTCGTATGAATCGAGAGTGAAAAAAAATACCTATTCGATCAAACTTGAGAGAGATTGATGGTGAGGAGTTTGAGAGGGTTGAGTGAGAGAGACAGCGATGGCTCCAAAGACGACGGGATCTGAAGGCAGTTCGAACAAAGAGAGAGAAAGAGAGGATAGAGATTGACGGCGATGGCGTTGGGTCGTTCGGCGCCATGGTAGAGTTTGAGAGTGAGAGAGAGAGAGAGAAAGAGAGAGAGAGAGAGAGAGAGAGAGAGGGGGGGGGGGGTAGAGATCGACGACGATGGCGTCGTATTAGAGTGAGAGAGAGAGGGGTAAAAGTTTCTGATTGAAGAGGAGATCGATGGATTCGTTCTGTAGAGGTTTTGATAGAAGAGGAGTAGTTTGCATGGTTTTTAAACTCGTCCGAGACCGAGACGTATCGCCCGAGTTAATTCGGTATCGCAGCCTAACGATACAAACTCACAATGAGTCATGAGACAACCGCGTATCGTGAGATATGCGAGTCGTCTCGGACGATATTTTCGCAAAACTCGTCCGAGACAAACGAGATATCCGAGACATTATAAATTTTACATTAACTCGCGAGACAAACGAGTTGTATCGGACGAGATTTTCAAAATCTCGTCCGAGTTAACCGAGTCAACCGAGTTTTGCGAAAAAAAAAAAGTTACAAATGAATTTGTAATTTGTTGTGATAAATACTTAAATGTATTTTTGATAATTTGTTTTATTTTTTCTTTAGAAATTTTTTGCTGAAAATTTCATTAGAAATTTATACTAATCTTTAGGAAACATGTGTTTTATTTAATGGGTAACGTTCAATGACTAACTTTTTGGTAAAACATTTTTCAAAACATGAGTTAGAAGTTTTGGAATGGACTGATATTTTGTGAGGATGATCTCTACAGTGAGGAGATCATCCTCACAAAAAATCAGCCCATTCCAAAACTTCTAACCCATGTTTACAAGTTGAAAAATCGTGGACCGTTCATTTTTTGTAAATTATTTTTTATGGGGTTAGAAGTTTTGGAATGGGCTGATTTTGGGTGATGATGATCTCCTCACCGTAGAGATCATCCTCACCAAAAATTAGCCCATTCCAAAACTTCTAAGTCATGTTTTGAAAAATGTTTTGCCAAAAAATTAGCCATTGAACGGGACCCTTATTTAATTACCTAGAATTTGATTGATAGGTATATTATGAACTTTTTTTTAATTTTATATTTTTTGTGGGGTTCATTTTTTAATAGGAATCAATTTTGAATTTTTCCTAAATTTTTCAGATTTTTTTAGATTTTTTAAATGGTTAAAAACCATTGTTTCAATGTTGAACGAGACGACTCGACGAGATGAGACGTATCGTCCGAGTCAACTCGGTATCAGAGGTGAACGAGACGAGACCAAATACCGAGTTTAAAAACCATGGTAGTTTGTGTGAGAGATTTATGACTGAATAGAAAACTGAACAGGGGGCATTACTTAATTAATAAGTTTTTAAACTTATAACCGATTAGAGCAAACGAGCCGTTGGATTCGTTTTTATCGTGCGGTCAAAAAAACTAGGCATGAAAGATGGCAGAGAGCAGGGCTGCCAAACCGCTCCCTATATATATATATATATATATATATATATATATATATATATATAGCCCGTTCAACAACAAACATTTTGGCAAAACATTTTTCAAAACATGGGTTAGAGGTTTTGGAATGGGCTGATTTTTGGTGAGGATGATCTCTACGGTGAGGAGATCATCCTCACCAAAAATCAGCCCATTCCAAAACTTCTAGCCCCAGTTTACAAGTTGAAAAATCGTGGACCGTCCATTTTTTGCAAACCATTTTTGATGGGGTTAGAAGTTTTGGAATGGGCTGATTTTTGGTGATGATGATCTCCTCACCGTAGAGATCATCCTCACCAAAAATCAGCCGATTCCAAAACCTCTAGCCCATGTTTTGAAAAATGTTTTGCCAAAATGTTTGTTGCTGAACGGGACCCTATATATATATATATATATATGGGTAGCATTGGGTATACAAAATTGTAGACAACGTTCTAAACAAAGTCTTGTCTTATATGACTAAAAAGTTTCGGAATATGCTAAGTTTTGTCTTGTAAGCCTATGAAAAGTGGTTACAAACTAACGGAAAAAAATTCACGATCTGTGATTCTTCAACTTATAAATTAGGGTTAGAAATTTTAGAATTAGCTGATTTTTTGTAAGGGTAATTTCCTCACGATAGAGATCATCCTCACAAAAATTCAAGCCATTCCAAAACTTTTAGCCCATATAAGACAAAATTCTTTTTCTAGAATTTTGTCTCCACAACTTGACCCTATATATATAGGATCAAGATCTATTGTCTCCTAAGAATGACTCATGAAAAAAACACATAATCTCAACTCCTTAAGCACAAAATCCAATGGTTGAGATTTATAAGTATTGTGATAATATACAGACACACACACACACATATATATATATATATATGGGGAGCGTTAGCCTGATACAAAATGCTGTCAAAGCTTTTGTCCAATGTGGGTTAAATTTTGGATTGAGCTGTTTTTTTGTGAAGATGATATCTATGGTGAGGAGATTATGCTCACCAAAAATCAGCCCAATCTGAAACTTATAAGTTAGAGCAAGCTCGCTAGATTGAAAACCTGAAAAGACGATCTAGGTAAAAGTTAGAGTAACAAAACAAAAAAATCTCCGTTGAATTGAGAAACTGAAAAGGTGGTCCGAGCCGAAACATCAGAAGTTCGAATAATCAAGTTTCAATACCCAGTTTGAACCAAATATAGACTCAGTGGATACAAATATCTCATCTATGATTGATCTGAAGAGTTTCATGTCCCTAAGGGAACTAACGGGGAGAAATAATAGATTCTATGATGAATTTCATAAAGAAATATTTTGTTCCAATTTCTTTGAGCTTGACTCAAAATCTTCAATCAAAATTAAAAATTGAATCTTTATTGCGCTTGTGGTAATTAAATATTTCAAACCTTCATATAAAGGGCATTTTCTTTTTCTTCTAAATATGTAGTTTCCCCTTTACACTAGGGGCCTTTTTTTCATGATGTATTCAATTATCTCCAATGTCATGCTTGTTATCAAGTTAGGGGCATTTTGTTTTTGAGCAATGTTAATCCTAAAAGATAATGGGAACCCCAAACTTAAGATTACCCTCTTGATAACAGTTTTTCGAAAAACCCTTGAGGCTCAAAAGAAATAAAAACTCAGGCTTTAAATTCATAAAAATTTTGGATAAAACCTTGAGGTTCAAACAAACGCATTTTGGATCTCACATAGGAGATATGGCATTCATTCTGTCCCAGATCTATTCATTCCCAGATTCAACCACTCTTTTCCAAATTCATTTTCAATCATTTTTTCCCAGATTTATTCCTCATTCTCAGTTTTACTTAGTCAGATACCGCCGAGGGTTTTCTCGGAATTATGCTCAGATGCCGCCGAGGGCTTTCTCGGAATTATACTCAGATACCGCCGAGGGTTTTCTCGAAATTATGCTCAGATGCCGTTGAGGGCTTTCTAGGAACTATGCTCAGATACCGCTGAGGATTTTCTCTGAATTATACTCAGTTACCGCCGAGGATTTTCTTGGAATTATGCTCAGTTATCGCCGAGGGTTTTCTCGGAATTATGCTCAGATGCCACCGAGGGCTTTCTCGAAACTATGCTCAGATGCCACCGAGGGTTTTCTCGGAACTATGCTCAGTTACCGCCGAGGGTTTTCTCGGAATTATGCTTAGATGTCGCCGAGGGCTTTCTCAAAATTATGCTCAGATGCCGCCGATGGCTTTCTAGAAATTATGCTCAGATACCGCCGAGGGCTTTCTCGGAACTATGCTCAGATACCGCCGAGGATTTTCTCGGAACTATGCTTAGTTACCGTCGAGGGTTTTCTCAGAATTATGCTTGGTTACCACCGAGGACTTTCTCGGAATTATGCTCAGATGCCGCCGAGGGCTTTCTTGAAATTATACTCACCCGAGGGCTTTCTCAGAACTATGCTCAGATTTCGCAGAGGACTTTCTCTAAACTATGCTCAGATGCAGCCGAGGACTTTCTCGGAACTATGCTCAGTTCCCGCCGAGGATTTTCTCGGAATTATGCTCAGTTGCCACCGAGGGCTTTCTCAGAATTATGCTCAGATATCGCCGAGGACTTTCTCGGAATTATGCTCAGATACCACCGATGGCTTTCTCGGAACTATGCTCAGTTAGCACCGAGGGCTTTCTCAGAATTATGCTTAGATGTCGCCGAGGACTTTCTCGGAACTATGCTCAGATGTCGCGAAGGACTTTCTCGAAACTATGCTCAGATACCGCCAAGGGTTTTCTCGAAATTATGCTCAGTTGCCGTCGAGGGCTTTCTCTAAATTATGCTCAGATGCCGTCGAGGGCTTTCTAGGAACTATGCTCAGATGCCACCGAGGGTTTTCTTGGAATTATGCTCAGATGTTGTCGAGGGTTTTCTCTGAATTCTGCTCAGATGTCGCCGAGGGTTTTCTCAGAATTATATTCAGTTTATGTTCAAATTATGCTCAGATTATGCTTAGTTTATGCTCAGTCTATGATCAGATTATGCTCAGTTTATGCTTAATTTATATTCACTTTGTGTTCAGATATTACTCAAACTCTTTGAAATCTATCTCAGATTTTAAGTCCACACACTTGCACAGTTGTTACATTAGTCAAGGAGAATTTTCTAAAATTCAAGGATCTGACACTGCCAGTGAGAACTTGAGCTCAAGGACCTGACATTTTTTAGTTCGGGGAGAGTTTTACCCTCAAGGATCCGAAATACTGACGAATTGCTAAATCAGGCTGCAAAATAAACTGTCACTAGCTTTGGCACTCGGATATCTCACTATTTACCAAAATAGATTTGCTATCTAGTTTGCTTCAACCCTCTGCCAAAAGGGGGCATCTGTAGACACCCCATTTTTGCACTCGCCTAATTAATCAACTTGTCAATTCGATCGCAATGATTCCCAATGATGGATATTTATTCCAATGCTTTATTTTATTACTAGATATGTTTCAGAAATCCGGATGAGGTATCTCGAATTGATAAAATTGTAGAAATCACGCTACGCTAGGAAAATATAACCCCAAAAGTTTAGAAATCATCATTTTTCAGACAAAAAGAAGTTTCACGATAAAAATTACTAAAAAATGATCAAATTATCAAAATACTTCTAACCTTAAAATATCCCTAGAGCCTACATTATGCTTAGAAAAACCCTCTCGAGCACATAAAATAACAAATCGAAACTAAATAAATCATTTCGCCAATTTTCACAAAATTTGATAAAATTACGAAAATACCCCTCATAAAATTCACGATCATTTTACACAAAAAATTTCATAAATAAAATAAACCAATATTTCCATTGAATTCCTTACGAAAAATCGATTCTAAAACATCCTAGAACATAAAAAATCGACTTAAAATGCAAAAAGTCCTCTCCAAGGGTAAAATGATAATTTCACAATTTTTATAATTAAAAATTTAGAAATTAATAAATAAAATATTAAATAATTAAAGTGAAACATTAATAAAATTAATTTAAAATTTTAAACTAAAAAATCAATCAATCAGGCTCTCAGGTAAAATTATTGAGGGTTACCAAGATATTTCTTCAAGGACCCCTCCATTTGGGGGTCCAAAGAATTAAAGATATAATAGAGGGGGGTTCTCCAAAAAATTAAAGTTAATCAAGAAAGACTAAAGTCAAAGTATTAAAGTCAACCAAGTAAGAGTAAAGTCAAAATTAAAGTCAATCAAGTAAGAGTAAAGTCAAAATTAAAGTCAATCAAGTAAGACTAAAGTCAAGATATTAAAAGTCAACCAAGAAAGATTAAAGTCAATCTCATAAGACTAAAGTCAAAACTCTAATCTAAACTAATCAAGTCAATTTCATAAGACTAAAGTCAAAACCCAAATCTAAACTAATAAAGTCAATCTCATAAGACTAAAGTCAAAATCTTAAATTAAAACCCTAAAGACTAAGTCAATCTAAACCCTAATTCTTCTAAAACACTTTATAAATAGGAGCCTCCACACTCTATTTTCGTATCAAATAATAAATCTTAAGAGAAGTAGGTCAAAAAACTTCCCTAGCCTCCCATAAACCCTAATTTTGAAGCCCCAACTCCTTACCTAACACCCATACTTCGATTTTAGCTCGAAAAACACCTAGAAGCCCTTCAAAAACACCCAGAAATCCGTAAAAAAATTCGAAGAATCCAGATCTAAGAAAGAGATACCTTGCCTCGGAGATTAGAAATCAAATCCGGAGACAGAACAAAGCGATGAGTACTGTACAAAGAACAGTTTTTTCAGATCTGAGGGAATAGAATCGTTGCGTTTGAAGGTAAATTTTTTTTATTTTTTTCATCTAGGTCTTTTTGTTAGCAATGTAGTTTTATTTGGGATAAGTAAAGACCGACATTGGTAGGGCGGGGTTGGTGCCTAACACCTTCCAACCCCGTAACGTGATCCCCGGACCCATATTATTGTAGTAGATTAGTTGATTTATCCGTTTAGAGTCTATATTCGATTCCTAGACCGTAATAATTAGGTGGCGACTCTCAAACCTCAAAGTCAAAAGCGGATCCACGCATCCAACGGATCGAGGGCGCTTTCACACAAATGAAATTTCTCAAAATAAATTAAGGTGCACATAAATATGAGAAAACATCACAATCATAAGAGTTTCATTAAATAATATTGTACATACAATGAAAAACTACATAATGTGTTAATGTGTTCAATGACCACTTTCTTTTCTTTAACATGTTCCCTTATGGCTAAATACTTAATGTCGATGTATTTACTTCGACTTCCACTTTTGTTGTTCTTAGTCATAAAAACAGTAACTGAATTGTCACAATACTTTCTTAATGGCCTAGAGATAGAATCCATAATTCTAAGCCCAGATATGAAACTCTTAAGCCATACACCATGCGAAGTAGCCTCAAAACAAGAAACGAACTCGGCCTCCATAGTGGAAGTGGCAGTCAATGTCTGCTTGACACTTCTCCATGATACAGCTCCACCAGCCATCATAAAAATGTAACCTGATGTTGATTTACGTGAATCAACACAACCAACAAAGTCTGAATCTGAGTAGTCAATTACTTCTAGATTGTCCGTCCGTCTATACATAAACATGTAATTCTTAGTTCCTTGAAGGTACATCATTACTTTCTTTGCAGCTCTCCAGTGGTGTAAACCTGGATTATTCTGATATCGTCCCAACATTCTCACAACAAATGCAATTTCAGGTCTTGTGAAGACCTGAGCATACATTAGGCTTCCAACAGCAGAAGCATATGGAATGTTTTTCATTTGTTCCCTCTCAAGATTGTTCTTTGGGCATTGGTTCAAATTGAACCTATCACCTTTTGCAATGGGAGCAAAACTTGGTGAACAATCCTTCATCCGAAATCTCTCTAAAACCTTATTGATATATGTTTCCTGCGACAGATCCAAGATACCTCGAAATCTATCTCTATGGATCTTAATGCCAATGACATAAGACGCCTCACCCATATCCTTCATATCAAAGTTTTTAAAGAGGAATTATTTCACCTCATGCAGCAAACCCTTATCATTGGTTGCTAGCAAAATATCATCCACATATTAAACAAGAAAACAAATTTTACTCACACTGACCTTCTGGTATATACATTGATCCATAATATTTTCAACAAAATCAAATGAAGAAATTACATTATGGAATTTCAAATACTATTGGCGGGATGATTGTTTTAAACCGTATATGGATTTTTTGAGCTTGCAAACCAATTGCTCACCATCACTTGAGGGGAATCCTTCAGGTTGTTTCATGTAAACCTCATCCTCTAGATCTCCATTAAGAAATACTGTTTTCACATCCATTTGTTGCAACTCCAAGTCAAAATGGGCTATTAATGCCAAAATAGTATGCAAGGAATCTTTCTTAGATACAGGAGAAAAAGTCTCCATGTAATTGATTCCTTCCTTCTGAGTGAATCCCTTAACAACGAATCTTGCCTTGTATTTCTCAATGTTGCTTAATGAGTCTTTCTTTGTCTTAAAGACCCATTTACAACCAATAGCTTTTGCATTATTAGGCAACTCAACAAGGTTCAAGATTCCATTACTTTTCATAGAATTCATCTCTTCCTCCATGGCATTGTACCATAATTCTGATTCTTTGCAACTCGTAGCTTGCGAAAAAGATTCAGGATCATTTTCAACTTCAATGTTGTAGTCAGATTCTTGTAGATGCACAACATAATCACCAGAAATTACTGACTTCTTAGTTCTAGCAGATCTTCTTAATGTCGCACCATCATCTTCCTCGGAAGTATGAGGTTCAACTCGTTGTTTAGAAGTCTCGGGCAACTCTTGAACAACCTGATCTACCGGAATGTTGTCAACAGCTTGTGAAACTTCAATGATTGATTGTTCAACACCAATTTGTACTTGAGGGGTGCTATGAACAATAACCAATCTATCACCTGAAGTGGAAGGTTAAGACTCTGAATGATCATTCTCAGAACCTATAGTCCTGATTTGATCGCTCCCACTGATCAAGTCATTTTCAAAAAACTTTGCATTTCTCGATTCCACGATCTCAGTGCTGTAAGATGGATAAAAAAGTATGTAACCTTTAAATCTTTCGGCATATCCAATGAAGTACCCACTAATGGTCTTTGGGTCCAGCTTCTTTTCTGGTGGATTATAAATTCTTACTTCAGACGGGCATCCCCAAACGCGCATATGTCGTAAACTTGATTTCCAACATTTCCATAATTCAAATGGCGTTTTAGGAACAGTCTTGGTTGGAACTCGGTTTAATATATACACTGTTATCTTAAGTGATTCAGCCCATAAGAAATTAGAAAGATTGGAGTTGCTCAGCATACTCCGTACCATGTCCAATAATGTTCGATTTCTTCTTTCTGCTATACCATTCTGATCCGGTGAACCAGGCATGGTGTATTGGACAACAATCCCATGCTCTTGAAGAAACTTTGCAAATGGCCCAGGTGCTTGTCCATTCTCTGTGTATCTATAATATTTTCCACCTCTATCTGATCTCACGATTTTAATTTATTTGCCGCATTGTTTCTCTACTTCAGCCTTAAAGATTTTAAAGACATCTAATGCTTCGTTCTTATTATGAAGCATGTAGAGATACATATATCGTGAATAATCATCTATGAAGGAGATGAAGTATTTTTGACCATGTGAGTCCATGTCCGGAATACATATATTAATGTGTATGATTTCTAATATAGCCGAACTCCTTTTAGCACATTTCTTTGACTTGTTGGTCTACTTTCCTTTTATGTAGTTCACACAAGTCTCAAAATCAGTAAAATTCAGAGTACTAAGTACTTCATCATTTTTTAATCTTTTAATTCTTTCTATGGAGATATGATTTAATCTCCGGTGCTATAATGTAGAGGAATCCTCATTAATAACACATCTTTTAGTGCCAGTTTGAACATGCATAACATTATAAGTGGTATTGTTTTGTAAATTAATGCAGTAAAGACCATTAGACAAAATACCATTCCCAACACAATTAGATTTATAAAATAAATTAAATGATATTTCTAAAAAGTGAAAGGAATATCCAAAAGGTACAAGTCTTGAAATTGAAATCAAGTTTCTAGAAAAACTTGGAACATAAAAGGTCTTTTCTAATTTTAAAACAAAACCACTACTTAAAGTTAAACAACATGTCCCTACAACCTCCACATGTGAGCCCATCTTGTTTCTGGATAAGATGATTTGCTTACTTCCCACTGACTTCCTTAGGTTTTGCAAACCCTGTAAGGAATTCGAAATGTGGATTGTTGATCCAGAATCAATCCACCATGTGTTAATATTTATATTAACCATATTAAATTCATAACAAACAAATGAGATTAAATTACCTTTATCCTCAAGCCATTTCTTAAATTTGGCGCATTCCTTCTTTACGTGTCCCGTCTTTTTACAGAAGAAATACTTGGAATTTTTCTTGATATCAGCTTGGGGAGGTATTTTACCTTTCCCTTTCTGATTAACTTGAGATTTGCCCTTTCCAGGGGTAACCAGCATTGTATTCTCACCCAGTTCCATCATTAACCTTCCTTCCTCTTGAACACATATGGTCATGAGTTCATTAATTGACCATTTATCTTTATGTGTGTTGTAAGAGATTTTGAAGGGCACGTATTGATGCAGAAGGGTATTCAAAATGTAGTGCACCAGAAAGGAATCTGACATTTTAACATCGAGATTCTTTAATTGAGCCGCAATATCCCTCATATGCATGATGTGCTCGCGCACACCTTTGACATTTGTAAGTCTTAGGGATGAGAACTTCATGATTAGGGTACTTGCGAGTGTCTTCTCTGAAGTGACGAATTGATCATCAACAGCAACTCCTGGATATTATCATGCTGATCTACGGAACCACAAATACCAGTAGAAATTTTTGTCTTAATGAATATTACGCTAAGGTGATTAGATCTCTCCCATTTTTCATAAAGTGTAATGTCCGCTGTAGAACTGGTATCGAAAATCGCAGGTGGTTGGTTTTTCCTAATAGCATAGTTAATGTCCATCCATCCTAAATGAAGGAGAATTCTCTCTTTCCATATTTTATAGTTATCACCTTTTAATTCGGGAATATCACATCGGATATCAGAAAAATTCGCAGTTTGTGAAGCTGCATAAATTAAAAAAATTACATGTTTATGTTAAAATTGAGACCTAAATAATTTCATGTTTTATCAATGTAAATCATGTTAAAAAATTGAGTCTAATAATTAAAAATTATCTGTGGGCTAAATTTTTAATTCAAAAGATTCAATCATTCTTTATGATAGAATATATCAAATTATTCACTTAATTCGTAATTATACAAGGTATATAATTTGATATATATTTTATCTTAGATTAAACTTTATGATAAAACTACCAAATTATTAATTCATAATTCCTGTGGGTAAGTTATGAATAATTTGATATTTTATCCTAATTAATTATATAAATATAATAAAATTTTCTGTGGGATAAAATTTATTATATTAAGTATAATTAATTATAATTGATGTCTAAATAAACTTTATGTGATCTTAATTAATTATAGTTTTATTTAATTAAAGATGTTGTGACTATTCTCTAATTAACTAAAATTATATGGATCACTTAGACATTATTCATTTATGCTTAAAAAATTATTTTGCATAAAAAAATTAACTGAACCTAACGTGTCATTATTATGCATAATCAATCCTATAATTTCAAGCATAAATATTAATCTAAAAAATTTGCATAATTAATTTAAGCAGAATAATTAATACATGCAAATATATATAAATATGAATAAATTGCAAACAATTAAACAAACTGAATATCATATGCAAAATAAATAAATAAATAAATAAAAGGTAGGCATGATGCTAAATAAGTGCCTAAACAATTTTAGAATTTATTTTATTTATTTGTTTTATTTATAGAATTGGTTTTCTTCAACTTTCAGTTTATCCGATTTCTATTCGATTTCGATCCGATTTCGATATGATACAACTCATCAGATAAAACTCCAAAAAATATATAAATATAGCTTAAAAATATATAAAAGTTATAAATCTAATTTCTCAATGATTTTTCGACATTCTAATTTCTATTCGATTTCGATCCGATGCAACCCAACAGTCAAAATCGGTCTCCAAATCAATATTTTAACATTAAAAAATTATTTAAAAAATACATAAAATTAGAAATCTAATTTCTCAATGATTTCTAGCTCTAGTATGTATCAAAATCAAATTTAAAAAAAAAATTCAACCAAAAATAGAGAAATATAAATATTTTCGGATACATAAAAATAAAAATTAAATTATCAAGGTAGAGATTTTGTGGCTCTGATACCAAATGTAAATCATAACTTAATTTGAAAATCGATTCTCTAAATAAATGTGAAAATAATTTGAGAATCGGAATCTGAAAAAATGCCCAAAAATCTGTATGAAATACATACCTCCAGCTATTGATTTTTTACTCTTTCGCTGTGGATCTTTCGATCTCGATTTGGTACTTCCAAAACTCTGATTCACTCTTTAGATGATGTAAAAATGAAGGAGATTGAGAGAGTGAGAAGTTTTGGGGACCAAACGATTCTTTTTATAACCAAACTTGGTCGAGGCTTCCATCAAGCACTCGACCACGTTTTGGTTCGTTGCCACACCCAGATCTAAAGTGGGTTATGTTTCTTAATTATAGGAAACGTGATGGAGCATCGTGGACTACCTCATGAGCTCAGAAAATGGTGGTTCTAAACCATCCACGTAAATCGGGGCTAATAGCTCCATCAACGCAAGTAACGACCCATCTTGAACGTTTGCTAATTATCCATCATCCAACACATTTGGCAATTCTCCTTCTTCTAGCACATTTTCAGTGCCAGTTAAAGGAGGATTTTCAAAAGCTTTGACAGAATTTGGTAAGAAATCCTTGTGCAGTAAAACTCTTATCGGTTAAAGCAATCTCTCACTTTCCTTGTTGAACGTTTCCTTATGCAAATCCATAACTACTTTTTTTATTAGAATCGTTGCTCAGAATGGAAACTTTGGCTGCACGAACCACGCTTTCCGTAACCATCTCTGGCACATTCTTCTCCATTCAAATTTGATATTTGAATTGATGGGCTGAGTCCACATTAGAAAAACTCGCCATGTCAGCACAAGTTTTGGCCACATTGGATAGTGCAAGGTTGACTAGCCAACCTTAGAGACACATCATCGTCTTCTTCCCGTAGAACTCAAACCAATCTGTAAAGTCATCGGCTTCTTCTCTTTACCTTCAACATTATGGTTCTTAAATTTCGAGTCTATCTATGGGGTGGGTCCTTTTTATCACCAAAGGTTTCTGGTTAGATCCTTTATTCTTTCCTTCCTTCACCATTTGCTTTATGGCTACAGACTTAGAAGCTCCCTTCGTTGGAGCTCCCAGCTCTTTACCTGCATCAGGTTTTTGCCTACAATCGTTCTCAAGGCGGGCCTAGTTTAAAACAATAGGTATAGTAGAGGGTAATTGATTCATAGACGATTTGTTGCCATAAGCCAAATTGTTCATGAGCAATTCTCACTATCTTTGGGCGGCCTTTTAGCAGATCGAGGAGAACACAGTCTCGTGCTCCATTCAATCTAGTCCCATTCCATTTATCTAACTATACTATATTCTTCAATCATCCTGACTCATGGATTTCTCATCTCGTCCGGTTGACCAAACTTTCAAGTTGACTCGTTTGAGGTTTTTATCCCAAGTGAGTCATCTTGTTAAAATCATTTTGGATAATTTTTTTAAATAATTATTATTTTTCTATTATAAGTTGGATCAATAGATGTAGTTCAATCATAAATATATATATATATATATATATATATATATATAGATCAAATAAATGAAGTAATAGGATTCGTTTAGCTAACTCCAAATCAGAGGATAAGATTTTTATTTTGTTATATTAATTTCATTAATTGATATGGGGGGATTTTAGTAAATAATTCCACAAGTTTGCAATTTTGCTGTTGTTGTTGGACAGGTGTGGTTTATATGAGAGAGAGAGAGAGAGAGAGAGAGAGAGAGAGAGGAATGGTTGGTATCGTCGAATGGTTAGGATTCCGTCGAGAGAGAAGAAAACTTTTATAAACTACCAACTAGTGAGTTCGTCACTTTCAATATCTATGAATTCGTAGGTATACCAGAGAATTCATTGATTGATTATAAAAGTGATGAATTCACTCGAAATGCATGTTTTGGAAATTAAAATGGACAGTGTACCAAAATCTGAATTTGGACATTAATTGCACACATTTAGAGAAAAACCCCTTATTTATTTGCATTATTTTAATTGGGTGTAATAAGTAAAAGTTATGACGCAACAGCAGAGCTCTTTATATATCACTTGAATTTATAACTCCTGTTAAGTCTTTTTTTCTTCTTCTTTTAATAATTCCCATTCAATTCAAAGCTATTTTTTATTTCAATGTATGCATATTTCACAAAAATGAGCACATTATCTCATCACCAATGGACCACTTGATCTATAAGCCGGCCCTGATATTCTTTCTTAATCCAACTATAATATATTACTCCATCATCCTGACTCATGGAGTACTCATCTTGTCCGGTCACCAACCACGACTGAGTTGACTTGTCCAAGTTGTCTTATTAAAATCATTTTGAATATTTTTTGAAATAATTATTATTTTTCTAATATAAGTTGGATTAATATATGCTTAGCTCAATTATACAAAAATATAGATCATATTAATAAAGTAATAGGACTCATGTAACAAAGCCCAAATATTTGGGATAAGGTTTTGGTATTGTCATCTTCATTTCATAAAACTGATTTGGTATGAAAATAGTTGGTGTGGGAATAAAACTTTTGACTTTTTTTATATTCAAATGATAGGTAATGTGTTTGATAGTGATTAGAAATTGCTTCTAAGAATTAAAAATGGAGGAAAACCAACACAATAAAAGAGTTCTTTATTTTTGAAAACTATCAATTTCTTAAGTAGTCAAGATCTGAGAGATCCTAATTAACATCTTCTGTTTTTTTAGGGGGGGGGGGGTATCGACTAAGTTTAGCCTTACTAACTTAGTATGATTCACTAAGTTTTGAAAACTTATTAAGGGTTCTTGAACTTACCTTGTAGCCTCTAATAACGTGATCTAGTGCCATAGGATAGGGATGGCAACGAGATGGGAGTTCCCTCTGAACCCGCCCCAACCCCCACTTGGGTGTAATTTTTTTAACCCATCCCCACCTCTAATAGTATTTTTGAAACCTGATCATGCTCACCTTTACCAAAAAATTTTCACCCTAACTTTTTCTTACAACACAGCAGTCTTTTTAAAATTAAGCAACTCTTTCCATAAAACATTGGTGTGTTATAAGTAGAATTTGGTGTGCAAAAGCTCTAAAAAAAATCCAATTTTCTCTCAAAATCCAATTGATTTCTCTTCTTCAAAATCATTCAGAAAAGTGTAATGATTTTTTGATGCCCCCTTTGAGACACGTCCCCATCACAGAATTGTCGATCATTTGCCTTGGGGTACGTAAAATCATAAATCTTTTTCTTATGCATCCCGAGGCAAATGATCTACGATTCTTTGATGGGGACGTGCATCAGAGTGGGGGTGTCCTATTATCATGACACTTAAAAAAAAAAAAAAAACCTCTCATCTTCATCCTATTTTAAACAAGTGTAATGATTTTCTACCGCCCCTCTTTAACATACGCCCCCATCACATAAGGCCATAAACTCAAGTTCTTTTAACTTACTTTCACTTTTGATTTAAATTTTCATGAGGAGCATTCCTAATTTAAGGATGACATACCTATTTAACCTATTTATATACTCTCTTTCACGAACTAAAGGAAATTATTACATCTCAGGTACACCAATTACCAGGTACGAGGATTAATGACAACTCCAACATAATTTCAAAACTCGTCAAAGACCGAGATGTGTCATCCTAATTGTCTTGGTATCAAGCGTAAATGAGATGAACACACAAGTCAATTGTTAGTACAAGATTTAATACCTCACATTATTATTATTATTTTTTTTGAAATTAGACATGTCAATCGTATCGAAAAATTTGTTCGAGACGAGACACAAAATCGAATTTTAAAACCATGCACACCAGTTACTTGCTATAGGGATTAATGACAGATAAGAGGATAAACGGGGATATAGTCACTTAGTGAAATTTTTTTTTATTTCTTTTTAATTTATATAATCCGGAGACTCGATTTTAAGTTCCGAATTTCAAGCTTATTTTAGTAATTTTAATATTTTCTAATGACGAAAGTACCCTGAACTTTCGTTAAAGAAAACTTTGATGAGGTGGCCCCACACGGTTTGGAGAAGAAAACTTTGATGAGATGGCCCCACACGGTTTGGAGAAAAACACTAAAAAAAATTACAAACCCGCCATTGAAGCACTTCTACATCTTATCATCAGGTCAACCCCCTCCCTTTGTATGTCTATATCAAAAGCTTTGCTTTCTGACCATTAATCCACAGCTATCCTTCCCTCTGTTCTTCCTTGATAAACTGTAAGTTTTTACTTCTTTTGACTTTTCTCTGTTATTATGTCATGCAATAGTTGTTTTAATTTCAGTCGAACTAATTATCTTAAGGTGTCTTTATAGGCCAAATTCAAAAGAAGGAAGCTATTTACTATTTGCACCTTGTAAGTCTTTTTTTTTTTTTTCTCTTTATTTTTCCAAGCTGCTATGTATTTATTTCATTTTTATCCCATCAACTTATGTTCTTCAAATGATTTAGATTTCAATTTAATTACAACATTTCTACAATAAATATCTTTTACCAAATGTTCCCATAGCCTTTAAAAGTACTTTTGAGTATGAAAAAATTGGAAAAAAATCCCCTAGAGAGAGAGATTAATTAATTCCCCTTACCCTTTCAAATTTATTTAGTTCAACTTTTATAAACTGGTCATATATTTATGTCACCGATTTAAATCATTGAGATCGACTATCATAAAAGGTGGATCTCGATGAATGAATCAAAACAGGATCAATCATTTGTAATTTTGTATTGATGATTTCAATCAGCTAGATCAATTCTTGTAAAAATGGTCAATCTTGATGGTTGAATCAAAATAGGTCGAGATCAACCATAATTTTATCCAAAGCATAAAGGTGTTGACCTCTTTCTTTCTTTCGGACCAGGATCCCTTGACTCTAAGAATGACTCATGAAAAAAATATATGATCTCAACCCTTTAGACACAAAATCCAAATGGCTGAGATTCATGAATATCTTGATAACACAAATCTCGGAGATACGATTTTGCATTTAAAGGGTTGGGATCATGTGTTTTTTTCACGAGTCATACTTAGGAGTCAAGGGATCCTGACCCAAAAGAAAGAGGTTCCTATCTCAAGGATATTTTATATCAGTGACTTAAAAAAAAAAAGTGATTCTAGAGAAAGGCATTGACACTTCAATGAGAGCAATTCCAATGGTCTCTAACCCCAAAGGATTGGTGAAATGATCATATCGCACCGTAGGAATTGGAGGTCTTGAGTTTGAATCACCCCAAAGGATTGGTGAAATGGTCATATATTTGGGGAGAGAAAAAGAAAAAAACAGTTTCAAATGGCCTCCTCAAATCCTTTTCGATCACAATCTTCCCCATTTTCTAACCCAAATTTGACTTTGTTTTTGCACAAGAGAAACAAGTATTTTTAACCCCAAAATCCTATAATATTACCATATTGTGACACCACATATTATACTTGTGTCACTTATCTTATTAATGACAATCCTATAATATTACCATATTGTGACACCACATATTATACTTGTGTCACTTATCTTATTAATGACAATATTGATCGATAATTGATAGCATTATAAATCTTTTCAAATATGTACCACCTTTCCACTCAACTCAATTAAAAGTAACATTTTGTAGGGCTTTAAACAAGTCGAGTTCGGATTAGATTTGAGTATATACATATTCATATTTGATTTTTTTTTTACTCGGATCGAAATTCGATTTCAATCCGGTTAGCGGATACCATATCAGAATCATTTTGTTTTCACTAAATCTAGATCCTCCTTGACCGAATCGCTTGATTCGGGTTGGTCAGGTCGATTAATTTCCGACCGTTCAACATTTTTTTTTCAATATTTCTTTTCTAATTATTACACTACCCTATATTACCCTTATAACTCTTTTATTTTATAAGAACTCATATTATACTAAGGTAGTAGAAAAAATAATATTTTGAAAAGATAAAAATATAATTTTCAAAGTAATATATTGTTCGGATCCAATCTGGATTCTACTCAGTTCAAGGGACACCAACCCATATTCGACCCATTTTTTATTCAGGTCAACTCCAACAAACCAATCCCACTAAAATCGGACCACTTGGATATCAAATAAAATTCAATCCATTTTAAGTACTAAACCTTTTCATAAGAGGATGAGAAGACCACTACGGTATCCACCTTTTATAACTTTCTCAGATGGTCTTGCTTTCCTATTTTTGAGGATAGGGAAGAGAAAACCATTGGAGATCTCTGAGCCTATCCAACTCAAAATGATCTAAATGTGCATGGGTCATCTGATTTTTATTTTTCTTGGAATGAATAAGTAGTTGTATGACATTTAAGTCATTCAAAAGTAATTGAATAAATCTGAAATAGTCTTTAAGTTACTGAAATATACATATGACATCTAAGGGCATTTTAGTCATACATTTTAAACTAGATAAGTTCTTCCAAGAAAAATGATCGATTGACATGAGATGAGGATATTCCTTATGGATTTTCTAAACAAATAGATCCAATCTCTAAGAAACTTGAATTTTCCATCCATCTCTGAGTACATCAAAAGTTGTTTTTAAAGCATTTGTCTATCAAAAGCTTTCTTCGTTCATGTCTTTTATTAGCCAAGTTTTTATTGTTCTCTTCCATAATAGAAGGAGATTTGAGAGTTGGTTGATCCATAAACTCATATGAAGCGAGCTCATATGTTTACACACAATCTGATTGTGTAAATTCAAATTCAATTGTTGATATTTATCATAGAGATACATGTATTTTAGCAATATGTATTTTTATTTCACAGTTGAATTTGTTATATTTTTATTTCACACATGAGTTATTTTTCCATGAGTCTACAGATCCCGACCCATGAAAGATACTCTTTGTTCTTCTTTTAAGTTTTTTGAATATCTTTGCTTGTTTATCTTTTTATTGTTTTCACTAACAATAACTAAATTATCTATATTTTTTTTTATAAGGAACCCAAAAATAAGGAAACTATTGGAAAAAAAATAATAATAATCATTATTTTTTAGATGTATTTTTGTCAATGGAATCCTTTTGACACTGTACAAAAATAAATTTTGGTCTCATGTCAAGAGGCGCCTGTTGACATTGAGTATTTTAAAAAATATATATATATATATATAATTGACATGAGATCATAATTTATTTTTGTATAGTGCCAATAGGATCCCATTGACAATGATTTTTTCTTAAAATAAGGGCATATTCATAATTTTAATAAAAATTTAAAAAAAGAGTATTTTCGATATAAAAAAAACTATCAATTTATTGTACCGTTTTGGTAAAAAAATAAAAAATTGAAAACGCTAAATTACTATTTTTGAAATTAAGTTCAATAATGCTCTATTTTAGGAATTATTCGATTTTTGGTGCATGTTTTGGTAAATTTACCTAATTTTAAATATTGTATGATTGACTTGAGACATAAATACAAGTTTTCATAAATGCATTGACTCTCTTACGTATTGAGCAATAAGACTACTATTCAAAAGATAATGGGGGGAAGGATATAGAAGAGATCAAGTAAGAGTGAGTTAAACAACTGATAATTTTGGGCTTAGATGATGGATGATGCTTAGCATTTGTCTAATGGAGAAACCGTAAATTGTAAAGGAAGAACATGGAAAACATTCCCATGTGAGATTGATACGTTTTTACTCTATTTACGTAGAGATTGTTTAATTAAGGATATGAATGGATCATTAATAATTCAAAGAACGTAAAAAAAATTAGGATTTTTCGAAGGATTTGTGCAAGAAAAAAGTTATATCGGTCCTTGTTTTAGTCCAAAAATATTTTATAATGTATGAAATATTCAGAGAATCGCTAAGTATAATCTATACACAAGAAAAGGAAAGGGAAAAGAAAAAGAAAAAGAAAAAGAAAAAAAGTAATTAAAAAAAACAAATAAAATGATATCCAAAGCACATTTTATATTTTTTAAAAACCTTCATCTAATCCAATATGAAATTTGCATGTTTGAAACTTATCTTATTGCGTTTGTGTATCAAAGTTTTCTATGGTGGTATCTTTGCTTAGGCAAGTTCTTTATCTCTTTCAAAAAAAAAAAAAAAACCAGAACATACGTTTTACCCAATTGTAAAATTTTGAGCTATTTTACCTTTTATTATCTCCCTCTCTTATTATATAAGGGGCGTTCTATGCACCCACTTTTTTGCTCATCTCACCCACTTAACTATTTTCACCCACCATCCGCCACTGAATTTGATTTGGTCTGTTCGTCCCCTTATTCTTCTTCTTCTTCTCGTCTCTGTCTCTCTCTCTCTCTCATTCACATCTACCTCCTTCTCATTCTTCTTCTTCCTATTTGAATCTACATAAGTTTCAACTAGGGCTTCGTGTTACAAGAAGCAACACCCTTAGAGTTTGCAAAATAGGTTAGCAATGATCGTGAAAACCTGAACTCCTAATCTAGTAGTTGTTAGAAAATCTTGGTACCGAATTATTTTTTTTTTTTTCCTCTTTTTGGCTAAGTGAGCAAAAAAATTAATTAAAGAATAAGGAATCTACATCAATCACTGAGGCATTCCCCTTGTTTTGACCTCAGAATTAGGTGACCTAATTGATCACCCAAAAATTTCTCCCACAAAATTTCAAAACATATTAGGCCTAGTCCAAGTGTATGTGTTTTTAGGTCAGTCCAAGATAATTTGGGTTGGGTTTGTAATTTATGTAAGTGGCACACTTATGTTGTGCTTTCCAAAATAAGGGTTTTATTTTCTTTTGTAAGAAGTCTGAAGTCTTTTCTAGAGAAAAGAGTAGAGAAAGAAAGCTCAAGAGATGAGAGGTTTGGAAAAATTGATTTAGAAGAAGGTAAATTTAAGTGATAGAGATGACTCCTTGTATCGATTTGCCCCATTTTTTCATAGTGAAATCGAACTCCAACACTCATACATCTGAGGATGTAACCTTCGAGTGAACCATGTAAGATCTTGTGTTGTGGGTATTGTGTTCTTACTCTTTCTTTTGCATTGGCTACTATTAGTCGGCTTTATTTTTCGTTGCTATTATCAAACAAGGTTTTGGAAGGTGTGGCATACAATATGTTTGGTGAAATACTCGATAGGTGTTTGATCAAATTACTAAGTAAGCTTCACTAAGGTGTTCACATACACAACAAAATCTACATCAATCATTGAGGCATTCCCCTGTTTAGACCTCGGTATTTGGGTGTCCTAATTGATCACCCAAAACTTTCTCCCACAAAATTTCTTTCGCCCGAGTACTGTTGAAAATTGAAGCATTAATACCTATTATCGGAGAATTAACATGTTCTTCACATTCAAATCCTTCTTCCTTCCCCACTTCAAACCATCAATAGGTAGAGGTTAGAAAACCTTCTTATACCAACTAGGTTGCTTAATTTAAGTCAAACCTCATGTGCAAAACTGCACTAGAAAGACATAGCTCCTCTTGAATTCGACACATGACACATCTAGAACCAAGTTGGGGTCCCCTTTTCTTTTAAATTGAATCGACTAAGCATGACTTATCATTTATCTTCCAAAGGAGCACTTTCATTTTAATTACTTGGAATCCTTGAGCTCCAAATTCCCTCCCAACTACGATCTTCTATGTCTCACCTTTTGATAGAGTTCAAAGCACTGCTTGTAGAAAATAACCCCAATTTATTTTCTTACCTAATAATCTACATTGATGAAGCTCCATTGAACAAATCAGATTTTGAACCTCCTCATCCATTTGATAATTTATCTTTTCCAAATCCCTTACTCCTTTAGCCCAAACCTCATCTATCTAGACATCATTCCTTAGTGTTGGAAAATGTCTATGAGAGGGTGTCCTCATATTAATAAACTTATTTAGACCTCTACTCAGAACCTCTTCTGCTAAAATAAATAAAGCAGGAGATAGATTATTTCCTTGCCTTCGTCCTCTCGAACTCTTAAAGAAGTTCCATTCCGACTTGTCGTAAGCTTTGGACATGTCGATCTTGAGAGTGATTTTCCCTCCCTTGATCTTTATGTTCAGCTCTCTATTAGCTTCATGGGCCATGATTACATTATCGTCAATGCTCATTCACTTGATAAAGGTTCCTTGTTCCTTTGAAATTGTAGAAGGTAAATGAACACCCAGACAAATAGCAAGAATCTTTGAAATAATTTTATATAAAAAGTTACATAACCTCTGTTGCATTCACCTCCTTAGGAATAACTCCCTCCTTGAAGAAATGAGAAACTACTGCTAAAAGGTCTTGTTTTAGGGAGAAATTATGGTTAGTTGTATAGTTGAACTTGAAGATGAATGGTTTTAGGGAGAAATTCAGAGGTTTTTTCTATTAGAAGTTGAAGAAAAGGATATTTTCAATTAGTATATGAGAAGGCCCAGTCAAGAGACAATGTCATCAACAAAAATTGAAGGGGGTGTGGGGGGCAAACTATGGTTAGTTGTATAGTTGAAGAACTTGAAGATGAATGGTTTTAGGGAGAAATTCAGAGGTTTTTTTTATATATTATAAGTTGAATAAAATGATATTTAGATCATTTTTAATTAGTATATGAGAAGGCCTGCTCAAGAGGCAATGTCATCAACAAAAATTGAAGGGGGTGTGGGGGCAAACTATGGTTAGTTGTATAGTTGAAGAACTTGAAGAAGAGATGAATGATTTTAGGGAGAGGCTTTTTTTATTATAAGTTGAAGAAAAGGATATTTAAATCATTTTCAATTAGTATATGAGAAGGCCTGATCAAGAGGCAATGTCATCAACAAAAATTGAAGGGGGGTGTGGGGGCAAAAATTGGAAGGACGTGAGGGTGTGGGGGCAAATGGGGAGAGAAATGAGGGAGTGGGGACAAATGGGGATGTAATTAGTTGAAAATACAGGGGAGTCTTAAAGTTCTGTGGGGGCAATTGCCCCCACCAGTTCCTTAGTAGCTCCGCCCCTGCATCTTGCCATGACAGTTGAGGGCTGGATTCCTTCTAAAAGCCAATCCTCCAGGGGAGGGCAATCCACGACTGTGATGCCAATTCCATCCACATTATTCAGTCATTCTCCAATCACAACGTGTCTGCCCTTCTTACTTGGATTGTCATGTCAAAGGATTGGGTATTATGATCTCTATCCTTAAGCAAGTTTATGCGGGATTTTTGCTTCCAAAACATCTCCTCACGCTTGATAAAGCCAGAATGCTCAAATTTTGCTGCTTGACACTCTTCATAGACCTTCTGATCCCAAACCATTGAGACCTAAAAAATTTCAATCTGTTTCTCTTCTTTTTTGCTTCTCCTTAATTCCCAAGCCCACATTAATCCCAACATCTTTACTCCATTCCTGGAATTCAATCTTCACTCTCTTTGGTTTTGAGAATAATCTAAACATCGGGGAATCCTCCATATATGCTTACATATAAAAAATCATCCATTTCCTGTTGAGTTTAGTCCTACATCGAACAATCATTGCCTCGTTTCTCACCTTATAACTTCCTAGGCCTCACTCATTGCCAATTGGTTTTGAGTTGGACCTCCAAATTTATCATCTCCACCCAAAACTCAAGAAAATGGAACTTTCTTGGTCTCGAAGCAACATTTTTTGGTAGGGAAATGATCTGAACCAAGCCTTGGGAAATGCTGGATTCCTGGGTTGCCAAGATCTTCAATCCATTTTGTGGAAATAAAATTCAATCTAATCAAGCCCATATCTTCCTTTCTCTATGAAGATTATTACTCCAAGTGAATTGATTCCCGAAGAATACAACTTCAATAAGAACCATTAAGTTAATAAATTCTTCAATGGAATATTTGTTAAGAGATGACCTGCCTCTGTTTTCTGTTTCAATGAATTAGTGCATTAAAGTCTCCTGGAAGATCTGTTATATATTTGAATGAGCTAGCTTACTAGATCTTAAATTCGGCAAGATCTCTCCTTCCTCTAATTCTGGAAGATCAATCATTGCCATCTCACTAATCTTTGTCCATGGTGGTATCGCTACATCATTATTTAGATCATATGCTTTTGATGAGTAACTCATTATCGGTTCTGTGTCGTCATCTTCTTCAACTCTAGTCTGTCCATTGTTTATCGTTTCCTTCCCTTTACCAGCTTATTCAGTCTCACATCATTATTTTTAATTCTTCTTTTTCTATGCCCAATCTTGTCACAACTTTTGCAAAAATGAGGAATAGAACTATAGTCAATTGCTTGCTAGGTCCAACAGAACATATAACCTAACTTCATTTAATCTTGATACCCATTCTCGTAGTGTGAAAAATTGCTAGCACCTCACCCACAACCGAGGCTAGATATCTTAAATTTACTTCCTCCTAACAGAATAAAGGAATCTTAGGAAGAGTAATCCAAGATGGAAGAATCAGTGGGTTGTTTTTCATTGGGTGAAAAAACAGCCTCCACTTAAAAACCCTCATCATAATTCTTTATTTTAACCAAACAGCTACCATGTCTTCTTGAATGGAGAAATTAAGCATAACGTGTCTGAAGTCAAGAGCCATTACTTCATATGATCCATGAAGCTTCCATCTTGATGCCATTCCAAACGAACTCCACTCCCAAGTGAGCTTGAGACCATTGTCGTTCCCTAAAAATTTTTGCCATTTGGGCAAACTGAAATCTCATTGCACCTGCCTCCACATCTTCTTTGCTGAAGATAATAGCAAGTTCTCTAAAACAATTAAAGGCTTTCTGAGCTTAATGAGGCGTTCCTTGATCTTTCAAAGGCAGTTGAGGTCCTCCATCATCACCTTGTCTTATTATTGAAACCACTTTTGTAAATTGACCTTGAAACATTCCTCGAAGGATCACCAGTGTTCTCCATCTCTCTTGGCCGTTATAGTGATACCTTCTCGACTGGATTGCACCCTCCCATATAATAGGAGAATGCTAACGTCCAATAATTCATGGGGACGTTAGCATTGTCTAACACTTTTTTTTTCAATAATACCCTTCCTCATTTAGTCTTTTACACAATAAATATTTGTTTACATAATAAATGCTATAAGTATTTAAGTATTTTGAATTAAATATTTTTTTTGTAGTAAATTATTTGCAATCAATGCCAACATAATAAATGCTTTTATTAATGGCATAATAAATATATTTATTGTGTAAAAGACTAACATGTCCTTGTATTTTTCACTAAAAGACAAAAAAAGGAGGGGTATTATTGTAAAAACAAAAGTGTTGGACAATGCTAACGTGCCCCTGAGGTCTAAGACGTTAGCATTTCTTATATATAAATATTAGGCTTGGAAAAGAATTTTTAGTGAGTCACTTTGTAATATGTAGTAATAGAAAAATCCTCTACCATCTTAAAAGCAATACATCCTTTGTTTTAGTAAACCATCTTTATTTTTGGTCCGTTAAAAAAATATTTTTATTAATATAACAATCCCTACGTCTCTTCTTGTGAGAAATAACTTTGAAGTCGATCCCTTCCCAAATTGAAGTTCCCAAGGTTTTCAAACTTTTGACAATTCCCTCAATGTTTTGATGAAAAGTTGAGATTCCCCCATGTTTTTAGACTATTTAAAATCTCCTTCGTCTTGGTCTTCTTTTGTAGATTAATAAAGTGATGACTGATGACCTCAATATCTTCGTCTTAAATTTGGAACCCAAAACCCTTTGTTTTCTTCCTAAAATAGTCATTTTCAAGCTTTTCAACCTCTAAACAATTTTCATCATCATGCTTCAAATATCCTATTTTGTTTTGAGATTTGAAGGTTGAATTTAGACTTCAAGCTGTAACCCCAAATCTTGACTTTTCCACTTAATTCAAAGTACATCAAATTAGGATCATTCTATGCTTTTTTTCTTTCAATTTAGTCCCAGTACTAATGGATCTCAGATTCATTAATACATGATCTTATTTGTAGTAATTACAATAAGTGCTTCGATGACTATAATCAAGATTGTACATTATATGGTACAAATTAATAATATATTACATTGTTGACATATTAAATCGGCTCATTATATACTCATTCATACATACATATGCTTGCACTTCAAAATGAAAACTCCAAATGACAGGATATCCTTGTGCCAACAAATTATATACATTACTGTGAATTAAGCATCTCTAAAATTTACAAGAAATAGATAGATTTTTATTAGTAATTATTAATTATCTCAGCAACGACGTTTCTAATCTTAGTATACATAACTCTGAAAGATAGAAACATAAGCTCATGTATTCTATATTAGGATATGTTTGTTTTCGGAGGCAAATGATTAATTGGTCGAAAAAACTTTATCATAGGCGAAAGGATTTAATCTAAGAGAATTCTCTACCCATGGAAAATTCTTTTACAGACTGAAAGATTAAGAAAATATATACTTGTGATCGGGGAAAATTTGGATTTCAACCAAAAATTGATTACCCAACAAATGCACAAATAAACAAACCATTAATCTCCCGTTTTTCATTGTTTGATTTTGAAGTTCAATTTAAAGATTAATATTAAACTCCTGGACTATTTGCTTGCACTATTAATGCTTTAGTTTTCTTCTCTACTATTGGAATAACTATAGCCAATGACACTATATTTTACTTTTAAGTTGTTAATTTTGTCCTTTCCTAATTTTACATTTTAAAAGATTGCGATATTTCGTTAAAAAATGTGCAGGAAAATGGCGGATGCAATCCTAAACATTCTCATAGAAAAACTGGTTGAAAGTCTCCTAAATGAAAGTTGCCATCTGCTTGAATTCCACAAGCAATTTAAGATTGTGAATCAAGAGCTCGAGTTAATGCAGAGCTACATCAAACAAGTAGAGAGAGTAAGGAGGAAGGACCAAAATGAAGTTCTTAAGACTTGTGTGGGACAATTGAGAGAGTTACTATATGATGCAGAGGATATTCTATCAGATTGCAAGTTGTTTTTAGTAAGAAGAAAAAGGGTCTCAAAGTTCAAGCGTTATTGCTCTCCTTCATTCTGGAAATTCCGTTATAGATTGGGAAAGAAGCTTGGTGGGATAAATCAAGAAATACAGACTCATAGAGGTAGGTTGAGTTCTTACCTTCTTGCAACTCCTCCTATCCCTCTGGACCAAGAGCAGTTAGGAAGTAATCGACCGGCGACTTACCCAATTCTAATGAAAAAGGCTGAAATAGTAGGCCTGGAGGAAGATGTGAAGAAAATTAAACGGTGGGTTTTAAACCCACATGGTTCGCCGTTGAACATCATTGGAATAGTCGGTATGGGTGGGATTGGAAAAACCACCCTTGCTCAAAAGGTACATAATGATGATGATGTGGAGCGTTACTTCGATCATATCTTGATGGTGACTGTTTCACAAACTTTCAAATTTGAAGAGTCAATCAAGACTATGTTGAAAAAAATTGGCGGGCCCAGAGATTTCTCGAACATCAATTTATATGATTTACTGAAGGAACTACAGGACATATTGGAGAAGAAGAAATGTTTGGTTATCCTGGATGATGTATGGAGACTAGATGAAGGCTTATGGTGGGAAAGTTTGAAAGCAGTTTTGGTTCATAGCAGTAGTTGTGTCATTGTCACAACAAGGGATGTGGATGTGGCTCGCTTAATGGGAGCCACTGAGTCACGCACACATCATTCACGACCTCTCTCTGATAAAGATAGTTGGTCATTATTCATCAGAACAGCATTTTCAGTGGAAGGAGGTCAGTGTACGAATTCAGAGCTTGAGAATATCGGTAAGGAGATTGTTGATAGATGTGGAGGACTCCCATTGGCAATCAAGGTTGTTGGAGGAATGATGATAAATAAAGGAAGTTCGACCAAGGAATGGGAGCGAATATCTAAGAACCTAAGCAAAGAATTGGACAAGAAAGGTGAACCAATCTTTTCTATGTTACAATTAAGTTATGATGAACTTCCTTCTCATCTGAAACCATGTCTGCTGTGTTTGGCTGTATATCCTGAAGATTATAGTATATTATCTGAAGATATAATTTCTTGGTGGATTGGTGAGGGCTTTGTTCGAGTAGGGAAACAAGGAAGGACTGCATATGATATTGGGAGAGACTATTTCGAAGAATTAATCAGCCGATGTTTATTACTTGTAAAATTTGAGTCTTTTGGGACAAAAAATGTTTGGTTTAGAGTACATGATATGGTAAGAGAAATGATTAGAAGGGTTGCAGGGGAAGAAAATTTTATTTGGATAAATGATGGGGGGGAGTTTTCCTCTATCCAAATGCAATCACGTCGTCGAGTAGGTATGGTGATGAACACAGATATGAATCTCTTTATATCCGAGGAGCAAACCAATTTCAAATCATTGCGGACAATAATAGGGTTTGATTTAGAAGAGAGTGAGGAGTTGGTTCTAAATCTGGAATCAAAGCTAGGCCAATTAAAATGGTTGAGGGTTTTGGTTATTTGTTTTAAGGATTTATCATCTCAGGAGACTCTTAAAAGAGTAGATTGGTTGAGTTGGATAGGATCACTAAAGCATCTCGTTTGTCTTCGGATAGAAAACTCCCGATTAGAGAGACTTCCAGATTCTATCGGAAACTGTCAAAACCTTCAAATTTTAAGCCTAATGAATTGTCCTAATTTAAAGAGATTGCCAAAAAATATAGCATCCTTGGAGAAATTATGCACCTTGGATTTATTAGGTTGTGAGTGCATAGAATTCCTCCCCAGTGAGATTGGAAACCTTCGACAACTGTGTATATTCTCTTTTACTGCGAATTCAAAAGTCAAGGATGGGGGGTTTCGCATTTCTGGGTTGAAAAAATTGACTCAAATCAGTGAACTTGTGTTTTCCATAGATTCAGAAGATGGAATAGAACAAGGGGAGCTGAAGGTGTTGTCAGAGCTCACACAATTGGAGTGGTTGTATATACAATTTCCAAGCAACAACGACGACAACAATGGTGCGGAAGAACGACTGCGACTAGCAAGGAAAGTAGATCATCAACTACTCTCACCTCTTAACCAGCTCTCAGAGTTATATCTTAAAGGAGAAGTAGGAGAAAAAGACACCTATTTGGCTCAGTCCAACCTCTCTTCCCAATTTAAGGTATCTTACTATTTATGATAGTAAATATCTCAGGCATATGAGTCCAGAATTCTTTGGAGATGATGAGGTTTCTAACAACAATAATACAACAACTGTCTGGAAATTGGAAGTCTTATACCTTCACTGCCTATACGAATTGGAGGAGGAGTGGCCGAGAATGCAAAAGGCAATGCCATTTTTAAGACTCCTAAAGGTTTTCTACTGCCCAAAATTCAAAGCATTCCCTTTGGACTTGGATGAAGATGGTAGCGGCACTTGGAGGAAAGAATGAACTGTGTACGTACACTTCAATTTCGATACCCTCCTTGTTCGCATATTTACTTTATTTTTATTTTTATTGGGGCTTTTCTAGTTTTAAATTTTCATTAATAATAGTTGATTTGGATGAAAGCATTCTGTTTTCACTTGGATGAATAATTTGTAGGGGCAGTACTTGGGCAGTTGGAGGAAAGATTAAGCTGTTCATTTTGATGTAAGTACCCTCCTTCAAAATGTTTGCATATTAATTTTTTCTCTCTTTCTTATTCTCCATTAAACAGATGGTTAGGATAGGAGGAAACTTACATATTTCTAGAAATGAGTAATATCTTTCTAGGGATGACTCCACTTTTTCCTTGGGATACATTTTTTTGTTTTGTTTTGGAATCCAAATCTTCCTAACTGTCAGTTTGATGGAAGGATTAGTCGATCAGAAATCTTTTTAAGTTTGGTTGTAAATTATGTATCATTTGGATTTTATCACTCCTGTATAAAACAAGTCTCTTTTTTTAATGTCCCTTCAAAGCTATTATTTCTTGCAATATATTCATGTTTTCACAAAAATGAGCACGGACCAACAAGTTTCACATCACTTACTATTGATTCCACTCCATCCTAAAAAAGATTATTATTCGGGATATTTACGAAAAAGTTCTCAACTTTTGAAGAATTTATAATCCAAGCTCACTGTTCATTTTAATTACCACAACTTGAAAGATAACAAATTCGGCCAGGTTTAAATTGACTAATTGGAAATAGTCACTTTAAACCTGTGAAATTGTCACTTTAAACTTGCGAAATGGTACTCACTTTAAAACTGTCGAAATCGTTAGAGTTCTGGGTTTTTTTTTTTAACGAAAACATGATCATTAACGTTTTGGTAATTAAAATGAACAGTTAGCTCGAATAATAAATAATTCATTTTCAGCTCACGAAATGGTAATTCACCCTTATGATTATTATTATTATTATTATTATTGTTATTATCCTGCCCTTACTTGTTATGGAAAAAAACTTTGAAGCGGGCAGCCCACTTGATCTATGAGCCAGCCCTTAATATTCTTCATTTATCCAATCATTCAGACTCATGGATTTCTCATCTTGTCCGGTTGTCCATAATATCAAATTGACTTGTTCGACTTGTTTTGTCTCAAATTATGGGTTATCTTGCTAAATCATTTTAAATATTTTTATTGATCCAGATCAGTGGCATTGTGTTTGATAATGTTGCCAGCTTCTATGATTGGGAATTGCTTCTAGGTATTGCAGTTGGGAAAAACAAGAAATGGCATTTTGGTAAATTATTGTAGTGTTGTGATGTGTGTAAAGTCTGGGATTATTGCTTGTTGAAATAGATATAACTGTTGGATTCTATTTAAATGGCCAGATACCATTAAATGTAAATAAAGAATCAGTTGATACTTTATAATTAACTATCACAAAAAAAATACTTTCACATCACTTTTTTTTTTCTTTTTAAACAACCATCAGTTTTTGAGAAAATGACATCCAAAGTGCATTTTTCATGAGTGAAGGGATCGAGCAAAAAAGTGCGGAACTTTTGACATTGATTTATGTTCGATCTTTAAAGTTTAAACATCAATTTGAAAAATCCGATATCTATAAACCGTCTTTAACACACTTTTTTATCCGTAGAACGGAAATCAGGTTTTACTTATAAATATCATTTAAAAAATGATGTCTAAAGTCTATTTTCTAAGAAACTCCAAACAACTCCTTCAAATTAAAGAATAATTGTATCCAAACATGACCTTATTTCAAATGCAAGTCTTCATGAAGGATGTTCAAACTAGTTCATTGTTGTTATTTTGTATTCACTTCGGATCATTTTGCCAAGTAGGAGATAAAATGGTTCACACCCAAGTGGGACATGAGTATTATATCCATATTCAAATTAAGTTGGAATTTTTATATTGATAAGATTTTTTCTCGAATCCTACTAACTAATACCATATCTTGATCCGACCCTGGTTGGGTCAAATCGGATAAGTTTTGAATGTTCGATTTTTTAGCCTATGATACTCTTTTGCAAGCTTGTAATATTATTCTATTTTACCATTTTACACTCTCATTTTTCATACTGTAAAACAAGGGTATTAAAAAAAAATAAAAAATAAAAAATAAAATGACCTTTATAGTTTTCAAAGCAATATAAATTTGGATCGGGCAAATCTAAGGATGGATCCGTATCCGACTTGGGTCATGAAACATAAATCTAGCTAAACTTACAAATCTCAAGAACGTGATATGAATTTTGGGGGAAGAAGACGACAATAACTGATTTTAGATAGAAATATCAAGGGTTTTCAACAACAGGTTAAGGCTCAGGGTGAAAACCATGGATTGAAGTTTGCCTATGAAGGATTGTTGGTAGAAAAGGCAGGGATTTTTACTTAAACAGCTTTGAAGATGACAAAATTTCAAGGAAATAAAAGCTTAAGGGGTTCAAAAGATGTTCAAGGCCATGGCATTTCGCTCATTTATGTTAAGTCTTAGAGACGAAGACATAGCATGTTATCACTTTGAAGAATCAGTGGAAATAGTGATATATGTTAAAATATTTCACCTCATTTATGTTAAGTCTTAGATAGGGTTTTGTAAGTTGTTTTTAAGGGAAAGTTCGCAAATATTGAATATGTTAAAGGAAAAATGACGTTTAGTGATTCCCTTGAATGTGCCATCAGTTGAAACTGCCTGTTTTTTTTCCTTTGTACCTCTGGTTACTATCGCACTTAACAAATGAGCTTTACAATTCAAAATCTAAGTCAATGATTTTCGTGTTTATAGTTCATACACATGTTCAAATTCGTGTAATGGATGAAGTTCAGCTAAGTTTTGCCATAAGATGGTTAACAGTTGAATTTACGGTGATCAAATTATGCTCAAGGGTTCTACCACACAATCTAAACTCAGAATTAATTTTATATGACATTATAAATCACAAGATTTCAGAAGTGACATGGGCCGCATCCAAGTCAGTAGTTGCAGCAAGAGGGAGAAGGTAAAAGTCATGTTCGACATCCTTTATGCCCCATATGAATCATATAACAGAGGCAAATATAGATCTATGAAATCAGATTTTATCAAAAAAAAAAAGTTTCTTTCAAGTACACCAGCACAAGATGAAAAGCCATGAAACAAATCGAGAAAAGAAAAAAAACTGATCAAATGCCATGTAATGTCACCACCCACAAAATGAAGAAACAATAGTAAGACTTCTAAGCTAATTATGGTTACATAGATCTGTAAACCAAGGGATACACCATGTCAATAAATTCAAAATACTATGAATAAGAAGCTTTATGTTTACCTTGAGTTTCTACAACTGTGTTGCCCGCTTGATCTCTTGATTGAATAGATCCTCTGAAGCCTGATCTGTTCTCTAAATTTGGGTTAGATCCCACATCACTGACATAGTTGGAGAAAGCTTCTTCGGCTTCTAAGATTCCCTGGTCATCATCAACCTGATTAATCGAGTACTCTTCAGATTCCTAGATAACCTTCTCAACAATTTTTTTCTTCTCTTTCTGTTTGTATTTTGAGGATGTTGGATTTAACGTAGCACAAGGATTTGTTTCTCTAATTTAAGGAACACAGATATGAATCTCTTCATATCCGAGCAAACCAATTTGAAATTGTTGCGAACGATATGAGGGTTTTATTTAGAAGACAGTGAGGAGTTTGTTCTAAATTTGGGATCAAATCTATGCCAATTAAAATGGTTAAGGGTTTTGAATATTCATTTTAAATATTTATCTCAACCCCAGCACCTCGTTTGTCTACAGATACAAAACTTTGAATTAGAGAGACTTTCTAATGGAAATCTTCAAAGCCTTCAAATTTTAAGCCTAAGAAACTGTTCTAATTTAAAGAAATTACAAAAAAATGTAGCATCTGTGGAGGGTAATTCACTATGTGAGAATTTTTGAAATTCGACAGTCCAAAACCGTCGAATTATGGGACAATTCGACAGGCTCGATCGTCGAATTCTTCTGTCGAATTTTGGCTTGTCGAAAAAATAATCGGCGGTTAAAAATCATAGAATTTATGGATATAGCGACGGTCGCCGACCGTCGCTAGAGAGGAAAAACCCGTCGCAAATACACATAGCAACAGCCGGTATATGGACTTATAGCGACAGCGGCTATTGGCCGTCGCTATAGGGTATTTTATTAAAAAAATATTTTTTAAAGGCTACGGTTGCCGACCGTTACTATAGGGTATTCTTTTTTTAAAAAAATTTTAGGTCCTCAACTAGAACTCGCCCAATCTGGATGTGCATCAAATTTGTCAAGTTCATTTGGATTGGGCTTACTCCTACTTGATTGGGCTTATAAAAGTGATTCCACAGAAGTACTTCTATTGAAAGTAGAGCTGTGCCAATGAAACCTAAATAATCACTAAACCCGGCTTAGTTATGTTTTAGCTTATTTGAAGTAATTGGGTCAGACATTCACAAGGTTTAACATAAGCTTCTTGTCTACACAACTGAGAAAATGTAACACATAGTACAAACATAACCAAAGTGCAATTCTCAAAGTCGATTTTCCTATGTCTAGCATCTCTTAGCCCAATACATATAGTTAAGCAAATTGAGAAAACTAAGAACATAGAGAAGTGTGTAAAACAGGTCCAATCGGTTGTGATTCAAATCGTTTCCACCCAACCACTCATGCCCAAACCGTCGACTCGCTGCATTAGTGATCGAGACCAGTACAGAGCTAAGGAAGTACCCCGTGGAAGTTGAACACCACGACAATGAGGTACACATGCTCCTCATTCTATCAAGAGCCTCGGAGTAGAAAAAGTCCAGCATTCCCCCAAGTTTAAGCATGTCTGACACACCAAGTAGAAAGTATTGCCACCCCAACCCAAAGACAGATAGCGTAATGTGATGGACCATGAAGGTTTGTAGTTGGGCCAAACAGCAGTTCATCATTATTGTTTTGTGGTAGAGGGACAAAGAAAACCATTCCTCAACTCACCTATTGTAATTGGCAACCAACCATATCTAGCCATGTATCTCTTTGTTTCTTAACCGATTGCTTGAGAAGTTCTTGAGGAGCTGTGTCATTATGCCATCACAGTAAGGTAACATCTTCACCGCATTGTCCAAGAGGTTCATCTATGAAACATAAAAAAATTGATCATCAATGGAGAATTCTTACCCATAATTTGATTCTAAAATTCGATGATGTTAGTTTGACTCGGATTATCAAAGTGATTCTCCCATAAACAGAAAATGAAATCGGCTAAAATCAGAAGTAATGCAGGACCCATTCTAACTATTAATGTTTCAAATGAAAAGAATTTGCATAAATTCTTACCACTTCATAAATTCAGGGCTAGTTTGCATTGTCCGAGAGTACGTGTTTTAAAACCAGCTGCACAATAGACAAAATAATATTCCCATGTCTTGATGAACTTCTCATCAAATCCCAATGCAAGTATTTTACTGGAATCCAAGAAGTAACACAATATCAGAATCTAAGGATAAACAGAGATTTTTATGAGATGACATGCAATATTTGAATCTAAAAAGAATATGGAAATTTCTTTATGTGTAGACCTCACGACCTCAAATTAAACTATTTGTATTCGTTGTACCTCTGTTTTGCCATGAAATTATTCCTCCAATACCTCAGTGTTTGGTAGTAATGTATTCCTATATGTTCCAGATGCTCCACACTGCATTAACGATGCTTTCACATAATGTTGAATTTCCAGAATTAAAAAAAAAAAAAAAAAAAAAAAAAAAGATGATATAAATGTAATAATAGTGATGATCCTTTAAATTTTTACCAAAGTCTAGATGCAGCAGCCATAGAGGATGTTAGTCTACTCAATGATGAAAGGCACCCACCAGGGAAAATGTATTCTTTTATAAAATCTAAGCTTTCCCTGTATTCATCAAAAAGTAACACCTCTAATTTCAACCAACCACAAAACACATTCAGGCCTCAATCCTACATATGGCAATTTGATTTGCCTCCAGTGACTAGTAGTAGCTCGAGGAGAACATAATAATAATATATGCTTCTCTTGGGTTTGGTGATCGGGTGCATTTTTTGGAAAATAAGGAGAAAGAAAGAAGGTAAATCATTCTCAACACTTACAAAAATCTTCTAATATAAAATATGTGATTGTCTGATTGTCTCCAGTGCTATTATATTACATTAAGCATGCTTGTAAGAAGTTACTTTTCATGTCATGGGCTGATCCAAACTGACCTTGTTCTCTGCTTTGATGGTGGTTTGACATTATCACCTGCACTTCCCAAAGAAGAAATTAAGGTGTTAGCCTGGTTTTGATATGTATGTCAACATCCGGCCCTGCATTGAAACGTGTCATTCAAGAACAGATCATGTCCTTCGATGTAAGGTGAAGTGTTGTCTAGACTCCCAAACCAAGTGAGACTTATTTGCTGAAAAAATATACTAAATTAGGTGAACCACACCATCTATCAAATTATTTCAATAAAAATGGACATGTTAAAGCTAAAATTAACAAAGAAGTTGTGGGCATGATCTGCATAAGGTTGGAGATGTACCAGCTAAAAAGGAGAACTTTGTTGGATCTTATTAAAGAGGAGTCTCATTGTATTTTTGATGAATGACTAAAAAAATCTCCTTACCATCATCCTGATCATTAGCTTTTACCGAGACATGATTCAAATAACTAAATATATCTATTGGGGCCTGAAATATGTCATGTCAGATTCCTCTGTTTACTTCTGATATGAGAAACAAGAAAACATACACTAATGCAAAAGAAAAATCCTTCAAGATGATTGCTACAAATATCTGATAGGTAGCACCAACATTCTTGGAACCAAAACGCCCAAGTTATTATTCTATAATTTTTTTGCCATTTCATGGACAGGACAGAGATGATTTGCATTGAGTAGTTGTAATGATGATGATATATAAAGATGGGAAACTCTGCAATTATTATAGTGTAGCCCCGGGTACATTACCCATTGTTTCTTTATACTAATTCATTTTTCCAACAATATTCCTAACTAGCAGTTAATAACAAAAGTGGGAAGGAAGAGCAAGAACTACATTTGTTTGATTGGACAACCATAGTAACCGCCACGGACAACTTCTCTTACGCAAATAAGTGGCATAAGGAACAGAGGATTTTATCATCTAAATCACCATCACAACCTTCTCGGACATGTAAGTATGTTGAACTTAAAGTGCCTATTTGGATTGCCATTTCTGCACCAGGAAGAATAGTTTGAAAGCTCTTATGAAAAATTATATCTTCTTTCAAACAAAAAATGGGTGTGATTGAAAAAAGCATTGTTTGGTTGAAATATCACCATTCTGTCATTTAATGACTAAGGTTATGGATTGAAATTGTTTCAGGCATGGATACTATGGGATGAAAAGGATACTAGTAAAGGCAAACAAATGTAAGTAGGCCTTAGAATTTCACGGGGAATGCTGCTGGTAGAGTACCTTTGAGGCTAGCCAACGATACCTTAAAATATAAATACAAAGAGAATATACTCCACAAGAAAGAAAAGCCTTAGAATGAAGGGGCAGGAGGTAATTAATAGCCACACAAACCTCATAAGTTACTGTTCCACCAGACGTTCCTGCTTGACGGAGTGTTACATTGGATATAGCGCCATTTGCCGAAAGAATGCAAACAGCCCGTGGACCATGACGAGAAAATGACATTATTATTGAGGATACATCTTGAAATGTAAGCACCCAAAAATAAAAAACAAGTTAGTGACTTTATCAAAATCAACCCAAATTTTTTTTGCAGGGGAAAGCTACATCATACATAACTATAAAAAACAAGTTGGCATGATAAATGCAAACCAAATGGCATTAGAAAGCATCAACAAAATGACAAATACAAGGAGCTAAGGAAAGCAGCATCACCAAACCGATTTTATTATAGTTTTCGGTTCTAATTGGATTGTTTACATAATTATCAAAAATTAAGAAACTAAACAAAATGCAGCATTTTGATCATCATGAGATCACTACAATCTTAATGAAAGAGAGAGAGAGGATAAACCTTGGAATAGGAACCAAGGTCGTACATCATGCCCAAGTAGAAGTCACAGATGTTTTGTACAAGGTAAATCTGAGATTACATCAAAACAAGTTAAAAAATACCAAGTCATGCACATTCTACATCAAAGGCAAGGAAACCATAGAGCGCAAAAAGAATGTCAAAGCTAATAAAAAGTGAGAAATAAATCATATCATGTAGCAATAGAGGGTAATTTTTTTATGGTGAAGTGCAGTCATGTATCTTGAGACTTACAAATCTATGGTTCCCGAAACTCAAACTTAGAACCTGTTGTGTGTTTTGTGTACAAAGAGCTTATGGTTGGAACAGATGGTCTAGGATAAATAAATAAATAAAAGAAGAAAGAATACCAATGAGGGAAAATGTATTTATTTGGTAAAGACCAAACAGATGGTCTAGGATTTGCTTAGTGGCCAATATGAAGCATAACAAGTCATTGAACTTCAATTGGCACCAAAATTGTTTTAAATATCTGAAGCATGGATGCAAAACTCATCTCCACAAATGATGAGTTTGAACCATGATCTTAACAAACCCCATATAACTTTATTAATAAAAAATAAATAATTCAACTTCAGAAAGGCTTACTATTACAATTTAAACAAGCTTTGATAAGCATGCTTCTAATTGTTTTGGTTGAATTTAAGGGCCATGAGCTCCTACCATATTAACCATTGGTTACTACCCTCGATAGCGCAATCTATATCGTGATGTAGACCATCAGAACATAGAAAAGATTTCCTTATCAAATATGTGGACATTTTTTCAACTATTTGTCCTAAATTTTTATTGTTTTAAACATCTTAATTCTTCTTAGTGTTGAATTAGACTGCACTCCAAAGTTTTTGGTTGCCAAACCCTTAAATTGTTGTCTACTAAAAGCAGCCCTTTATGTTTTTATTCAAATTCTGGTAATGTTCATACTTCATTGTTCCTTCTTATGTAGACTCAGACAAATTAAATTAACAGTAACATACTAAGTTTAAAAATTCATACTTCATCACAAATCTAATTGAGTTCAATGTCAAAGCTTAGTTATCTAAAAACCTGTAGGTTCTATAATGGATTTGTTTTCAGCAAAAAGAGACATTACTTAGCCAAATTCTATGAATTTTCATGATTCATGCATGAACCTTTCAAGCAAGCATAGTAAGAAACAACACATGAACAGAGGAACAAACATGAACAGAGGAACAAATGAATAGCATGATCATTAAAGTTCAATTTAACATTCTAGAGTGATTTTTTAGGAGTTTTTTTTTAGGGTTTTTGAGAGAAATAGACTTACAGATGAGATTTGGAGTGATTTGATCGGTGGCACTAATAAGTGAGCATCGGTTCTTAGGGTTTTCGACTTGAACTCTTATTTCTTCTTCGATTTGAGCTCTGAGAGATTACAAATCCATTGTCGAATGAGTTATCGATCCGAAATGTGCGATTGAGAGATCGTTCGGTGTTGAAATGGGAGATCGAGAGATCGTGATTGAAATCACAAATCCTGATTGTGAAAGTGATCGAATCAAATCAAGAATCAAATCAAGAGGGATTTTTGATTTCGATTGAAATGGAAGACACTTCTTCAAACTCAAAAATTGGTAAAAATGGCTGAGAAGAAAACTTCTTCGATTGAATGTGAGGTTTCTCGTTTCTTCCCAAAGGCGACATAAACAAAAAGCTTTTTTGATGAGAGATTTCGATCTGCTGGTTTCATCTTCGCTGAGATGGCTGAGAAGGCTAAATGAAAATGGTGAAGAAGGTCGACTGGTTTGGTGGTTTTTTTTTTTTTTTTAATAAAAATTTCTGTGATTCGTTAGGCTTGGGCTGTCGAATTTTTTTCTTAAGTGTATTGGGCCGGCCCAAATAAACGTGAGACTTGGGCTGCCGAGTGTAATGTTGTAAAAATAGTGAATTTTACCTTTTTTGAGGTAGTGATTCTCGGAGCTACTAACATGTGGCACTCAAGGGAAATAATTATCGACCCACAGAGTATATAAGAACTACCGAGCTTAATTACAACTCAAAATACTTATGGCTAATGTAACAGGTGTGACATCACCATCACTAAAATGACATATGTGACAATGCAAGGCCTGACAGATCGGTTGCAACTGCCCCTGACCTGTCAGGGCAGTTATAGCAACTCCCGCAGCTGTCAGAATAGAGAGCAAGTGCAACAATTCTGAGAGAAACTATGGAGCATATCCTGGGAAATCCATCAATCAGGATACTTATAAATAATAGGTTGCAACTCATTTCAAAGGTTAGAAAAATCTTTTCTGAGAACTCTTTACTAGCTCGGCACTAATTCGAGCTTGATCGTCGGAGTGGCCTTGTAACAGGCTGCCCTCCGAGCTTCGAGCTTTCAAGAGAGATCTTGAGGTAGAGTGTAAACACCTCATTTTTGCACTTGCCTAATTAATCAACTCGTCAACCCGATTGCGACGGTTCACAATGATGGATGGCTATTCCAATGCTCCGTTTGTTACCAGATATGTTTCAAAAATTCGGATAAGGTATTTCAAGCAAATAAAATTGTAGAAACTACGTTACGCTAGGAAAAGATAACTCCAAAAACATAGAAATCATCATCTTGCAGACAAAAAGAAGTTTTACGATAAAAATCACTAAAAAATGACCAAATTATCAAAATACCCCTAATCTCAAAACATCCCTAAAGCCTATATTATGCTTAGGAAAACTCTTTCAAATACATAAAACAACAAATCGAAATCAAATAAACTATTTCGCCAATTTTCACAAAATACGACAAAATTATGAAATTGCCCCTCATAAAGTTCACGAACATTTCTCACAAAAAATTTCATAAATGACACAAACTAATATTCTCATTGAATTCCTTACAAAAATCGATTCCAAAACATCCTGGTGAAAGCGCCCTCGATCGACGGGGTGTGCAGATCCGCTTTTGACCCTTGAGGTTTGGGAGTCGCCACCTAGTTATTGTGGTCTAGGAACCAAACTGACTCTAAAATGGATAAAAACTAATCTCCTACAGAAAATCTGAATCCGGGTATCATGTTACGGGGTTGGAAGGTGTTAGGTACCAACCCCGCCCGGCCATTGCCGGTCTCTACTTATCCCAAATAAATCTACATCGCTAATGACAAACCTAGATTAAAAAATAATAAAAAAAAAACTTACCTTCGATCTGCAAAAGTGCTATTCCCTCAGATCTGGTGAAAATGGCTCCTTGTACCGTATTCCTTACCTCGTTTTATCTTCGAATCTGATTTCTGATCTCTGAGGTAAGGTATCTCCTTCTTGGATCTGGGTGCTTCGAATTTGTTGTGGATTTTTGGGATGTTTTTGAGAGGTTTTTGGGTATTTTTTAGGCTAAAATCAGAGCAGGGTTGTTAGGTAAGGAGTTGAGGCTCAAAAATTAGGGTTTTGGAGAGGTTGTAGAGGCTTCTTCACCTATTTTTCCTAAGATTTTTTCTTTTACGAAAATAGGGTGTGGAGGCTCCTATTTATAAAGTTTTTAGAAGCATTAGGGTTTGATTAGGGTTTCTTTTAGGGTTTCAATTAGGGTTTTGACTTAGTCTTTAGGGTTTTAATTTAGGGTTTTGACTTTAGTCTTATGAGATTGACTTGATTAGTTTAGATTAGGGTTTTGATTTAGGGTTTTGACCTTAGTCTTATGAGATTGACTTGATTAGTTTAAATTAGGGTTTTGATTTAGGGTTTTGTCCTTAATCTTATGAGATTGACTCGATTAGCTTAGATTAGGGTTTTAACTTTAGTCTTATGAGATTGACTTGATTAGTTTAGATTATGGTTTGATTTAGGGTTTTGACCTTAGTCTTATGAGATTGACTCGATTAGCTTAGATTAGGGTTTTGATTTAGGGTTTTGACTTTAGTCTTATGAGATTGACTTTAATACTTGACTCTAGTCTTACTTAATTGACTTTAATTTTGACTTTAGTCTTATTTGATTGACTTTAATATCTTGACTTTAGTCTTTCTTGATTGACTTTAAATTTTTGGAGAACCCCCCTCTATTATATTTTTGATTATTTGGACGTCCAAATGGAGGGGTCCTTAAAGAAATATCTTGTGAACCATCAATAATTTTTCTTGAAAGCTTGATTGATCAATTTTTTTGTTTAAATTTTATAATTAATTTTATTAATGTTTCACTTTACATTATTTAATGATTTATTTATTAATTTCAAAATTTTTAATTATTAAAATTGTGAAATTACCATTTTACCCTCGGAGAGGATTTTTTACGTTTTAAGTCGTTTTTCAATGTTCCAAGATGTTTTGGAATCAGTTTTTCGTAAGGAATTCAATGGGAATGTTGGTTTTTGTCATTTATGAAATTTTTTGTATGAAATGGTCGTGAATTTTATGAGGGGTATTTTCGTAATTTTGTCAAATTTTATGAAAATTGGCGAAATGATTTATTTGGTTTTAATTTGTCGTTTTATGTATTTGAACGGGTTTTCCTAAGCGTAATGTAGGCTCTAAGGTTGTTTTGATGTTAAGGGTATTTTGGTAATTTGATCATTTTTAGTGATTTTTATCGTGAAGCTTCTTTTTGGTTTGCAGGATGATGATTTCTATGTTTTTGGGGTAGTATTTTCCTAGCGTAGCGTGGTTTCTAAAGTTTTGTCAGTTCGAAATACCTCATCCGAATTTCTGAAACATATCTGGAAACAAAATAAAGCACTGGAATAAACATCCATCATTGGGAACTTTTGCGATCGGGTTGACGACTTGATTAATCAAGCGGATGCAAAAATGGGGTGTCTACACCTGGAACATTGAAAAAAAACTTAAAATGCAAAAAACCCTCTCCGAGGGCAAAAGGATAATTTTACAATTTTAATAATTAAAAATTTTAAAATTAATAATTAAAACATTAATTATTGTAAAGTGAAATCCTAATTAAAATTAAAGTTAATTAAATAAGAATTAAGTCAAAATCCTAAAATTAAGTCAATCAAGTGACACTTAAGTCAAAACCCTAATAGAATTCTAATTAAACTCTAAAACTACCTAAAAGAATTCTAATTAAACTCTAAAACTACCTAAAAGAAACATAATTAAACTCTAAAACTAACCCTAAAAGAATTCTAATTAAACACCAAGTCTATCTAAAATAATTCTAATTAAACACTAATTCTATCTAATAGAATTATAATTAAATATTAACTCTATTTAAAAAGCACCTAAAAAAAATCTATAAATAGAGACCTCTACAACCTATTTTCGTCGGTCAAGAGAAAACCTTAGAAAAAGTAGGTCAATGAGGCTCCCCAACCTTCCCAAAATCCTAATTTTGAAGTCCTAACACCTTACCTATCATCCAACCCTCAATTTTAGCTCAAAAAATTCCTAGAAACCCTTAAAAAATACCCAAAAATTCATCAAAAATTAGGAAGCACTTAGATCTAAGGAGAAGATACTTCATCTTGGAAATCCAAAGCGGATCCAGTAACGGAAACGAAACAAGGAATCTCTCCGCCAACTCTGAGGGAACTATCATTGCACGTAGTAAACCTAGAGTCTAGGAACCTTCCTATAGGTCACGACCCGAACCGACCATGGGTATTCCCAGGTTGCTCTAATCAATCCAACCAATAGGCAAGTGGCCGAACCAATCCAGACTGTTCAAACTAGACCCGCAATATTAAATCAATTGGCCGAATTAATAAATGGATCAAACTGATTGGATCAATTGATTTTACTTTCAAAGATTCAGACTATTTTATACCAAAAAGATTTAATCTTAGGATTAAATTAATTTGTCTGATCAAAAGTTCTATCATAATTAGGGGTAGACCCGTGACTAATCTTTTTCACATTCTTGGTTATTATAGACTTATAGTGCATTTGGATTCGATATTTCCCATCGGAGGGTTAATTTATATCAAAATTTTAATCATGTGGTTAAGAGTCAAACCTTCAGAATCGATGGTTAATCTTAGTTGCCCCTAAACGTTCTAAACCCTCATCTGTGTCATTTTGGATCCGTCAAAAGAGTCGTCTAATCAAAGTACCAACGTCAAATCCAAGTAGTCCATTCACCTAGAAGGATCTTCCTGCTTTGTAGATAAGCATCCTTGAGTTTTCTTTTAGTTTTAGTTCAGTTTTTGACAGTCTTTTCAGTTACTTTAGTCTCTCTTTAATTTTCAAGTTTTAATCGAGTTTGTCAGTCCATGTTTTTTTAATTCTAATAAATAAAGAAGCTTCTAATTATCATGCGTGTAATAATGATTTGAGCATAATATCTAACATGAAGATTGACTTAGAGCTCACTAATCAAACTTAATAAATATTAGAATTAAATAGTATACTCAAGAAGTGCAAATTGGTGATACATTATCCTCAAGGGAACATGAGAGAATAATAAATTTACTTGAAAAATTCAACAATATTCCTGTATGGTCTCTTTAGAATAAATTACACCAAAATAAATCAAGACATAAAGTCGAGGGTGAACTTCAAAGTTGAAGTTTATCAGTCAAGAATAATGTAAAAGAAACCATCGACAAATGTGCTAAGATCCGCAAGAAGGGATCCATCATGTTTTTCACTCAAGAGAGAAAAGTTCTCATTCGTAAAAGAATATGAGATTTTCTTCGAAGTTTGGAAAGGGTTGAATGAGTCAATGTTAAATACAAAGAAATCAATCACATTCAATTTTGTAGAAGAAGACTGAAGATTTTTCCTTTTCAAAAGAAAACTTACTTGATAGAGCAATCCAGATACTGAATTCCTGAAACTTTGACCAAATCAAGTAGTATTTCACCAAAGAAGGCCTTCTTTAGTCGAACCATTTTCCTATCTTACCAAAAAAAAGATAACTTTCTTTAGTCCCTTGCAGCCTCTAAAAAATTCAAATAGCCTATTTCTTTCTAAACCACACCAACCAACCTCGGGAGGGAAGTCTAAGTATGAACTACGTTTTGACCTGATCCCAAAAGAAAAAGAAATATTTGGGGTACGTAGGCAACCTGAGAAGTTACTTCAGGCCCGGTCACGCAAAAAAAATGTATTCTCTTAAGAAAAGTGTTATTCAAAAGGAAAATCCCCTATTGAAAGGTTCAAAAGAAAATAATGCCAAACTAAGAGCATTAGAAAAAAGAATCAAAAAAATTAATAAAAAGAAAAGAATGCCAAACTAGGGGTATTTAGAAAAAAATCAAAAGAATGACAAAAAATAGAGAATATTAGACTAAGGGCATTTTGGGAAGTAGAGCCTTTTACACTTTTTTTCTAAATCATGTCTTAAGCCCACCTATTAAGTCCTCCTGAATGCTAATTGACTCGGTTAAGGTGTAGGGAACCAAGAAACTATTGAGTTGAATATTCAAGATCATCGAGAAAAAAGAGAAGTCCGCTAAGTCAAAAACCTGAAAAGACGAATTAGGCAAAAGTTAGTGTATAACCATAAAAAAAACTTTACAAGGTTGAAAACCTAAAAAGGCAATCTAAGCAAAAATTAGGACATCATCAAATGGGAGGAAATGTTCCATCAAGAAGAAAAATTCATAAGGAAGCTTGTGCAAAAACTAGGAAATGCAGAACCATTCAAGCCACAACATTCATTTTTTAGCCAAGAGCTCATATCCGAAGAAGACAATGTTGAAGTCGAAAAGGTCAAAAGTCATCTTAAACATTATAAGATCTTTAAGGGTATGTTTACTTGTTCAAGTGTTTGCTAATGGAAGATGTAGAATCATCAACCACTTTGAAGAAAAAGATCTTCTATTCTAATATTTATCAAAAAAATTTAAGTCCATCTCAAACATTTTTCAAAAAATTTTTGAAAGAAAATGATTAATCCCTTATTGCACATATGATAATCTTAAGAGTATTTAATTTAAGGAAATGTCAGTTCTTCTATCTGTCATACATCAGAGTCCATATTTTTTCAAGCGTAATTCATTCCATTAGTCTCGTAGCCAAGTTCTAGTTAAAGCCAATATTGAAACTAGGGGCATTTTTGAAAATTATTTAATTTCAAAGTTTTGTTCTTAACCACATGATAAAAAAGAAAATCTTACTTAAGAGTCCAATGAAGTCCAATGATAATTATGAATCCTGTTGCATGATAAGCCAATAAAGGCCTGATCTTTCAAAATTTGAGCTCGATTTTGAATCATAGAATGAATTAATAGGATTGTTTAAGTTCCTATAAATCTAAGCCTGAGAAACATGGCTTAGTAAGTTCAAGTCCGAGAAAAGAGACTCCAATTTTTTTTTGAATCATAGAATGAATTAATAGGATTATTTAAGTTCCTATAAATTTGAGCCCGAGAAACGTGGCTTAGTGAGTTCAAGTCCGAGAAACGAGACTCCAATGTTTTTTGAGTCATAGAATGAATTAATAGGATTGTTTAAATTCCTATAAATCTAAGTCTGAGAAACGTAGCTTAGTAAGTTTGAGTCCGAGAAACAAGACTCCAACTTTTTTTGAATCATAGAATGAATTAATAGAATTGTTTAAGTTTCTATAAATCTAAACTCGAAAAACGTGGCTTAATAAGTTCGAGTCTGAGAAACGAAACTCTAACATTTTTTGAATCATAGAATGAATTAACAGGATTATTTAAGTTCTGTAGACACTCCAATTTGAACGGGCCTTCACTAGAAAGGGCTCAAAAATAATAGTTTTTCAATAAACTTGACCAATGGGCCTAGAAGGCCCGAAGCATTAAAATTTGATATTTTTATCAAATCGAAGCTCCTAAAACCTCCCAACAAGTTAGTGGGCCTACCAAAAGGCTCGGCATGCTCCCATCTACCCCACTCCATTCAAAATACCGATTTTCCAACAAAATAAGCTAATGGGTCTCCAAAAGCCCAAATCACCAAAAAATGGTATTTTAATCGAACCGAAACCCCTAAGACCTCCCAATAGTCTAAGGGACCCACCAAAGGGGTTTGACCTATCCTCCACTTGCCCAACCCTCACCGCTCCTCCTTTGTATCCAAGAATACCCGAATACTAGATAAAATTCTCCAACGGGCCTAAAAGGTCTGATTTGCCAACACGTAGCATTTTTGATCGAACCAACAAATTGTAAAAATCTCAAAAAAATTAGTAAATTAAAAAAATGAGACTTGGGATACCCACCCTTCTTCTACCTTCACCACTCCATCCTCCAAACCTACAAATACCTTAAGCCTATTCAAAGCTCACAAACCTTAACCTTTCCTAAATTAATTTCCCACCTTACCCCTAACCTAAATTCAATCTCATACTACCTAAACCCTAAAAACAACTCAAACTCTTATAACCATTTCCAAGGTAACCCAAAGTCATTTCTAAAACTCAAGCCTAATACTACAAAGCCTACAAATCATTATCCATATCTAATTCATTATCCAACCCACAAACCTAACCCATAAACCATCATCCACATCAAACCAATCACCACTTTATCATTAAAAGATGACACATGTCATCATCCTCTCCCACATCCCCCATCTAATCACCTATCCCCATCATCATTCTCTAAACAATTCATCTAATCCATATCACCTCTCTCCAAAAATCACTTCAACCCATCACCACCCATACCCTAACCCATCATCCATCTCTAACACCATCAATCACCCACATCACAACCCATATCCTATACACCCTAACCTATCACCATTCTCTGAACACCATCAACCACCCATCACTTTTCCTTAAAACACTCTAAAAATCACCTCAACCCATACCTCCCACCATCATCACTAAACTAACCCATACCCTTCTTTCTAATCAACCAACCATCATCACCAATCAATTCATCTCATCACCACATCACCTTATCTCTTTTAACACATGTTATCATCCTATTACCCTTTCCAAAAATCCAAACACCTAACCCCTTACATAATCTATTCTTCTAAATCTACACGCCTCACTTATTCAACGAACCTAACACTCATTCTCCAAATAACTCCCTTACACTCCCATTTCCCCATCAACCATCACTCATCTCACCCCACCAAACATTCTACCCAAATGAATTTGGGTAGGATCCAAACCATTTAGATCTAAACACTACCCATTTTTACTCATTACACAATTACCCTCACTTTCATTCTAAATTTCATACCCTTCTCCTCTAAAACCAATGCCATTATCCATTATCCTAACCTTTCACTCCATTATACCCCTAAACATCTATAAATACCCTCCCCCTATTGGTTAACCACTATTACCAATTCTCACCAAGTCTTACCAATCATCTCTTATTAACTCTACACCAAGTCTTATAAAAAAATTTCAATTCAACTCTTCTCATCTCTACTACTCCCTCATATTACTTTCTAAAAAAGAATCTCACTCTCATAAATTATTAAGGATCTTAGAAGACATTGAAGAAGAAGAAGAAGAAAAGAAAAAGAAACAAGGTTGAAGCTACAAGGTGGGTCCAAAGAACCTCCCCCCCTCTCTCTTTCTCTTTACCCTCTCCTCTTCCCTCTTCTATTATCCCCTATTCTCTTCATTTTGTTTTAAATGAACTTAGGATGAGTGGTCCTCAAGGCTTAGATCTATTAGGATCATATCCATCAATGATTTCATCATATGATCGAGTCGAAAGTAAATCCCTACTTAGGGTACAAACATACAACACGTGACACTTTATTTTTCATTTATTTTAATCAAACTAACCGAGTTCTTTGAGGTTACCACCACTTGGCGGGGAGAAAAGGGTGCCTAACACCTTCCCCTTTCTCCAATCGAACCGTTTACCCCAAATCTCTAGGTTTGATTAGTTCTTATCCATTGCGAGTCACTAAAATACCAAAATGTCATTTTTTTTCAAAAAATGTACGTCGGGTGACTATTCACACCCATTTACAACATGAATGGTGGAGACTCCAATCCTTGGTAGAGGTGGTCGTCTTATGGAGAAATTCACGTATCTACAAGTTCCTTAGCCCGAGAAATGTGGCTTAGTAAGTTCAAGTCCGAGAAACGAGACTCCAACTTTTTTTGAATCATAAAATGAATTAATAGGATTGTTTAAGTTCCTATAAACCTTAGTTTGAGTCTGAGAAATGAGACTCCAATTTTAATATGATTGTTTAAGTTTTTATAAACCTTAGCTAGAGTCTAAGAAATGAGACTCCAGCTTTGTTTGAATCATATTGAATTAACAAGATTGTTTAAGTTCCTTAACTTAAGAAACATGGTAACAATAGGCTCGAGTCCGATAAACGAGACTCAAACTCCTTCGAACTCTAAAAAAAATTTCAAATAGGATTTAACGAAGTTCCTACAATGTTATGATTCCAATTATCTCATTGTTCAACCTTGCCATGATTGCTTTCGTTGCATAAGTACATTTCAATTTTGAATCATTATTGTCAATGAGAGAAGATCTCTAGGACCTGACACATTTTTACTCAGTAAGTATCACATCATTGCACACACGTGCACTTTTACTTTAGTCAGGGAGAATTTTTTAAAATTCGAGGATCTGACATTGTCAGTGAGAGTTTAAGCTCGAGGACCTGACAAACTTGTTTGGGTAGAATTTTACCCTCAAGGATCCGAACATCCCGACGAATCGCTAAATTAGGCTATAAAATGAACCTGTCACTTATTTTGGCATTTGGATATCACACTATCTATCGAAATAGATTTGCTATCTAGTTTGCTTCAACCCTCTGCCAAAGAAGGGCATCTGTAGATTCTCCATTTTGCACTTGCCTGATTAATCAACTCGTCAACCCGATTGCGATGGTTCCCAATGATGGATGGTTATTCCAATGCTCCATTTGTTACCAGATATGTTTCAGAAATTCGGATGAGGTATCTCAAGCAAATAAAACTGTAGAAACTACACCACGCTAGGAAAATATAACTCCAAAAACAAAGAAATCATCATTTTGCAGACAAAAAAAAGTTTTATGATAAAAATCACTAAAAAATGATCAAATTAGTAAAATACCCATAATCTCAAAACATCCCTAGAGCCTACATTACGCTTAGGAAAACTCTTTCAAACACATAAAATAATAAATCGAAATCAAATAAACTATTTCACTAATTTTCACAAAATTCGACAAAATTACGAAAATGCTCCTCATAAAGTTCACGACCATTTCACACAAAAATTTCATAAATGACACAAACTAATACTCCCATTGAATTTTTTACGAAAAATTGATTCCAAAACATCCTAGAACATTGAAAAATAACTTAAAACGCAAAAAGTCTTCTCCAAGGGTAAAACGATGATTTTATAATTTTAATAATTAAATTTTTTGAAATTAATACTTAAAAAATTAATTAATGTAAATTGAAATCCTAATTAAAATTAAAGTTAATCAAGTAAGACTTAAGTCAAAATCCTAAAATTAAAGTCAATCAAGTAAGACTTAAGTCAAAATCCTAATAGAATTCTAATTAAACTCTAAAACTACCTAAAAGAAACATAATTAAACTGTAAAAACTAACCTTAAAAGAATTCTAATTAAACACTAATTCTATCTAATATAATTATAATCAAACACTAACTCTATCTAAAATAATTTTAATTAAACACTAACTCTATCTAATTGAATTATAATTAAACATTAACTCTATTTAAAAAACCACTTAAAAAAATCTATAAATAGGAACTTCTACAACCTATTTTCATAGGTCAAGAGAAAATCTTAGAAAAAGTAGGTCAAGGAGGCTCCCCAACATTTTCAAAATGTTAATTTTGAAGCCTTAACTCCTTACTTATCATCCAACCCCCAATTTTAGCTCAAAAAATACCCAGAAACCTTTCAAAACATAAAAAATTAGGAAGCACTTAGATCTAAGGAGAAAATACTTCATCTTAGAGATCCGAAGTAGATCTAGTAACGAAAATGAAGCAAGGAATCACAAGTAATGAATCTCTCCGCCAGCTCAGAGAGAACTATCATTGTGATTATCTAGGTATTTTTCATTCTTATTTTAATTTTTTTTTTTATTTAGGTCTTTTAACAATGTAGTTTTATTTGAAAAAAGTAGAGACTGGCGTTAGTTGGGCGGGGTTGGTGCCTAACACTTTCCAACCCCGTAACGTGATCCCCGTACCCGTATTTTCTTTCGTAGATTAGTGTTATTTACCTTTTAGAGTCAATGTTCGGTTCCTAGACCATAATAACTAGGTAGCGACTCCCAAACCTCAAAAATCAAAAGTGAATCCGTGCATCCCACGGATTGAGGGGGGCTTTTATAGAGCGAAAAAGCGCATCTACAATTTGACATCGTTTGTGGGAAACTTACAAGGAGAAAAATGATCAACATGGTGAGAGCTAGAGGCGAGGTGTGTGGAGAACCATCAAACCCCTTACTAGTAGACCTACCCCAACATCGTAAGATCCCATGCTTACTAACGGAGATGAGGAAAAAGATGTCTAGGGGGTTGGAGAAGCAAAATAATGAAATTACAGCAATTAGGAAAGAGAACGAGGAACTCAGGCAGTGGTAGGGCGAGGGAACTGAGATTGGAGGAGGCTTATAAGGGGAGGAAAATTAGGGCCATATCCTCCGTACAGCAAGAAAAATTGAGGCAGATCGATCAGTCGACTCTATAGCAATGATAACGCAACAAGGGAGTTCTGAGGCTCGAAATCCCATGACTAGGGAGGAAGTAGAAGAAATGCTGAGGAGGAGAGATGAGGAACTTGCACGGGGGAAAGACTCTGGGCAAAAGGCTCGGAATGCAATCTGGAAACTGAAGGGTACACCATTTTCGTCAGCGATCATGAGCTTTGAGTCCCCGAGAGCTTTTCGTCCGCTTAAGTTTGAGATGTACAACGGAATGAGGGACCTATGGACCACGTCCTCCACTATAGGAGTCAAATGGTCCTGTACCAGAATGATGATCATTTACTCTACAAACTCTTCCCTTCTACTCTAAGGCATGGGGCTATGTCTTAGTTCTAAAGGCTGTCGACTGGGTCGATAGTTAGTTTCTCTGAGCTAAAGGAGATGTTCGTGGAGCAATTTGTGCAGTTGCGAAAGAAGAAGGTTGAGGTTAACACGTTTTTCAACCTACGTCAGGAAGTCAGCGAGAGTATGCATACCTTTGTTACCTAATTCCTAACAAAAGTAATAGCTGTCTAGGGTATGGATGAGGCAACCACATGTGTAGGTTATGTCGCGGCAATCGTCCCTAAGACACAATTGCATTAATCAATGATATAGTCAGACCCCGCACGGCTTAAGGATCTATATGCGAAGGTAAAGAAATACATCTTGGTAAAAGAGTCGATGAAAAAAAAGAGACAGGAAGGACAAATAGTAGCTAACAATGAAGAAGGTCAGGAAGTCCAAAAAGTAGTAACCAAGCTGAGAGAGAGAGGTAGTAAGAAGATATGACGAGATCCCTAGGAGCAATCAAGATGGAGGAGAGGTCGAGTGTATACCCCACTCAACGAAAAGCTGTCGGTGATACTTAGACACATACAGAGTGACCCCAATTTTGTCCAGCTACCTCGAGATTATTGAGGAAAGTTGGGGAAGCCATATTGTGAATACCATAGAACGGAGGACCACCCGATGGGAAGCTCAAGAAGTATGTGGCCTCTACCAACGAGGGAAGGCAAAAAGCCCAGAGGGAAGAAAATCGAAAGTCGCAACCCCAACTGCCTAAGGGGGATAGGCATCGTGAACCAGAGGGATGCCAAGTGGTGCACACAATCTCGGGGATGCATGATTCAGAGAGACAGTCAAGGCAACTGGCCAGGGTGAGGGTAATAAAGATTCGCCATGAAATCAATATTAGCCAAGTTGCCTCGGTGGTAAGTATGGCAAGGAAGCTAAGCACAATAGTCGGAGAGCAGGCGATAGTATTTGCAGAGGAGAACCTGACTACGCTACATCAAGGCGTGCTTATCATAGTGCTCCTAATTAGAAACGTGGACATCTGGAGAATCCTTTTAAACATTGGGAGTGCAATAGATATCCTCTTCTTGGACGTTGCAAAGAAGATGGAAATGTCAGAAAGCTTGCTTCCGACCCATTCCACAGTGTTTGATTCCAGTGGAGCCCCTAGTAGTTTGATAGGAGAAATTACTCTCCCTGTCATAGTAGGCAAAAGGTGGTCATGACAAGGTTCATGGTGATAAACTCGGATTCAGCTTATAATGATATTCTTAAGAGAAGATGGATACACAATATAAAGGATGTTCCCTCGACTTACCATCAAGTAATTCGATTTTCGAGCAAGGAAGGTGTGATGGAAATTAGGGGAGACTAGGAAATGACACAAATGTGTTTTAACTTGGCTCTAAAGTCGATGAAATGTTCTGATACTGAGACCCAGAGGAAGAGAAAGGAGTCATTTGCTAAAAAAGAGCAATTCTAGTGGCTAAAGCATGAACCAGGGCAAGAATAGGCAACGACAGTTGAAGAGGTGGACCGAATGGACCTCGATACTACCAGGGAGCAACTTGTTAGTATTGGGACGACATTGCAACCACAAAAGCAGGGCATGCTGGTGCAGCTGTTGAAGGTGAACAAGGATATGTTCGCATAGTCATTTGAAGATATGCCGGGGATAGATTCCTCGGTTGCATGCCATCGATTGAACGTTGATACAACATTTCGACCAGTTTAACAGAAACCCGGAAGATTGTCGTCGCACCTGAGGTAGGGGGTGAATGAAGAGTTCGATAAGCTACTACAGGCAGGATTCTTTAGAGAAGTGGAATACCCTGAGTGGGTAGCAAACGTAGTCGCCCTACCAAAAAAGGACGGAAGAGTGTCGTCGCACCTGAGGTAGGGGGTGAATGAAGAGCTCGGTAAGCTACTATAGGCAGGATTCATTAAAGAAGTGGAATACCCCAAGTGGGTAGCAAACGTAGTCACCGTACCAAAAAAGGACGAAAGAATCAGAAACCCGGAAGATTGTCTCCGCACCTGAGGTAGGGGGTGAATGAAGAGCTCGGTAAGCTACTAAAGGTAGGATTCATTAGAAAAGTGGAATATCCCGAGTGGGTAGCAAACATAGTCACCGTACCAAACAAGGACGGAAGATTCAGAGTATGTATCGATTTAACCAATCTTAATAAAACTTGCCCAAAAGATAGCTTCCCCTTTCCAAGGATTGATAGGTTGGTGGATGCCACCTCGGGGCATGAGAGAATGTCATTCATGGATGGTCTTTCACAACCGAGCAAGGATTGTTCTATTTTAAAATTATGTCGTTTGACCTGAAGAATGCATGGGCGACTTATCAAAGGTTTTGACTAAAATTTTTGGGGATATGATCGGGCGGACAGTTGAAGTGTACATCAATGACTTGCTAGTAAAAAGAAAGAGGGTGGAAGATCACTTACGGGACCTTGAAGAGATGTTGGAACGACTAAGAGGATATCAGATGAAGCTAAGTCCAAAAAAGTACGTATTTGGAATATCTTCCAGAAAGTTCCTCGGGTATGTCATCACTAGGAGAGGAATTGAAGTAAATCCCGACCAAATTCGATCTTTGATCAAGATGCCGAACCCAAAAAACCAAAAGCAGCTGCAAACGCTGGCAAGAAGAGTCGCAGCGTTGAACAGGTTCATTTCTTGAGTCTTAGACAGATGTCGACTATTGTTCGGCCTGCTAAAAAAGGGTAAAGTATTTGCATGGAACAAAGAATGCAAGACGGCCTTCCTCGGCTTGAAAAAATATTTGAGGCAGCCACCCATACTTAGTATTCCGGAGGAAGGGGAAAAGCTGGGGATCTACTTAGTAGCTACGACAGAATCCACAAGTCTGGTGTTATTCATAATGGACTTAGGACGAGAGTATCCGATCTATTATGTCAGCAAAACACTTGGCTCATCAAAAGTCAGATAAACGAAGACTGAAAAGGTTGGCTTGTCCTTTGTTTACTCGGCACACAAGCTTCAACCTTACTTTCTATCACATCAAGTCTGGGTAGTAACGGATCACCCATTGAAAGATATGATGTACAGATCGGAAAAGTCTATGTGGATGGTGAGATGGGCAGTGTTCCTTGGGGAGTACGACCTACAATTCGAGGCACGAACAACTTTGAAGGGCCAGGTGCTGGAGGATTTCCTAGCAGACTTCTCGATCGAAGACTTCGGCTGGGAAGAACAGGAGGAAGAAGATGAAGCGATAGGGGAGCCAGAGGTATGGAGTAAACAGGCAGGATGGAGAATGTTCGTTGATGGATCGTAAAATTACTCTAGATCAGGCGTTGGACTAATATTGGTTACCCCAAGCAATGGCGGGCTAGAAAAATACTAAAACTCATATACGGGGCTTCTAACAATGAGGCAGAATATGAAGCCATCATAAATGGGTTCAGAATGGCAAAAAACCTCAAGATCGGTAGATTGGCAGTGTTTATAGACTCTCAGCTAGTTGTAAATCAGTGTAACAGGAAGTATGATGCAAAAGAAGAGCAAATGGCCAAGTACTTGATAGTAGTAAAATGATAGGTGGACTGGTTTGCTGAGGTTAAAATAAGTAGAATCCCAAGAAAGAAAGGAATGATGATTTTATATCATCAAACTCAACAACATACGGGATAGGAATGTGCAACTTACACGATAGAACTCCCACTAGAAAGATTTTTAAATAGAGATCATGAGACATGATGGCCTTAAGTAGGGATGTTTGTAGAAAAATACAAGAAGCAAGATTTTTATTAGAAAAAAGTAAAATATTAGTGAAAGAAAACAAGATTTAGGTCCAACAATGACGTATCGCCATCGTTGAAGAACATGGCACCAAGATCGAGGTCTCAATAGAGCTTAGCTTATAATGCCATGTAAAATAACTAAATTTATTGGATGATAATTACATAAACTACTATAGGATATTTATAAATATTACATCAACCAAGATACATGGAAAACTAGCCTAATGTAAATATTTTAAAATATCCTAATTGATATATTTTAAATGCTCTATCGCAACCTTTCATTTGTGTGGAAATACTCTGGCAATGATACAGTGTATCTCATGCACTATAATACAATGCATCTTATCCTCTAACACATTGATCTATGAAAGCGCCTTTGATTCATGAGAGCAGATCCATTTTTTTAATGTTTTTTGGGAGTCGCCACCTAGTTTTACGATCTAGGAACTGAAACATGACTCTAAACGGATAAAAAGTAATGAACTACAAAAAAAAATGGGTCCAGGGATGATATTACGGAATTGGAAGGTGTTAGGCACCAATCCCACCTGGCGAATGCCGATCTTTACTTTTCTCAAAAAAATTACATTGCAAAAAAAAAAAAAATTATTTAAAAATCAAAATAAAAAGACTACCTTCATTACCTGGATGATTGCGACAGTCGATTTTCTCATAAACTAGTAAAGTGCGTTCTTCGTGTGAATCTTCCCGCTTTTATCTGTATCGCTAGATCTATTTTCTATTTTCAAGATGAGATTTTCTTCTCCTAGATCTGAATATTTTTTTATTTTCATGGCGTTTTAAGAATTTCTAGGTATTTTTTAAGTAAAAAAAATAGGGTATGGGTGTTAAGGTATGGACTTGGGGCTTTAGATTTAGGATTTTGAAAAGTTTTTGGAGAGTTTGGCCTCTCTTTCCTATGATTTTTCTTGGCCATTGAATTTAGGTAATGAAAGCCCTTATTTAAAGAGCTTTTGGGAGATTAGGGTTTTTTAAAGATAATGTTACGTTGTTTCAATTAGGGTTTAATTAGATTTTATTTAAATTTTGACTTAGAATGAGAATTTTTTAGTTTTTGAAGAACCTCCCAATGGAGGGTTCTTTGTTAAATTATATTTTTAATTCTTTGAGACCCCCGGTGGAGGGTTTTTTATTTAATATCATGTGGGCCCCACTTAAATAAATGGGTCACCACTTAAAATTTGACCCTTGGGCTTAATTAATTGATTTTATTTATTCAAAAAATTTAATTTAATTTATTAAGATTTCACTTTACGTTAGTTAATGTTTTAATTATTAGTTTCAAAATTTTAAATTTTAGAATTGAAAAAATGTTGTTTTGCCCTCAAAGAGGACTTTTCTGTTAAGATGTTATTTTTCGATGTTTTGAGATATTTTGAAATTATTTTTTCGTAAGGAATGTAATGAAAGTATTGGTTTGTGTCACTTATAAGTTTTTGGCATGAAATGATCATGGATCCTATGAGGGTGTTTTTGTAATTTTGTTGAATTTTATGAAAATTGACGAAACAATTTATTTAATTTAATTTGTTATTTCATGTGTTCGAAAGGATTTTTCTAAGCGTAATGTAGGCTTTAAGAATGTTTTGATGTTAGAGGTATTTTGGTAATTTGATAATTTTTTAGTGATTTTTCTCGTAAAGCTTCTTTCTGTTTGAAAATAATGATTTATATCTTTTAGGTCATATTTTCTTAGAGTTGCATGATATCTAAAGTTTTCTTGTTTGAAATATCTCATATGAATTTTGGAAACACATCTAGTAATAATAAAAAACATTAGAATATTCATCTATCATTGGGAACCGTCACAATTGGGTTGACGAGTTGATTAATTGGGCAAGTGCGAAAATGGAGTGTCTACGGTCTATATCCTTATCTAGATTAAAATCAAGATCTCTCCTTCCTCTAATTTTAGAAGATCAACCATTGCCACCTCACTAATCTTTGCTAACTTGGCTAATAATTTGTCTATGGTTGCATCCGATTGATTTGCCACATATGTATTTAAATCATATGTTTTTGATGCCTCACCCATTATGGGTTCCACGTTGTCATCTTCTTCAACCCCATTCTGTGCAATGTTTATCTTTTCCTTTCATTTACCAACTGATTCAGCCTTACATCATTATTTTTAGAGTCGTGATGAATGCACGCAGTCTTGTTATGTGGTTGCGTACACGGCTAATGTTGCAAGGGCATAGAATCATAGATTGTTTTCATCTGGATACACAAGAAAAATATGTGCGGTTCTGCGCCCTTGCCACGTCAGCATCATGAAATTTCGACCCTTTTCTCAAAAGTATCATAAATTAATAGAACCTCACCCACAACCGAGGCTAGGATCTTAAATTTGCTTCCACATAACAGAATAAGGAATCTTAGGAAAAGAAAACCAAACTAGAACAATGATGGGTTGTTTTTCGATACAACCATACTTTGGGTGATGATACCAGGACCTGGGTTCAAATCCCAGCAGCACCGAGTTACTGAACTCATTAAAAGCAAACTTACTAATAAATAAATAAATAAATAAGCTCTATTGTGTTTGATTTAGATACCAACAAAACAAGACCCCTTTGATAAACAAAATGATCTTGGAATCTAGATCCAACCCGAAAAGCATTTGGAGCAGCTCAAACCCATTATATTAGGCTTGGATGGCAAGATGACCCTAATGATGGATTGAATTTTTTGTGAGTCACTTTGTAATATGTAATGATAGAAAAATCCTCGACCATCTTAAACACAAATACTTGCTTTGTTTTTATTGTCATAAGTACTTTTGGTCTGTTAAAAAAAATATTTTTATTAATATAACAATTTCCTACGTCTTTTCTTGCCAAAAATAACTTTGAAGCCTCCACCCCAAAATGTAGTTCCGAAGGTTTTCAAACTTTTGACTGTTGAAATGGCTATAACTGTAGAATTCTGTTAAAATGGTTAGAACATCCTTAAATGTATTGAAGAATCAATTGATATTTTTTAACTTTCTGTGGAAAATGTTATCTTTTGTAAACCTTTTGTGAACTCTAACAATTAAATAATGTCAAAATAATTTAATATATTAAATAAAAGATTACATTTATACATTCCCATTTCCTACTTCTATTTACAATTTTGGAGGGAAAGGAGAGAAATTTGGGTTCTCTAAGATTCTCTATCTCTTTCTCTTTTAATAACTTTTTCACTCATGAATTCTTTTATGAGTAGTGTTGGAGATGTTTGTAATTGGCAAATTGTAATTTGGAACCCTCAAGCATTTGGGGGCCAAAAGCATGAAAAGTGGTTCAGCTACATGAGATATTCTATGTATCTAAGCAATGGTCAATCATTGTAAATTAGAAGTACTTTTTGAGGCTCAATCCAAGGTTGAGGATCTCCATCGACATGACTGTTATGATTTACGGAAAAACACAGATTTTCCCGAGATTAGTTTCAATCTTTGAGGGAATAATATAGTTTTCTTTAGAATCCCTAGCATTCCAACAGTCATGTTGATGGAGAGCCTTAACATGTAGTACATATATCTTTACTCTTATAATGAGAGAAGTGCCAAGTAGAATTGGTTCGACGCCATTATTTAAGTGGTCATAAATGCCTCTAGTTTTATATTTAAATTTAATAAAATCAAGCTCATTTTGGTAAAATCATGTTGCTTAGTTTTCAACATTACAAAAGTACCTATTTGTTTATTATGTAATTTTAAAAAATCCATTACTTAATATTTTAAATTAATATTCAAAGTAAGTAACAAAGATTATAAATTACTTTGTTTTTCACTGTGATTCTCACTGGGTTCATGTGATAGCCATAGACATTTTTCCTTGAGATCCGAGTAAAAAGCATCTATTGTTGTGTGAACCTCCACGTCAAAAATGTGAGAATCTAAGTAAATCCCAATGTCACTCCAGCATTACTCATATTTTTAATGAATCCTAGTAGCCCTTCTCTTCCCTTAATATGTTGTTCTCTTGAATATAAAAGAAAAAAAAATTTTAAGTAGAAAATAAATATAAAACGAAAGTAGTAGAACTCCACATGAGATTCAAGCTGGATTGTAGGTTTATAGGTTTACACCAAAAGCTAAGGTCCTATATAATAGACCCCAAACAGGTTCTCCGAATTAAAGATTATAATTATACCCAAGCATGATCCTATTTCAAAATCAATACTTCGTGATGGATAGTCAAATTAGTTTGCTGTTGTCATATTTTATGTTGAAAAAATCTACAATTTTTTCCAGATTTTTGTGACCGAGTGGGCCTTTTTGAACTACGATTTTAGCGGGTCTCACTATTTATTCGACGCAAAACCACTTAGAAACATATTCTTCTCATTTAAGTGGGTCCCACTATTTATTTGGGTCTATCCTTTTCTTTTCTCTTAGAACTTTGATTTTCCTAAGATACAGCTTGTCTCTTTATATTCTATAAATAGGTCATTTCAACTTTAGTTTTTTTCATTCAAAAGTTTCTCTTCTTCTTTGTTCTTTTAACATGCTTGCATTCTGATTTCTCGTCTGCATTCTTTGAGAGTACAACTTTAATGTTCGGTTCGCTAGACGTGTAGATTGTAGCGTTGCCTCTACACATGTGATTATTATATCCTAAGAGACAATTGCTCATTGATCCGTATGCACCAAGTTGCGGGAACAAAATTGTCTTAAGGACATTGTGTTCAACACAAGCTTCAGTCAATTTTTATTTTGTTCGATTCTCGGGTATCTACCGGATACCAATTTATTGGCTTCAGATGCATTTGGCCAATAGGGCATAAAATGGTTCATACACAATGTGAAAAAAGCCCAAATTTGATGGTCTTGGGCCATCAAATTTTATAAAATTCGACGGACTAAGGGATTGAATTAGCGTCGAATTGTTCATTGTCAAATTTTATTTTTTAACAGGCCGAAACTATCAAATTAATGAAGGATGAGAGAAATTTGACAGCTCTAAGCCATCAAATATGGGAACATCAATAATTTCGATGGTCCTAAACCGTCAAAATTCAATTTCTAAAATTCGTGGGCCTTGGCCCGTCAAAATTTTATGTCGAATTTTTCAAGTTTCACATAGTGATACCTGGGTCGGATCCAACTTAGGTCGGGTTTATTCGGACAATTTTAGAATGTTGGCTATTTTACCTATTTACTTTGTGAAGTTTATAATAATATTCTATTTTACCATTATACACTCATTATTTATGAGATTGCATATAAAACAAATATGGTTTTTCAAAGCAATATATATTCGGATCCAGATAGATGTGGGGATAGGTCCATATCCAACTCGGATATGAGCTCTTAAACTTAAAATATCAAATGTAATTGTCTTGATGATGTGGCACACGCTCAACGGTTTATAATAGCTACAAGAAAAATAGGTTGCAGACAACCTGCACCCATATTAGGATGTTTTATTAATTTCCAAGTGAGATCATGGCATTTTAAGGATTTTATACGTCAGGAAGAGGTAAGGTGTTTACCACAGGAAGATTTTAAGCATAAAATCATTTTTCAAAATTAAAAAAGCGACATTTTGACGACCATGGAAAAATCCTAAAATGAAAAGTGAGGGCAGGAAGTGCCTGACACGCCATCCAAAGTAGGGGTGTCACTGGGTGCCCATTTACCCGGAATCAAACCGGAATCAAATTCGAAAATGCCGGTTCCGATTCTTTTTTTATTGAAACCGATTAGAATTGGATCTAATATGAAACCGAACTGATAGGAATCGGAACCATTAGATTCTATCCAATGGGTACCCGCGAGTACTCGGAATCGATTTATTTTGTCAATTATTTTTATACTATACATGATTCAAGGAAATCTTATATCTTAAAATTAACATATATGATATAAAAATTTTCAAATTTCACATAAACTAAATATTTGAGCTTAAGATGAGTCATTTCTTTTTAAATTTATTACTTGTAAAGAAAATACATTTTAATATTTAAAAATAAAAGTTATTAAATCCTCATTTTGATGGAACAAATTATTATTAAGTGGATACTCTACAAATAATATGTTATTTTTACGAAAGAATTTTTTATTATAATGATTTTGAAATAATTTTTCTAATTCGATTATTGAGAATCGAAACCGAAGGGTACCCGTGATTTTGATGGTTTCGATTCCGATTTCATTTATTTTAAAATCGGAATCGAAACCAACAAGAACTGAAATCGATAAAATATAAAGATTATGATTCCAAATATCATAAGAACCGAATCAGAACCGACCCATTGACACTCCTAATCCAAAGCATAACAGACCTTTTGTCCCAAGCATAACCTACTTCCTAATCAAAGCATAATTTATTCTTTTCACCTCCCAACAATCCAAAGAATGTTATTATATTATGTTCTTTTTCACTTTAGTTGGGCTTTATACCTTGAACTCATCTCAGAAGTATTAATTTTCACCTTAGTTTGTTTCCGCAACGTTTCATTTGGCAAGCTCCTTTCTCTTCGGCAACACAGCAAAACCTACATCCATCTGTAAGTTTTTTATTTTTTTTTTTTTAAGCTTCTTCGCATTTTGTATTTTTAATCTAATTTATAAAATAATGTTTATTCGTTGTTTCAATAAAACTAATTAAATTATCTAATTGAGTCTCTGTAGGCTAATATTCTCCAAAGAGGGAAACTATAGAAACAACAATAAGCTAGCTCTCGTAAGTCATTTTTCAATTTACTATTTATTTTTTTTTGAGCTTTTAGATTTGTATATCCTTGGTATTGCTGGCTCAATTCTGCATTCCTTAGAATAAATACAGACCATTAATTCAGACTCAACTGCCTGCAAAATGCAATATTGACATCCTTTGGTAGGACTATATTAGGGCTGTTAATGCATCGGATCAGACCTGAAATCCAATCCGATAACTTCGGATCTGGATCAATTATTTGGTTTCCAATAAGGTTTCCATCCGATATCTTATTGGATCGGATCTGGATCAACCATGTCCGGATCTGTTAAGGATCTGATATGATAATAAGTTGGAAAGTATATAAATTATATATTTGTTGAAATATATACACTTGATTTAGATTTTGTATACAAAAATTTGGCCTAATCTAAATCTGAACCGATTGTTAATGGATCGGATTTGAATCTTAATATTAAGATCCCGGATCAGTCCTAGATCCAATCTTTATTGGATCGGTACCAAATCGACCTTGACCCGATCCATTGATAGCCCTAGACTATGTTATATATCACCAAAAATAAAATAGAATTATGTTTTAGACCGATAATTTTAGCATCGTTTGTTTCAATCACAAAAGTCTTTGGGATTTCACCAAATGCCCCCTCCAACTTTTAGAAAATAAATACGTAAAACATACTTCATTGAAGACGCACAAAATAATGAAATATGTGATTTTATAGAAACACTTCAATTGAATGCAGAATTACCCAAAATGAAAGCCGATCTAAATTCAATTATTGCTTGAAGGGTTTCTGGGTACCCTTTTAATGCATCAGCTCATTTAAACTAATTTAAAATGACTAAAGTACCCTTTCTTTAACAAAAGAAAGAAAAAGTGGTTAATTTATATAACATATTTACCCGTTAGGTGTGAAACAAAAATTATTTACCATATTAATTCGAGTATGATTCAAAAATATACATTCAGCAGTTCATTAAAATACGATAAAAAAAAAAAGATGGAGGATGACAAAAATACGATTCAAAAATATATAATTCAAGTTCAACATATTAATAAACTTTCCAAAATTATTACAATTATAATTATCCTTCATCTACAAACTCATCCCTTTATAAATCAAATTTTCAAACATATATGGTGTGAATCTATTTCTCCATGTGTAATTTTAAGAGAAATTTATCAAAACGGAGCACTATAGAACTTATTTTTGAAAACGGTAATTACCATTTTTGAAAATAATTTTTTTACCAAAACAGAAAATACCATTTTTTAGATTTGTATTGAAATTACGAATATGCCCTTATTTAAAAATAAAGTTGAATATCAATGGGAGTCTTTAATGCTGTATAAAAATAAATTTTGATCTCATGTCCAAAGGATTATGTTTGACGTTGTCCAAAAATAAACTATAATCTCATGTCAAAATGATCATGTTGACATTAAGTATTAGTTTTTTTTTTTTTTTTAATGTTATTTGTCAATAGAATCCTTTTGACACTGTACAAAATAAATTTTGATCTCATGTCAAGAGGCGCCTATTGAGTATTTTTTTTTAAAAATATATATATATAACTGACATGAGATTAGAATTTATTTTTGTATAGCGCCAATAGGATCCCATTGACAAAAGGGCATATTCATAATTTTAATAAAATTAAAAAAAGGGTATTTTCGATTAAAAAAAATTATCAATTTACTGTTCATATTTTTGTACCGTTTTGGTAAAAAAAGCTAATTTTGAAAACAATAAATTACTATTTTCGAAATTAAGTTAATAGTGCTCTGGTTTAGGAATTATTCAATTTTTGGTGCATGTTTTGGTAAATTTACCTGATTTTAAATATTGTATGATTGACTTGAGATATAAATACAAGTTTTCATAGATGCATTGACTCTCTTACTTATTGAGTAATAAGACTACTTTTCAAAAGATATGGGTGGGGGAGGAGGATATAGAAGAGATAAAGTAAGAGTGAGTTAAACAACTGATAATTTTGGGCTTAGATGATGCATGATGCTTAGCATTTGTCTAAAGGAGAAACCATAAATTGTAAAGGAAGAAAAAGGTTATATCAGTCCTTGTATTAATCCAAAAAATATTTTATAATGTGTGAAATATTCGGAGAATTGCTAACTATAATCTATACACAGGAAAAGGGAAAGAAAAAAAAAAAAAACAGAAAAAACAAATAAAATGATATCCAAAGCACATTTTATAATTTTAAAAATCTTCATCTAATCTAATATGAAATTTTCATGTTCGAAACTTATCTCACTGTGTTTGTGTATCAAAAGTTTTCTATGATGGTATCTTTACTTAGGCAAGTTCTTGATCTCTTTCACAAAAATACAGAACATACTTTTTACCCAATTGTAAATTTTTGAGTTACTTTGTCTTTTATTATCTCCCTCTCTTATTATATAAGGGGCGCTATATGCACCCACTTTTTTGCTCATCTCACCCACTTAATTATTTTCACCCACCATCCACCACTGAATCTGATTTGGTCTCTTACTCCCCTTCTTCTTCTTCTTCTTCTTCTTCTTCTCTCTCTCTCTCTCATTCGGATCTACCTCTTTCTATCCCCCGATCAAGGTCATTAGGGGTATGTACATATACATATATAATAAAACACAATTGTGTTGGAATAATTATGTGTGACGCAAACGTCCAATCAATTACTCTTTTATTTAATTGGGGACATTGAAAAGAATCTCCAAGGAGAAAAACTAATATAAGCAATAATAAGTATTTGTAAATCATGATTTGTAGAAATTTGAATTTATTGAGATTCTTGGATGATAATTACAAAAGTCCCAATAGGGTATTTATAGGCATTACATCAACCAAGATATATGAAAACTACCTAATATAAATATTCTAGAATATCCTAATTGATATATTCTAAATATCAATATATATTCTAGAATATCTTTCGTCACAACCTTCCATTTGGGTAAGATACACTAACAATGATATAATGTATCTCATGCATTTTAATACAGTGCATCTTATTCTCTAATATCCTCCCACAATTGCATGGTCCTTTGAAAATGGAATATGCAATTGGTTTTGTTGAATAATTGCTTGATCTCAATAATGGATATGTTTATTGATCGTCGAAGTGCCAATCGTGCTTGCTGGAGGTCACCGTCTGTCTATGAAGTCCATCACTGTCGCATCCCGCTCGTTTTGAGTCTGTCGGAGCCGGTGGCTTATTAGACCAAATCTGTCATGATCTCTCCCAGAAGCATAAAAAGTAGGATTGTGCCATTTAAATGAAAAAACTCTCGTTGGAGAGATTTTATATAGGAAAAAAAAATGAGATCATGTAACATGAATGTGTGAAATTGGGAGATTTGTAGAGATAGAGAAGGAGTTGTGATTTTTATTGGAAAAAACAAAAAAAAACTAGAATAATAGAAAAGAAGAGAATAAAAGATATCTAGATCCGAAACATAGAGAAAGACGGTATTTTTACTGAAAAAAATACTAATAACATAACAAAATGATTAAGGTTCGGCGATGGCAATGGCGCCATCGCCGAAGAATGACACACCAAGATCGATGTGCTCAGTGGAGCTTGAGCTCTGATACCATGTAGAAATTTGAATTTATTGAGATTCTTGGATGATAATTACAAAAGTCCCAATAGGGTATTTATAGGCATTACATCAACCAAGATATATGAAAACTACCTAATATAAATATTCTAGAATATCCTAATTGATATATTCTAAATATCAATATATATTCTAGAATATCTTTCGTCACAACCTTCCATTTGGGTAAGATACACTAACAATGATATAATGTATCTCATGCATTTTAATACAGTGCATCTTATTCTCTAATATGATTTCCTCTTTTTTTTTTTTTTTTTTTTTAATTCGTTATTTTTATTTTGTTATAGCAAAATCATGGATTGAAGTATAAACTCAATAAGAATAGAAATAAACACAAAAAGTAATCACACAAGGCACAAGATATACGTTGTTCGATCATAATTAACCTACGTCCACTGGTGAAGGCGGCAATTTCACTATATCAACCAAAGAAGAATCCGAGTTAAAATCTCCCTTTATATCTGTATCACTCCAATCATGTGACTACTTTCTTTTTTTTTATATAGTAACATGAAAATAAGAAAATGTATATATATATATATATATGGGGAATGCAAATGTCCAAGACCTCATGGGAACGTTAGCATTGTCTAACACTTTTTTTTTTTTTTTTCAATAACACCCTCCTTGTTTTGTTTTTTAGTGAAAAAATAAGGGTATGTTAGTCTTTTACCTAATAAATACATTTATTATGTCATTAATAAATGTATTTACTATGTTGGCATTGATTACCAAATCATTTAATACAAAATATATATATATATATATATATATATATATATATAATTCAAAATACTTAAATGCTCATGGTATTTATTATGTAAATCAGTACTTATTATGTAAAAGACCCATATACCCTTGTCTTTTTCACTAAAAGACAAAAGGATGATGGGTATTTTTAGAAAAAAAAAAATTGTTGGACAATGCTAATGTCCCCATGAAGTATTGGACATTAGCATTCCCCAGGGGTATATATAGGGTGGCGTTCAGAAGCTCTAAATAGAGCCAAACATTTTTTCAATGTATGGGTTATGAGCTTAGGAATAGGCTGATTTTTTATGAAGATGATCTCTATGATGAGGAGATCATCATCACAAAAAATCAGTCTATTCTGAAGCTTCTAACCCTATCAAAAGTGGTTAACAAAAAGCAAGCGGTCCACAATTCTTCCACTCGTAAACTAGAGTTAGGAGTTTCCCTCGCCAAAAATCAGCACATTCTGAAACTTCTAACCCCTATTTTGAAAAATGTTTGGAACTCTTTAAGGCCGAGTGCTTCCCATATATATGACTCTTAGGGATAAAATTGACAAAGAGCTCACCGGGGAGCTTAACCCTCTGTGTCTATCCGCAACATAGTCCAAAGTCACCAATCAGGAATAAAAGACAATTCAACATACTTTTCTTTAATTCCTTATTATTGGAATAAAATGATCATTTAATCATGGCTCTCGAGTTTTGATAAATATTTAATATACTCCTACATTTTTAAATGTTTATATCCAATGATAGAGGTTTTATGTGAGAATATAAGTTTAAATGACTGAATACCTTCATCTTCAACCCCTTTTATGTTCAACTTAAAAGGTATTATTCATCCCTTAACCCACAAACTATTGAATTCCTCTCCCCTTCTCTATCTAACAAACTTAGTAAATGGAGACTCAAAAATCGGAGTCCCCCACCCCCTCCAAAAAAAAAAAAAAAAAATTCTCATAGATTTTTTCTCACGAAAATCTGAGAACCACCAATTACATGTATATTGAATGGCATTCTAAAATTTATAAAATTGCCCTTGTTAGTTACAAAACAATCCTTGCTATGCTTAACGTGGCAAGCATTGAAGAGTCTACGAGCACCTTAAGCAAAAAAATACTCCCCCCACCTCCCACCAACACACGCACAAGAGCAGAACAACCTTAGTGTTTCGGTCCCCTAATCAAAGTCATTACGGGTATGTACATATACATATATAATAAAACACAATTGTGTTGGAACAATTACGTGTGACACAAATGTCCAATCGATTATAGTATTATGGGGAGACAATCCAATTAGGACAAATCTCCCATCATCTACAGTTTTTTATAGGTTAAAACTCCCATCAAGTTATGGTGTCATAGGATTCACTTTAATTCTTATATTATTCACCTCATCTAATTTTACTATATTTTCTCTTCTACTTCTTTAATCCAATTTATTATTTTCCATATTTTACCCTTTTAATCTCAATTTTTTTAAGAATACCCCTTCAATTCTATTTTTTCCACTATTCCCTTTAACCTGAAAGGGGATGCCCCATTTTCTAATTTTACTATATTTTCTCTCTTACCCATTTAAACTCAATTTTTGTTAATAATACCCTTCCATCAAGCTATAGTTTCTTGAGAACCACTTTATTTCATTTATTCTTCATCTTCCTATCTTTATTATATTTTTCCTTTTACCCCTTTAACCCCATTTATTATTTTCCCTTTTACCCCTTTTACCTCTTTAATCTTAATTTTTCATTGTCCCCATGCCATACGCTCCGGTGAACTCTAGTATATATATAAACACCAATATATACTCGAGCGAGGGTGCCCATGCCCATAATTACTTTATATGCTACTCTTTTTTTTGTTGGAGTTAGTTGTGTTACAAGGTGTCATGATTTTCTTCTTAAACCTTTTTATTTTTTATTCCTTCGTTCCTTATGATGGGACACCAAAAGATGTAGGTAAAAAAGATTATCTCAAACCCCAGACTCAAATTTTGATAAAGTTGTCCCTTTTGGTGAAAAATGATTCTCCCTCCCATTCCTTCGTGCAAATGCAAATGATTGGTAGTGTACTAAGCAAGGCCTACTTGTAAGTGAAAAAAAAAAGAAAAAAAAAAAAAAAGAACAAATAAATCTCATTAAGAAAAAAAGAAAACATATGGTATCTAAGTTGTATTTGTAAACCTTGGTCTCATTTCATACAAAATATTTGAAGCTTTTCTTATTTTATTGTGTGTCAAGTGCTTTTTTTTGCTTTTGTATCTTTAATTAGGGCTTTGGCAGGTTTTTGCACTCTTCCGCAGCAAAACAGATTCTATAAGTTTTTATATTTTATATTTTATATTTTATATTTTATATTTTATCTTGTATGTTTGTTTCTCTCTCCTATTATACAGTAAGTGTTTGGTCATTTCTTTCAGTAACAATAACGAAACTATGTAATTGGATGTTTGTAGGAGACTCAAAAGAGGGGAAACTATTACAAGCAACAATAAACTCTTGTAAGTCATGCTTTTGTATATTTTGGTAAATATATTAGATACTCAAATTTTTTTTAATTTGATGACATACCTATTGACTGTGGTTTTCTAAGATGGACTAACATAAAATGATTCAAATAGCCCCCATCTTCATAGCCATTTTCATGCAATTGAATAATTTTTTATTGCCTTTAATGGTTTATAAGTGTTGCCATTACTTTCAGCATGATGGCATTGCATAATATTGAATTTAATATAATGTTTCAAAACTATAATGTATGAAATAGTATTTGAAATTTGAATTTACAGAATAGTAAATAGCATTTGCTAATTTTTTATTTTTTTTAAGGCTAAAGTAACTACGTTATTAAGGTAAAAAAAATATTCCCTTAAATTATAAAATGCTAAAGAGTCATGATAAGCCAGAGGCATACTCAAATGACTCCATGACCTGACAAGTTTAGGTAGCGTAGATCTGAACACCTCGGTATACACAATTGCAATTCCCCATAGAAAGTGCATCTTGAGGGAACTGTGTATCCTAAGGCGTACAAATCTACTATTTTCGAACTTATCCACATCTTGGAATCATTTGAGTATGCCACTTGGCAATTCATATTTTCAGGACTCAATGCTAAAATACTACTATCACTATCCATATAATGGCTACATATCCATTTATTTATGCAATTAATAACTATAGTTATAAACAATACTGCATCTCTCCTAGTTTCTTTTTTGTTTTAACATATTAGACAGTAGAATTACTAATAGAAAATTAGGTGGTATTTAATAAGCATAGTATGGCTTTGGGTATGATTGGATTTTTTTTAGTAGGACTACACATTTTTTTCCTCTTTTTGGCTAAGCGACCAAAAAATTTAATTAAAGAATAAGGAATCTACATCACTCACTGAGGCATTCCCCCTGTTTTGACCTCAAATTTGGGTGACCTAATTGATTACCCAAAAAAATTTCCCACAAAATTTCAAAACATATTGGGCTCGATCCAAGTGTATGTGTTTTTAGATCAGTCCAAGGTAATTTGGGTTGAGCTTGTAACTTACGTAAGTGGCACACTTATGTGATGCTTTAAAAAACAGTGGTTTTATTTACTTTTGTTAGAAGTTTGAAGTCTTTCTAAAGAAAAGAGTAGAGAAAGAAAGAAAACTTAAGAGATGAGAGGTTTAGGAAGATTGATTTAGAAGAAGGTAAATCTAAGTGATAAAGGTGGCTCCTTGTATCAATTTGTCTCATTTTTTCATAGTAAAATCGAGCTCCAACGCTCATACATCCGTGGATGTAACTTTCAAGTGAATCATGTAATATCTCGTGTTGTGGGTACTGTGTTCTTACTCTTTCTTTTGCATGATTGTTTATCTTTTTTTTGCATTAGTTACTATTAATTGGATTTATCCTTCATTGCTATGATCAAATAAGGTTTTGGAAGGTGTGACATACAATATGTTTGGTGAAATACCAAATAAGTATTTGATCAAATTATTAAGTGAGCTTCACTAAGGTGTTCACATACATAACAAAATCTACATCAATCATTGAGGCATTCCCCCTGTTTAGACCTAAGAATTGGGTGTCCTAAGTGATCACCAAAAACTTTCTCCCACAAAATTTCTTTCACCTAAGGACTATTGAAAATTGAGGCATTAATACCCATTATCGTGAGAATTAATGTGTTCTCCACATTCAAATCCTTCTTCCTTCCCCATTTCAATCCACTAATAGGTAGAGGTTAGAAAACCTTCTTATACCAACTAGGTTGCTTAATTTAAGCCAAGCCTCATGTGCAAAGCTGCATCAGAAAGACATAGCTCCTCTTGAATTTGACACATGACACATCTGGAAGCAAGTTGAGGCCCCTTTTCTTTTAAACTGACTTGGCCAAGCAGGACTTATCATTTATCTTCCAAAGGAGCACTTTCATTTTAATTACTTGGAATCCTTGAGCTCCAAATTCTCTCACAACTATGATCCCCCACGTCTCACCTTCTTATAAAGTTCAAACCACTGCTTGTAGAAAATAACCCAGATTTATTTTCTTACCAAATAATTTTGTCAACCTTACATTGATGAAGCTCTATGGAACAAATCAGATTTTGAACCTCCTCATCCATTTAATAATTTATCTTTTCCAAATCTTTAACTCCTTTAGTCCAGACCTCATCTATCTAGACATCATTCCTTAGTATTGGAACACGGTCTATGAGAGGGTCTCCTCATATCAACAAACTTATTTAGACCTCTACTCAGAACCTGTTCTGCTAAAATAAATAAAGTAGGAGATAGATTATCTCCTTGCCTTAGTCCTCTTGAAATCTTAAAGAATTTCCCTTCCGATTTGTCGTAAGTTTTGGACATATCAATTTTGTGAGTGATGTTCCCTCCCTTGGTGATATGTGAGTGATGTTCCCTCCCTTGGTCTTTCTGTTCAGCTCTCTAAAAGCTTCATGGGCCATGATGATATTACCGTCAATGCTCATTCCTTTGATAAAGTTTTCTTGTTCCTATAGAAGGTAAACGAACACCTCGACAAATAGCAAGAATCTTTGAAATAATTTTATATAAAAAGTTACATAACCCCTGATGCATTCACCTCCTTAGGAATAATTCCATCCTTGAAGAAATGAGAAACAACTGCTAGAAGGTCTTGTTTTATAATTCCATGCTCGAATGTAAAATTGTCCTGAGAAGCCATCCGGATCCACCTTACCATGACAGTTCATGCTTTTGATCACCTCCCAAACCTCTACTTCTTCTAGCATCTTCGTAAGCAAATCATTTTGCTCTTGGAGATTGAGGACTGGATTCTAAAAGCTGATCCTCTAGGGGAGGACAATCCACAACTGTGATGCCAATTTCATCCACATTATTCAGTCATTCTCCAATCACAATGTGTCCTTCGAATCAAGTTTCGGTCCCTTCTTACTTGGGTTGCCATGTCAAAGGATTTGGGTATTCTGATATCTATCCTTAAGCAGGTTTATGTGGGATTTTTGCTTCCAAAACATCTCCTCACGCTTGATAAAGCTAGAGTGCTCAAATTTTGTTGCTTGACACTCTTCATAGACCTTCTGATCCCAAACTATTGAGACCCAAAAACAATTTCAATCTGTTCCTCTTCTTTTTTTCCTTCTCCTTAATTCCGAAGCCCACATTAACCTCAACATCTTTACTCCATTCCTGGAATTCAATCTTCAATCTCTTTAATTTTGAGAATAATTTAAACATCAGGGAATCCTCCATATATGCTTACATTCCATTACTATTCCACAACCTCTAAAAAGTCATCCATTTCCTGTTGAGTTTAGTCCCACATTGGACAATCATTGCCTCATCTCTCTCCCTATAATTTCCTCGGCCTCACCACTCATTGCCAATTGGTTTAGAGTTGGACCTCCAAATTTATCATCTCCACCCAAAGCTCAAGAAAATGGAACTTTCTTAGTCTCGAAGCAGCATTTTTTGGCATTATATAGTAATAAAGGGCAATGGTTTGAACCTAGCCTTGGGACATGCTGGATTCCTGGGTTGCCAAGGTCTTCAATCCATTTTGTTGAAATAAAATTCTATCTAATCAAGCCCATATCTTCATTTCTCTAAGAATATTTTTACTCCAAGTGAATTGATTCCCGAGGAATACAACTTCAATAAGAACTAATAAGTTAATAAATTCTTCAATAGAATATTTGTTAAGAGATGACTTGCCTTTGTTTTCAATTTCGATGAATTACTGCCTTAAAGTCTCCTTGAAGATCTGTTCAATATTTGAATGAGCCAGCTTACTAGATCTTAAATTCGGCAAGATTTCTCCTTCCTCTAATTCTAGAAGATCAACCATTGCCATCTCACTAATCTTTGCTAACTTGGCTAATGATTTGTCAATGGTGGTATTGCTAAATCATTATTTAAATCATATGCTTTTGATGAGTAACCCATTATGGGTTTCGAGTCGTCATCTTCTTCAACTCCAGCCTGTCCATTGTTTATCTTTTCCTTCCCTTTACCAGCTTATTCAGTCTCACATCATTATTTTTAATTCTTCTTTTTCTATGCCCTATCTTGTTACAACTTTTGCAAAAATGAGAAATAGAACTATAGTCAATTGCTTGCTAGGTCCAGTAGAACATATATCCTTACTTAATTTAATCTTGATACCCATTCTCGTAGCGTGAAAAATCGCTAGCACCTCACCCACAACTGAGGCTAGAGATCTTAAATTTGCTTCCTCATAGCAGACTCTGCTTAAAAACCCTCATCATAATTCGTCATTTTAACCAAACAGCCACCATGTCTTCTTGAATGGAGAAATTAAGCATAACGTGTCTGAAGTCAAGAGTCATCACTTTGTATGATCCAAGACACTTCCATCTTGATGCCATTCCGAACGAACTCCACTCCCAGGTGAGGTTGAGACCCTTGTCATTTCCTAAAAAAATTTGCGATTTGGGCAAACTGAAACTCATTGCACCTGCCTCCACATCTTCTTTACTGAAGATAATAGCAGGTTCTCCAAAATAATTAGAGGCTTTCTGTGCTTAACAGGGTGTTCCTTGATCTTTCAAAGGCGGTTGAGGTCCTCCATCATCAACTTGTCTTGTTATCGAAACCACTTCTGTAAATTGACCTTGAAACATTCCTTGAAGGATCACCAGGGTTCTTCATCTGTCTTGGTTGTTATAGTGATACCTTCTCTATTAGACTGCACTCTCCTATATATTAGGGGAATGCTAACGTCCAATATTTCATGGGGACGTTAGCATTGTCCAATACTTTTTTTTTTCAATAATACCCTTCTTCATTTAGTCTTTTACACAATAAATATTTGTTTACATAATAAATGCTATAAACATTTAAGTATTTTAAATTAAATATCTTTTTTTGTAGTAAATTCTTTGGCAATTAATGCTAACATAATAACTGCTTTTATTAATGACATAAAAAATGTATTTATTGTGTAAAAGACTAACATATATTTTTCACTAAAAGACAAAAAGAAGAGGAGTATTATTGGAAAACAAAAGTGTTGGACAATGCTAACGTGCCCATGAGGTCTTAGACGTTAGCATATCTTATATTTAAATATTCAGCTTGGAAAACAAGATGACCCTAATGATGGGTTGAATTTTAGTGAATCACTTTGTACTGTGTAGTAATAGAAAAATCCTCTACCATCTTAAAAGCAATACACCCTTTGTTTTAAACATCCATCTTTACTTTTTATCCGATTAAAAAAATATTTTTATTAATATAACAATTCTTAGGTCTCTTCTTGTGAGAAATAACTTTGAAGTCAATCCCTACTTTGAAGCCAATCCCTTCCCAAATTGAAGTTCCCAAGTTTTTCAAATTGTTGACAATTCCCTCCATGTTTTGATTAAATTTTGAGATTCCCCCATGTTTTTAGACTGTTTAAAATCTCTTTTGTTTTGGTCTTCTTCTGTAGATTAATAAAGTGATGACTAATGACCTCAATATCTTCGTCTTAGATTTGGAACCTAAAACCCTTTGTTTTCTTCCTAAAACTAGTCATTTTCAACAGCCTCTAAACAATTTCATCATCATGCTTCAAGTATCCTATTTTGTTTTGAGATTTGAAAGTTGAATTTAGACTTCAAGCTGTAACCGCAAATCTTGACTTTTATACTTAATTCAAAGTACATCAAATGAGGATCATTCTATGCTTTTTTTTTTCTTTCAATTTAGGCCCAGTACTTATGGATCTCAGATTCATTAATACATGATCTTATTTGTAGTAATTACAATAAGTGCTTCCATGACTAATATAATCAGGATTGTACACTATATGGTACAAATTAATAATATATTACATTGTTGACATATTAAATCAGCACATTATATACTCATTCATACATACATATGCCCGCATGTTAAGCATGTGTAAAATTTACAAGAAATAGATAGATTCTTATTAGTAATAATTAATTATCTCAGCAACGACTTTTCTAATCTTACTATACATAACTCAGAAAGATAGAAACATAAGCTCATGTATTCTATATTAGGATATGTTTGTTTTTGGAGGCAAATGATTAATTGGTCAAAAAAATTTCTCATAGATGGAAGGATTTAATGTAAGAGAATTCTCTACCCATGGAAAATTCTTTGACCGACTGGAAGATTAAGAAAATATATACTTGTGATCGTGGAAATTTTGGCTTTCAACCAAAAATCGATTACCCAACAAATGCAAAAATAAACAAATCATTAATCTTCCGTTTTTCATGGTTTGATTTTGAAGTTCAATTTAAAGATTAATATTAAACTCCTGGACTAGTTGCCTGCACTATTAATGTTTTAGTTTTCTTCTCTGCTATTGGAATAACTATAGCCAATGATCCTATATTTAACTTTAAAGTTGTTAATTTTGTCCTCTCCAAATTTTACGTTTTAAAAGATTGCGATATTTCGATAAAAAATGTGCAGGAAAATGGCGGATGCAATCCTAAACATTCTCATAGAAAAACTGGTTGAAAGTCTCCTAAATGAAAGTTGCCATCTGCTTGAATTCCACAAGCAATTTAAGATTGTGAATCAAGAGCTCGAGTTAATGCAGAGCTACATCAAACAAGTAGAGAGAGTAAGGAGGAAGGACCAAAATGACGTTCTTAAGACTTGTGTGGGACAATTGAGAGAGTTACTATATGATGCAGAGGATATTCTATCAGATTGCAAGTTGTATTTCGAAAGAAGAAAAAGGGTCTCAAAGTTCAAGTGTTATTGCTCTCCTTCATTCTGGAAATTCCGTTATAGATTGGGAAAGAAGCTTGGTGGGATAAATCAAGAAATACAGACTCATAGAGGTAGGTTGAGTTCTTACCTTCTTGCAACTCCTCCTATCCCTTTGGACCAAGAGCAGTTAGGAAGTCATCGACTGGCGACTTACCCAATTCTAATGAAAAATGCTGAAATAGTAGGCCTGGAGGAAGATGTGAAGAAAATTAAACGGTGGGTCTTAAACCCACATGGGTCGCCATTGAACATCATTGGAATAGTCGGTATGGGTGGGATTGGAAAAACCACCCTTGCTCAAAAGGTACATAATGATGATGATGTGGAGCATTACTTCGATCATATCTTGATGGTGACTGTTTCACAAACTTTCAAATTTGAAGAGTCAATCAAGAGTATGTTGAAAAAAATTGGCGGGCCCAGAGACTTCTCGAACATCAATTTATATGATTTACTGAAGGAACTACAGGACATACTGGAGAAGAAGAAATGTTTGGTTATCCTGGATGATGTATGGAGACTAGATGAAGGCTTATGGTGGGAAAGTTTGAAGGCAGTTTTGGTTCACAGCAGCAGTTGTGTCATTGTCACAACAAGGGATGTGGATGTGGCTCGCTTAATGGGAGCCACTGAGACACGCACACATCATTCACGACCTCTCTCTAATAAGGACAGTTGGTCATTATTCATGAAAACAGCATTTTCAGTGGAAGGAGGTCAGTGTACGAATTCGCAGCTTGAGAATATCGGTAAGGAGATTGTTGATAGATGTGGAGGACTCCCATTGGCAATCAAGGTTGTGGGAGGAATGATGATAAATAAAGGAAGTTCAACCAAGGAATGGGAGCGAATATCCAAGAACCTAAGCGAAGAATTGGATAAGAAAGGTGAACCAATCTTTTCTATGTTACGATTAAGTTATGATGAACTTCCTTCTCATTTGAAACCATGTATGCTGTGTTTGGCTGCATATCCTGAATATTATAGTATATTATCTGAAGATATCATTTCTTGGTGGATTGGTGAGGGCTTTGTCCGAGTAGGGAAACAAGGAAGGACTCCATATGATATTGGAAGAGAGTATTTTGAAGAATTAATCAGCCGATGTTTATTACTTCTAAAATTTGAGTTTGTAGGAGCAAACAAGGTTTGGTTTAAAGTACATGATATGGTAAGAGAAATGATTACAAGGGTCGCAGAGGAAGAAAATTTTATTTGGATAAATGATGGGGGGGAGTCTTCCTCTATCCAAATCCAATCACGTCGTCGAGTAGGTATGGTGATGAACACAGATACGAATCTCTTTATATCCGAGGCGCAAACTAATTTAAAATCATTGCGGACAATAATGGGGTTTGATTTAGAAGAGAGTGAGGAGTTGGTTCTAAATCTGGAATCAAAGCTATGCCATTTAAAATGGTTGAGGGTTTTGGTTATTTGTTTTAAGGATTTATCTCAGAAGACTCTTAAAAGAGTAGATTGGTTGAGTTGGATAGGATCACTGCAGCATCTCGTTTGTCTTCGGATAAAAAACTCCCGATTAGAGAGACTTCCAGATTCTATAGGAAACTGTCAAAACCTTCAAATTTTAAGCCTAGTGAATTGTCCCAATTTAAAGAGATTGCCAAAAAATATAGCATCCTTGGAGAAATTATGCACCTTGGATTTATGCAGTTGTGAGTGCATAGAATTCCTCCCCAATGAGATTGGAAACCTTCGAAAACTGTGTATATTCTCTTTTACTACGAATTCAAAAGTCAAGGATGGGGGGTTTCGCATTTCTGGGTTGAAGAAATTGACTCAAATCAGTGAACTTGTGTTTTACATAGATTCAGATGATGGAATAGAACAAGGGGAGCTGAAGGTGTTGTCAGAGCTCACACAATTGGAGTGGTTGTATATACGATTTCCAAGCAACAACAACAACAATGGTGCGGAGCAACGACTACAACTAGCAAGGAAAGTAGATCATCAACTACTCTCACCTCTTAACCAGCTCTCAGAGTTATATCTTAATGGAGAAGTAGGAGAAAAGACACCTATTTGGCTCAATCCAACCTCTCTTCCCAATTTAAGGTATCTTTACATTGGCAGTAGTAAATATCTCAGGCATATGAGTCCAGAATTCTTTGGAGATGATGAGGTTTCTAACAACAATAATACAACAACTGTCTGGAAATTGGAAGCTTTATACCTTGACTGCCTATGCGAATTGGAGGAGGAGTGGCCGAGATTGCAGAAGGCAATGCCATTTTTAAGATTCCTAAAGGTTTTCTACTGCCCAAAATTCAAAGCATTCCCTTTGGACTTGGATGAAGATGGTAGTGGCACTTGGAGGAAAGAATGAACAGTGCACGTACACTTCAATTTCGATACCCTCCTTTAAAAGGTTAGCATATTTACTTTTTTTTTTTTTTTTTTATTGGGGCTTTTCTAGTTTTAAATTTTCATTAATAATAGTTGATTTGGATGAAAGCATTCTCTTTTCACTTGGATGAATAATTTGTAGGGGCAGTACTTGGGCAGTTGGAGGAAAGATTAAGCTGTTCATTTTGATGTAAGTACCCTCCTTCAAAATGTTTGCATATTTCCTAGAAATGAGTAATATCTTTCTAGGGATGACTCCACTTTTTCCATGGGATACATTTTTGTTTTTGTTTTTGTTTTGGAATCCATATCTTCCTAACTGTCAGTTTGATGGAGGGATTAGTTGATCAGAAACCTTTTTAACTTTGGTTGTAAATTATGTATCATTTGGATTTTATCACTCCTGTTAAGTCTCTTTTTTTAATGTCCCTTCAAAGCTATTATTTCTTGCAATATATTCATGTTTTCACAAAAATGAGCAGGGACCAACAAGTTGCACATCACTTACAACTGATTGCACTCCATCCTAAAAAAGATTATTATTAGGGATATTTACGAAAAAGTTATCCACTTTTGACAAATGTTTACAATTCAAGCTCACTGCTCACTATAATTACCAAAACTTGAACAATAACAAATTCTGCCAGGTTTAAATTGACTAATTGGAAATAGTCAATTTAAACCTGCGAAATTGTCACTTTAAACTTGTGAAATGGTTCTTACTTTAAAACCGTCAAACTCGTTAGAGTTTTGATTTTTTTTTTTTTAACGAAAACATGATCATTAACGTTTTGGTAATTAAAATGAACAGTTAGCTCAAATAGTAAATAATTCATTTTCAGCTCACGAAATGGTAATTCACCCTTATTATTATTATTATTATTATTATTATTATTATTATTATTATCCTGTCCCTACTTGTTATGGAAAAAAAACTTTGAAGCAGGCAGCCCACTTCAAACTTTTGAAGGAACCCTCTCCATTGGATTACATTTGACATTTTCAAGGAGGTATTTCAAATTTTGGTGGAAATGTAGGGGCGTGAAATAATTAAATTATAAATGCCACGTGTCTTGTGACGAGGAAGGTTCCTTCAAATTTTGAAGCGGGCTGCCCTCTAAAAGTTGGACTCACTTGTTATACCCCCAAGAAAGAATTTTACACCATTAATGGAGATGAAGAACCCATCACTAGCAGGAGTCGGTACAAATTTTCACCAAACCTTTCATTCAAGGTTCTTATAGGTTTTTAATCTACTTGTAGATCATGAAGTTTTGAAAATTAAATTTAGAGCTTATGAAGCTTTAGTGTTGTTATTCCTCTCTTGTTTTCAAGAAGATGAAAAATAGTACATTTTTTATTATTATTTTGGACTTTGGAGTGCAATCATTTTTTACTAGGTGATGCTCAAGTAGTCGGTCCCTCCTATTATACTCTGCACCAATAGACCACTTGATCTATGAGCCAGCCCTTAATATTCTTCATTTATCCAATCATCCAGACTCATGGATTTCTCATCTCGTCCAGTTGTCCGTAATATCAAATTGACTTGTTCGACTTGTTTTGTCTCAAATTATGGGTTATCTTGCTAAATCATTTTAAATATTTTTATTGATCCAGATCAGTGGCATTGTGTTTGATAATGTTGCCAGCTTCTATGATTGCTTCTAGGTATTGCAGTTGGGAAAAACAAGAAATGGCATTTTGGTAAATTATTGTAGTGTTGTGATGTGTGTAAAATCTGGGATTATTGCTTGCTGAAATAGATATAACTGTTGGATTCTATTTAAATGACCAGATACCATTAAATGTAAATAAAGAATCAGTTGATACTTTACAATTAACTATCACAAAAAAAAAAATACTTTACACATCACTTTTTTTTATTTTTTAAACAAGCATCAATTTTTGAGAAAATGACATCCAAAGTGCATTTTTCGTGAGTGAAGGGATTGAGCAAAAAAGTGCAAAACTTTAGACATTGATTTATGTTCAATCTTTAAAGTTTAAACATCGATTTGAAAAATCCAATGTCTAAAAACCGTCTTTAACACACTTTTTTATCCGAAGAACAGACATCAATTTTTTCTTATAAATATCATTTTAAAAATGATGTCTAAAGTCTATTTTCTAAGAACCTCCAAACAACTCCTTCAAATTAAAGAACGATTGTATCCAAACATGACTTATTTCAAATGCAAGTCTTCATGAAGGATGTTCAAACTAGTTCATTGTTGTCATTTTGTATTCACTTCAAATGCATTTTCCAACTACTTCGAAGTTCACACTAGAATGGTTTAATGAGCCCAATGTTTTATATAGTAGCATTTGGTAGGACACGTTGTGCTTGAAATCTAAATCTACTATGTGAGTGCTCCACAACTTTTTGGTAACAAGGAGTTAAGGCAAAAGCAACACCAGGTGATCCCACATGAGTATGTTCTTCAGGAAACCCCATATGAATAATATGTTTTAAGGAATTTGTGTCCTAAGGATAAAGATAGAACTCATAACAATAAAAGCAAAACTATAAACAATGAAAGAAAAAGGGAAATATACTAGCTCACAAGGCCACAAAAACATGAAGTAATAAATTGGACTTGTGCTCTCATTTACCCATTAAAAAAGGTGATGGAACCAAATTAAGTGCATCAAAGCAAATGAATTACAAATGGAGATGTCCTCTTTTACTATCGTGTGTATAAATATTTGATAGCATGATCCTACATTGTTGATTTTTCAAACTAAAAGAAGTTGTTTGGGATTTCACAGTAATTTTGTCATTTTTTGCAAAATGAAGGGCTGGAATCAAATTTAGGCAATCCTATGGCTACGTTAAGTAGGTGCAAAGCCCCACCCCTTGTAATCAACACTACTAATACAGCTTCCCCCCTTCTCAATTTCTTCATCTTCTTCTATTCTTGACACATTAAGGTTCTCGTTCTCTCTGATTATGACAATTTACTCCTTCAATGCAAAATAGTGTAGCTAAAATATGCAGTAAAAGCTAATCGTACTGTTAACTGCAACTATCAAAATCAAAAGACATTATGCAAAACATTCATCCACAAATGTGAAATGGTGAACCTACCTTTGAAGGTACAAAACCAAACTAAGATGAACTTGTCCAAAGATAAATTAATGAGGGAAGAGAGAATGAAAACCCGTATTAGGAGAATTTTGGAGTGAATGGTTGACAAAGGATTGAAGTTGTAAATGGATAAACACATCTACAATAACTTTAAACTAAAAATCATTAGTACAATTGCTAGAAAACCAAAACAAGATTTGTTGTTTGCCACTGATTTTGGACAACACAAGAATTGACTTGCCATGTTTTAACCCCATTAAACATCATTATAACCCCAATCAAATCCTTTACCATCAATCTTAGTTAGTTCCAGCCCCTCTAGAGTCCTTTAAAAATACATCATTGTTTTAAACCCAATACACCTTGTTTTGGCCCCAATCAAATCCTTTTGCATCAATCATAACCTTTTCAATCTGGTAACTTATTCCCTAAATATTGTCTTCTTAGTTGTTACAGATTCTATTCAACCTTTTAAACACTAGCAGCTACCCTTTCCTCATTTTAACTAGTGACCTTTGATCTATTCAAACCACGCCATAACTCAAAACCTGATTTCAAATGCCCTGGGAAACCCTTTATAATTCATTCAAAGAAACCTTAGAACCAAAATCAACCCCTCCTAGATTCTAGAAGACCCATTGATTGCTCTATATCTTTCCTTCTAATTTTTCTGAGATTTCTTAATCACTCAAAGGTATACTAATATTGTTGCTTTCATTGCCCATTTAATTCATATGGTTGAATAGGATTCATGTTGCTGACCTGATTTTTGGGACAAGGTGCAAATGATAACAAAGATAAGAGAGAGCATGAGTTCAAGAGTTATAAAATGGGAAAAAAAACAGGGTGTATCAGAATTAGTCATAACATACAAAGCATTAAAAGCCTGCAATTGTACACAAGGACCCATTAAGATGGAAATGAGCGAACCTAAGTTTCTTGAGGTAAACCATTCCGCGCCCATGAACGACAAAGTGCATAAATAGAGGCACCATCCAATAATCTAACCTATATAAAGAACAAAGGATCATGAAAAGGCACACCAATGAAACATAAAGCCATAACAAGTTTCACACATTTAAGGAAGATAACATATATTAAAAAGTGACTTCTAATTGTACTCATTTTTTAATAGAGGACAACCAAAGCAGAAAATCAGGATAAGAACCCAACAGATACTAGGGGCCTGTTTGGATACCAGGAACAGAACTACTCTTCCAAAGAACAGGAGCTGAAGTACTCTATGGAGGAGTTGAAAAAGTAATTCTGTGCAGAAAGGGCGTTTGGCAATCAACTCTGTGAAATACTGGCAGAAGTACTTTTGTGCTGGAAGTCTGTTTGAGAACCATACTGACTTCTCATGACTTCTGAAAAAAAGACCAAAATACCCTTATATTATACCAGTTACTGTTTTTTATCTTTTAGTGTCATAATATACCTTCAAACTATACTGTTTTTGACATTTTAACTATAAATATTAATATAATATAATATAATAAATATTAATATAATATAATATAACAAATATTAATATAATATTTTAAATATTATATATTAATATAATATGTTTAAATCCATTATACTCAAAATTTTTAAAAAAATTTGACAGACTGTTTTTGACATAATATTAAAAAAAAAATTGACAGACTGTCTTTTAGTGTCATAATATGCCTTCAAACTAAACTATTTTTGACATTTTAACTATAAATATTAATATAATATAATATAATAACAATATAATATAATATAATATTATAAATATTAAATATTAATATAATGTGTTTAAACCCATTACACTCAAAATTTTAAAAAAAAATTGACTGACTGTCTTTTAGTGTCATAATATGCCTTCAAACTATATTGTTTTTTACATTTTAACTATAAATATTAATATAATATAATATAATATTTTAAATATTAAATATTAATATTATGTGTTTAAATCCATTATACTCAAAATTTAAAAAAAAAATTAATATTAATAAATGTTTCTTTCATTTGATTTAAGGGCAAATGAATTAGGAATATTTTCATAGAAAATTAATAAAGTTAAGGGTATTTTGTTAAAACGAACCGTTAGATTTTGACTCCCCGCAAGATGAGTTTTGAGAAATAGGTTTTCTCGACTTCTTCACAAAGAGTAATTTCTTACTCTTGCGCGGAGTAACTCTTCGAAGGAGATGTTCATCCAAACGCATCCAAACGACTTCTAACTCCCCGCAAGAGTCAGAAGTAGCCAAGGAGTCCTATCCAAACGCCTACTAGGTTTTCCACAGGATCAAAATGAAATAGCCGAAATTCAAAATTTTGGACATATTTCAATAAAGAATGAATTGAGATTCCTCTGTCTTAAGTTTGAACCCATGCGACAATCTTCAATCAATGCCAACTTAGCAAAACAACAGTAAATTTGAGCAAGCATTTAAAAGAGGACAAATACAGATCCCAATACAGCATTCTATAATCAAGCTTGATTACTAACAAATCTTAGAAAAAGTATTAAAAACCTAGAAAATGAAATCTAGGGTTTAGGGTTCGATTGCTACACTGTAATCAAAAGTATCAATTTCTTTGATTAAAATCTTCGCAATAAAAATGAAAAATTAGGGTTTTGGTTTGAAACTAAACCAAAAAATTGAATTAAATTTATAAAAATTGGGATTTTTGTTTGAAATCGAACCAAAATTTGAATCAACACTATAGAAATTAGGATTATATAGAGAGAGAGAGACCGATAGCTCAACCTCACAAATCAAAAGAAATAACCAAAAAAAAAAATCACTACGAGAGACCGAGAGTTCAAACCCTATAACAGAAAAATCTAGGGTTTCTGTTTCAAAGGAGATCGGATCGATAGAAAGAGAGAGATCGACACAGAAATACCTTAATTTGAAGATCCATTTCAAAGGAGATCTTAAGTTCGACTTTGAGATGAGAGAGAGACGGAGAAACTTCGTTTTCGAGCTTGAGATGAGAGACAGAGATCAGCGTATGTAATCGAGCTTGAGACGAGAGACAGAGAAATCAGCGTTTGTAATCGAGCTTGAGATGAGAGAGATCAGACTCTTCTATTTTCGAGCTTGAGAAGAGAGACAGAGAATCAGCATTTGTAATCGAGCTTGAGATGAGAGAGATCAGACTCTTGTATTTTCGAGTTTGAGGCGAGAGAGAGAGAGAGAGAGAGAGAACGTGGGTCGATGGTCTAAATGACTCTATATCGATGGTCAAAATCTAACCTTTGGTAAAAGTCGTTGTTATAAGTCGATTTTCCTGTAGTGTATCCATATTCAAATTAAGTTGGAATTTTTATATTGATCCGATTTTTTCTCGAATCCTACTAACTAATACCATATCTTGATCCGACTCTGGTTGGGTCAAATTGGATAAGTTTTGAATGTTTGATTTTTTTTAGCGTAAGTTAATTTTTTGCAAGCTTGCAATAGTATTCTATTTTACCATTTTACACTCTCATTTTACAAAAATTCATATTGTAGGGCAAGGATATTCAAAAATAAAAAATAAAAAAATTACCTTTATAATTTTCAAAGCAATATAAATTTGGATCGGGCAAATCTAAGGATGGATCCGTATCCGACTTGAGTCATGAAACATAAATTATATTAGACCATTTTTTTTATTTGAATACACTCCAAGGATCTAAACCCACTAAATTCAATTTTTGGGTTACCCGAATTTTTGGTCAAATCTGACCCATTCTATGGTTATGGCCAAGGAGTTTCAAGAGTTGTGCCAAGTCTCAGTCACCAGTCACCGGTTGAAAACTTGAAATAGAAAAAGGGTAATTTAGATATACCCTTCTGCATTTTGATAAATATTAGAGATACCCTAGTTTTTTTAAACTAATGAAATGCCCCCTTGACCTTGGTGATCTTGTCTGGGGAGAGTATAATAAATAACCTAAATGCTTTCCTCTTGAACCTCTACATAGAGAACCCCTTGATTTTACCCTCAGTCTTCAACCTTAACATGTCGTCTTCTTAAACCTTTAAACTTCAATGACGATATAGGATTTTAGGGAAATCACAAGGATGGATTTTCCCAAAATCATCCATTTTAAAGCTGAAAATTCTACCAACTTGTTATAAAATCAAAGATGGATTTTCCCAAACCCATCCATTTTCAATCTCTTGGGTAAAATATTTCACCGCATCTTCAACCTCAAAATGTTGAAAATGGCTAAAATGACTTTCTATGACACTGAGTTTAATACTGCACAGATGTGAAGATGTTCACAGAACCATAAATGCTTTTCCCCGAGGTACGAGTGAAAAACATCTGAGGTGCTTGCATACCACATCGTAAGCTCATTGTCAAATGTAGTGGTTTGCACAGTCACTCTAGCATTGTTTGAAATTTTTCTAGCTACTTCAACTTACAAATCTCAAAAACGTGAAATGAATTTTGGTGGAAGAAGACGACAATAACTGATTTTTTATAGAAATATCAAGGGTTTTTAACAATAGGTTAAGGCTTAGGTTGAAAAGCATGGATTGAAGTTTGACTATGAAGGATTAATTGTTGGGAGAAAAGGCAAGGATTTTTACTTAAACAGCTTTGAAGATGACAAATTTTCAAGGAAAAAAAAGCTTAAGGGGTTCTATAAAGGTTGAAGACCATGGCATTTTGCTCATTTATGTTAGGTCTTAGAGACAATGACATAGGTAAGGGGCACATGTTATCACTTTAAAGACAGTGGAAATAGTGATATATAAATGCTTATAACCATCTCACAAACATAGACACACAGAAGACAAAGAATTCACCACCAATTATTTTTCCAAAATACTTCCTAAAACACCGATACAAAACAATTGATGGTGCAATTGTGATTTTATCAGTGACTTATATAAGTGATTCTAGAGAAATGCACTGACACTTCAATGAGAGCAACTCCAATGGTCTCTAACCCCAAAAGATTGGTGAAATGATCGTATTACGCTGCAAATTTGACTTATTCCCCATTTTCTTGTGTCACAATCTCCCCATTTTCACCCAAGAGAAACAAGTATTTTTTACCCCAAAATCCTATAATAGTACCATATTGTGACACCATATATTATACTTATGTCACATATCTTATAAATGACAATATTCATTGATAATTGATAGCATTATAAATCTTTTCAAATATGGTACCATCTTTCCACTCCACTCAATTAAAAATAACTTTTATAGGGCTTAAAACAAATCGAGTTCAGACTAGATTTCAGTATATCCATATTCATATTCGATTTTTTTTATCCGGATCCGAATTCGATTTCAATCCGGTTAGTGAATACCATATCAGAATCATTTTGCTTTCACTAAATCCGGATCCACCCCGAACAAATTGCTTGATTCGGGTTGGTCAGGTCAATTAATTTCGGACTGTTCAACATTTTATTTTCAATATTTCTTTTCTAATTACTATACTATCCTATTTTACCCTTATAATTCTTTTAATTTATAAGCAATCATATTATACTAAAGTAGTAGAAAAAAAGATATTTTGAAAAGATAAAAATATAATTTTGAAAACAATATATCATTCGGATCTTGGTAGATATAGGGATGGACCCACAGCCAATCTAGATTCGACTCGGTTCAAAGGACATCAACCCATATTTTATTCAGGTCAACTCCAATGAACCAAACCCACTAAAATCGATTTCAGACCACTTGGATATTAGATAAAACCAACCCATTTTAAGTCAGGATGAGAAGACCACTACGGCATCCACCTTTTATAACTTTCTCATATGGTCTTTCTTTCCTATTTTTGAGGATAGGGAAGAAAAAATCATTGGAGATCTCTGAGCCTATCCAAATAACTCAAAATGATCTAAATGTGCATGGGTCATCTGACTTTTACTTTTTCTTGGAATGAATAAGTAGTTTTAGGGTATTTAAGTCATTCAAAAGTAATTGAATAATTCTAAAATACTTTTTATGTTACTAAAATATACACGTAATGACTCAAAAAAATTAATTCGTATCTCGAGAAAAGATTTGTAATTTTTGGAGTCGATGTTATAAGTATGGATCCTTAATTTCAAATATGTGAGGTAAACTAACTTCACCAATAGATTTAAAATGATCGAAAAACATATTTTATCTTGTAAGCACATTTTAATCAGAAGTCAGACGAAAAAGTTGTCAAATCCTCAAGTTTCATGTTAATTTTTACCCAATAGGTAAAAAAATTAATTTAGAGATATAATTTGAACAATCCGATTACACCGCTAGGTTCGTGTCGAAAAATCACCCAACATAAAGTATGGTAATGTCCGAATCATCGGAAAAAATAATTCTCGAAATAACGCTTACATCCCCACTTAAGTATAAATATGAAAAACCTAAAGAAAAAGCTAATTTTTCTTATTCTTCACTCCAAATAAAAACTCAATCATATTTTTCTTAATCTTTACAACTCAAATCTATGCCAAATAAGAACAATCTGAGTTTTACCATAAGAAGGAAAGTCGTTTACCTCATCGAGAGTTATGCGTGGATGTTAGAAATTTTGATTTTCGTCGGAGAAATTTTTTTGTAGTCGACTGGAAGTGATCCTTAACTCCGATCAACAATTGAAATAGATTCGAGGTAGGATGCATTCCCTTCTACTATCTAGTTATAGAAATTTTTTCATAGAAAATAATCTTGATCGATGATATTAGTCTTATTTTTTTCCATTTATCGATAAATCGATGAAATTTACGTATGATCGATTTGATTTAAGTGTAGTTTTAGGTTTTCTATCGATTAGATTTTTTTTTTTTTTGTTGAAAGTTCATTAAGTTTTAGATTGATAGAGTTTGAAATATTCATGAATTTTCATCGAATTTGTGAAAAACAATGACATTTCAATTCAAACAACAAGAACAGGAAGTTCGGGAGAAAATTTGCGATTTTTGCAAAAATTCTTTAGAATTTGTTTTTGAAATTTTCTTTAATGAAAGTAAATGTCCTCTTTAATTTTTTACTTTCCATTTACTTTAAATTATTTAATAAATTTAAGATTTTACCCTCTATTTGAAAATTTTTGGGAACGATTTTAAAACTCAAATCTCATCGTATCAAAATTTGATTTTTGGTCTTAATAACAAAATGTAAATTTTGACGTTTTTACCCTATTTTCAAAATCCGATATCTTTACCGTTCCTTTAAATAAAGGTATAAAATTACATGGTATTTTTCATATTATCGAGAGCTTCCATTTCTAAAAATCAATTTTCAATTTAAACAACTTTGAAAAATCACTTTTTCCAGTACTTAGCCAAATTTTCACAACTTTTTCAACTTTTATGTTTTATAACTTTATCATGTTTTCTGAGTCTTTCTACTCAACTAAAATCATCGAATGGAATTGGTTGATGCTCTATGAATCTTGAATAATTTTAAAATTAAAAATAATTTGATAGATATGTAGGAAGTTAGACAAGAGATTGATTGATTGATTGATGAATAGACAAAGAAAACGTATGTTTTCAATTGATTAACGGGACAGTGCCTACAGTCTTATGCAATGGCCATGCCACATAAGACATGATAGATAAATAGATGGATGTATCTCATGTTTTTCCGATCACATGAAATATGATGGATGGATGAATAGAATGACAGATAGATGTCATTGAAGAACACTACGAACATTGCTTGTATTTTGATAAAAATAAACTAGTATATATTACAAAATAAAAACTACTTTATTTACTAGAAAAGAGGCATAGAGAACCTACTATAAGTGACGCGTTGATATATATCTAAAAATGGTGGGTCAATCTAGGATAGTATTAGATGTCATATGCTCTTTAGTAGTATAGATACCTTAGAGCCTATTATAACTTATGAGATTCGAGAATTTCTCCTACTTCTTTTTAGGAGAATGTTGTATGTAAATGAGGTATTTCTAAAGTGTAAAAGTAGTTGAGATTCACATGTATTACCTTTTGATAGGCTTTGATGCGAAGGGTATCTTACGTTAGTTAGTGATTACTACTAGTCTACAGTCGTCAAACAATCGACCTCACCGTTGTTGAACTCTATATTATGTTCTTGGTCAACGATCAATCTAAGCCGGATAAATGGTTATCCAACCGTAGCATGCTAGACAGACCACAAAATTATATTATAACGACAGGATTTCACGTCGGATTGGAAGTATAAAATATCGTATTTGCCATAGCTATAGCGGTTATATCAGCGTGTTCCTCTGCTTTCTTATTGAATATATTGTTGTATTTGTATTATGTATATTTTCTTTATTTTGTAATGTTGATAGAAGTTTTCCATTTGAAAGTTGTATGTATTATTTAAATGATAAAAATAATATATTGAAATTTATTACAACTGTTTATTGACTATGCTTAAACATTTATCGTATATTACATTATGAAAAACTGCATTATTTACCTATTTTGATGATTACTCGTGCATATATGTCTCGTTGTTAAAATGATATTCTTCCTACTGAATAATATTTCCCTGTTACTCACCATATCCTTCGCTCTTACAAATTATATAGTTTTTTAGGAGATTTTTTTAAGGAGTCATTTGAGGAAGTCCCTAAAGAAGATCATGTAGATGTCTTATCGCCGTTGTCTATTTAAGGATTAGTAGAAGATTTTATCGATTATGTGATTATAGACAAGAAACATGTTAGTTTGAGAGTTTTGTAATCTAATATATTATGAGATTGAGGATTTGTTTATGACTATGTTTGATGACAGCTTCCATATACTCTAAATATTTATATATATTAGTTATGTTGTAGTTCCACTGCGTTATATCTATTTAAATCGGGAAGTATTGCGTTTGTTATACAGAGTATGAGTGGTACATTTCACTTTATACCTCAAGATTCTGACTGATGAGTCATCGGGATTAGTGTTGAGATTTCGGGGTGCGAAAATACATATGACATCTAAGGGGCATGTTAGTCATACACTTTAAACTAGGTAAGTACTTTCAAGAAAGCGATCAATTGAGATGAAATGAGGATATTCCTTATGGATTTTCTAAACAAATAGATCCAGTCTCTAGGAAACTTGATTTTTCCATCCGTCTTTGAATAACATCAAAAGTTGTTTTTAAAGCATTTGTCTATCAAAAGCTTTCTTCGTTGATATCTTTCATTAGACAAGTTTTTATTGTTCTCTTTCATAATAGAAGGAGATTTGAGAGGTGGTAGACCCAAAAACTCATATGAGGTGAGCTCATATGTTTACTCACAATTCAATTGTATAAATTCAAATTCAATTGTTGATATTTATCATATATATATATTTTAGAGACATGTATTTTTATTTCACAGTTGAATTTGTTATATTTTACACGGTCAAGATTATGTGTGAACATATGAGTTTTTTTTCCATGAGTGTATAGATCCCGACCCACAAAAGAAACTCTTTGTTCTTCTTTTAAGTTTTTTGAATATCTTTGCTTGTTTATCTTTTTATTGTTTTCTCTAACAATAACCAAATTATCTATTTTCTTTTATAGGGAACTCAAAAATAAGAAAACTATAGAAAGCAAAAAAAAAAAAGGACTTTATCTTTTTTTAGATGTTATTTGTCAATAGAATCCTTTGACACTGTACAAAAAAAAAATTTGATCTCATGTCAAAAGGCACTTATTGACATTGAGTATTTTAAAAACATATATATAAGTGACATGAGATCAAAATTTATTTTTGTATATTGCCAATAGGATCCCATTGACAATGAACGTTTCTTAAAATAAGGGTATATTCATAATTTTAATAAAAATTATCAATTTACTGTACCGTTTTGATAAATAAATAAATAACTAACTTTGAAAACGGTAAATTATTATTTTCGAAATTAAGTGCAATAGTGATCTGTTTTAGGAATTATTTGATTTTTGGTGCATGTTTTGATAAATTTACCTAATTTTAAATATTGTATGACTTGAGATATAAATACAAGTTTTCATAAATGCATTGACTCTCTTACGTATTAAGCAATAAGATTACTTTTCAAAAGATAAGAGGGGGGGGGGATATAAAAGAATAAAGTAAGAGTGGTTAAATAACTGATAATTTTGGGCTTAGATGATGGATGATGCTTAGCATTTGTCTAATGGAGAAATCGTAAATTGTAAAGGAAGAACGTGGAAAACATTCCCATGTGAGATTGAGAAAGAATTATAAAAAATAAAAAAGTAAAAAATAAAAAAACTGATACGTTTTTACTCTATTTACGTAGAGATTATTTAATTAAGGATATGAATAGATTGTTAATAATTCGAAGAAGGTAAAAAAAAATTGGGATTTTTTGAAGGATTTGTGCAAGAAAAAGGTTATATCGATCCTTGTATTAGTCTGAAAAATATTTTATAATGCATTAAATATTCAAAGAATCACTAACTATATAATCTATACACAGGAAAATGAAAAGAAACATAAAAAAAGGTAATTAAAAAAACAAATAAAATGATATCTAAAGTACATTTTATAATTTTTAAGAACCTTCATCTAATCTAATATGAAATTTGCATGTTTGAAACTTATCTCACTACGTTTGTGTATCAAAAGTTTTCTATGGTGGTATCTTTGCTTAGGCATTTTCTTGATTTCTTTCACAAAAAAATAAATATACGTTTTACCCAATTGTAAATTTTTGGGCTACTTTACCTTTAATTATCTCTCTCTTATTATATAAGGGGTGCTATAATATCCCGAGTTTCTAATTCGTAGCTCGAGAAAATAAAATAGTGAAATTTGGATAAAATTCTAATAGAAGGACTTAAGGTAAAATACTCGGATTTTGTTCTATCTATTTTTAAAGAAATTTGATTTCTCCATTGGATCCAAAATGGTCGAAAAACATACTTTAGCCTATAAGCACACTCTAATTCGATTTCAGACGGAAAATTATAAAATTCTTGAATTTCGTGTTAAGTGGGATCCAAAAATAGTGAATTTTTGTTAGAGCAAGAATTAGAAAAATTTGAACACACCATTAGGTTCGCAACGAAAAATTATAGAGAAAGGAATATTCATTCGTCGATTTTCGAGTCTGAGAAGTCAAGTTGTCGTCAAAAATAAAAATAATGTGAAATTACCCATTTTGCCCTCAAGTCATTATAAAAGAAACCTAATGTTTCTTTTATTTCATTCTCTTTTCTTTCCAAAGACCTAAACTCCTGCCAACTAAACCTCCAAGGGAGTCCTCATTGAGCCTCGACAAAGAAAAGAAAGTCGTTAGCGTCAACAAGCTCTTCATCTCCACGGTCTTTAATTGTGGTCTTTCCGTCCTTCTTCCTCATTCTCCATCAAGAAACAACATGAGAGCTTCGACACACTTTACATGGGGTTTCATATACCTCGAGAAAGGTTCATTCTCCATCATAGAAGGAAGAAAAAGTGCCCTCATCAAGGTATCTGTGGCCATCAGCCATTTCACATAAAAAACAATCTAACCTTAACTTCTATGTTGTCTCTTCACCGTCGAGCAACCATAGAGAACTATACAAGTAGGATGCCTTCCCTTCCACCTTCTAGTTATACTACAACTTCATAGAAAATTCCGTTTATCTATTATATTGTGATTGTTCTTCCAATTTTCGAGTAATTCGTTGAATTCGAACATGTTTGAATGAGTTTGATCATGTCTGCATAGTTATTTTCGATTGATTTTGACTCATTAAATGTTTTTTAAGTTATACAATGTTTTAGAATCAAATCTATAGAGTTTGTTGCTATTTTGGATGATTTTCGATGAACAAAGTTGAAGAATGACGAAACTGTTTTGAACCTCTCGGTTGCTGACGACGCCACCGTCAACCATATATGTCTCCGCCGTCAGACCCAAAAACTTTTAGACATTGAAAAATAGCTTCAGCATTATTCTTCCCACAGCTTGTACACTATTTTCATACCTTTATTTCATTAAAAATATTTAAGAAAATGTCTTCTTTAAGTTCTTTAATGAAATTAAGGTTATACCCCCCATTTAAAAATTTTGGAAATCATTTTGAGATCCAAATCTCATCATATCAAAATGTAATTTTTGATTTCAAGAACAAAATTTAATTTTTGACATTTTCGTCTAATTTTCAAAATGTGATATCTTTTGAATTACTTTGAATTAAGTTATAAAAATTAAATATAGTTAGTTAGTTAATTAGTTAGTTAATTACATTATTTTCTTGTAAAAATTTATTTTAATAGATGCTCAGTCAAAAAATTTTATTTCATAAATAAAATCAATTATTATTTAACAAAGAAAAAAAAATCTCAATTTTTTTAAATATCAGACGAGTCATCTCGAAACTCAAATGATTCAATGTGATGAGTGATATAGAATTCAGATTCAACTAACTTTGTTTGTAAGCCATTGTTTTAAATTATTTTCACCAGAAAACACATTGACTACAGATCCTGAATTTATTTTCTTCAAAGAAAATGACTAAAGAAGAGAAAAAATCTAAAAGCCCAAAAACTAACTCTATGCCCCACTCCATGTAACAACTACTATTGAATGTTTTTTGAAAAATTTATATGTCAAACAAAATTATCTCCCATTGTGTTTTGGTGTTTCTACATTTCTGTTAGACTCAACAAAAATAAAATAAATACAAAATTGTCCACCATCGTCATCGATCATCACTTTGCTTTGCTCTGCCTTTGCGATGTCTTTTAGTCCCACCATTGCTTCTGAATCTATCACTAGATAGATCCCTTTCATTAATACCCATATATACAGCACTGACTTCTTGACCAAACAATTTAAATGTTGTACGGAGAGGTACACGATGCCTATAATACTCCATCCCAAAGTGTTTTTCCATAGATTGTTGTGATCCAAGTTTATAAATCAGAATTATATCTTCAAATCGCAATCGATGATGTTTGACGAATGCTTTCCACCCCGTCGTTAACAAAAAGCTACTGCTTTTTGGCACGTATTCATACTTCATTACCCATAATCTGTTTTCATTATCGGTAAAATTTATTCTTTCTTTCTTATATTCTTTTTTATTTTGAGACGATGCATTCTCATTCTCATTCGTATCTTTGCTTATTACTAGAGAAGGAAAGTGGAGTTCAGCGAATCTCCGAGTGATGAGAAGTCTATTTAAGTCACCAACATCACTTGGGGTTAAGACCTTTTCAAAGATTAACTCTTTTTGGTTTGCTTCTAAGGCATTGGTCGAGCCCGAGGGCCTATCTTGATTGATCGACGATGCTACAAGTGTTGATGAGGAAATTGAAGTATCACTTTTGATGCCATTGTTCAATCTTGAAGGTTGTTTACCGACAATTGATGATACTCCGACCTTAGATTTTATTTTCATCTTCTTCTTCTTTATCCTCGATTCCCTAAGATAATTTATGAAATAGTGAGCCATATAAGTGTACAATAATTAATAACAACAAAGCTTTATAGAGAAAATCAAGTTACAAAGAACAATTGGTTATATATTTGTTTTAATACATCAAGTTTATTGAGATTTTGTAAATCAAATTGGGTTTGGTCGTCAGGCTCTCTATTCAAATTCAATTGTTATGAGATCGGAACTGGATTTTAATATTAAGATTCGATAAAAACCAAAACCATTAAGAGCCTGATGCCAAACTTATTGGATCAATTTTGGATCATATTGGTACAAATCAACTCTGATCCCATCCGAACCGGCCATTGACAGCCCTACACTTTGTAGTACACATGGTTTTAAAACTCGTTTTAACATCTTGTCTCCGACGAGATATCCGATTTATTTGAGTTGTCTTGGACAAGATTTAAAAAAAAATGCCTTAGAATTAGAACAACCCATGCCTTTGAGACAATTTGTCAACTCGTCTCGTTGGTGGACGATACCGAGACAACTCGAATGAGTTGGCTCAGTCTCAGACAAGATTTAAAACCCTGGTTAAGCCTCTTTCGTCATCAAACGAATGGTTGAGATGGGAAAATACTTGTCAAGATTAAGTGAAGTGTATCCCTAGAAAACTAGAATCTCATCCTGTTTTTGTCTATTAGTTTATTGTTGAATCTGAAAACTCGTTTGAGGTTAGAAAAAGCCCATTAATTAAAAATAAAATAAAACAATACCTTTGGCTTTGGGATTTGGATTTTGGATTTTTAACCTCATTATCTCCATCTATTCTCGAAAGTACCCTTCCTTTCGTCTTTCTGTTGAGTTCTTCTTTTTCCGTAAGAATCTCTTCTTCAATTACCTTTTCTTCTTCTTCTTCTACTAATATTAATCTCTGTCGACCCAAATTATTGTTTTTTATTATTACTTCATCTTTTGAGCTTAAAACCTTTATTTCTGATCCTGGATTTGATGATGAAATAGGATGAATTGAGACCGTACGATTCGAACACAATCTTCGAACAAAAGAAATATGTAGTTGTTTCTGATCTCTAGTGGACTTCTCTGTATGATTCGAACACAATCTTGTATGATTCCCAAGAAATTCTTCCATGACTTGCCGTGAAAAATTCAAAGTTTCTTTTAAATTTCCAGACTTCCAAGGTGTGAAAGCAGAGTTCTTGGATGGAAACATCGTCGCCATCACCTCTAGAGAGAAAGAGAGAGAGTAAAAAAATTAGGAGTTTTGAAGTTAATTTATAACAAACAATAGAAGAGCGAGAGAGTTTAATCATAGTTTTCCTCTAACTTTAATCACAGTTTTTTTCTAAGTAGTAAGACTAAGGTTTCCCGAATAGGAAACCTTGTTTGAATTGGAATCTTTAGGACTAACCTGCAATCTCAGCTATTTGCTTTACAAGTAATCTTCAATCTCAGCCGTTGGTTATCTGTTTGTGTCTTAAGTGTAATTTTCCTCTATGTTATGGTACTTAAGAAAGTGAGATATTTCTGTGTCACATAGAACTATTGAAGATGATGCGCCATAGTTATTATCAGCATCCGATTAGGATTCTGTCAACTTTTGATAAATTAGATTTTGAACCCCTACACCTCAATTTGACTATAGCACCTCCAATTTTTTAACATGTATCTCGAGAAAATTTATAGGTCAACAAATAGGAGAAAAAATTTTAAGTTGGAATTTTTCGAAATCGATTACACTATTATATTTGCACCGAAAAAATAATCGAAATAGACTATAAGATCGTGAAAATCAGGATTTGGGAAATAGACTTCTAATTAAAATAAAATAAATCAAATAATGACTATTATGCCCTTCTAACACTATAAATACTAGGACCCACGAATTCATTCAAATTACTAATTTTTGAATAGAATTGAATCCATTCAAATTAAGCATTGTAATCTTATAATCTCGTCTGTTACATCCTACTAAATGCTGGTGAAGAGTCTATTTAACCATGTCAATTATATTAAACATTGTTTCATTATTTCAAATGTTTATTTCTCATCACACATAATAAAATTTACTAATTTCTTAAAAAATATAAAATTCTAATTCTAATTTATAAATATAAGTCATTGTACCCAAATTTTAAATCTCATAAAAATTTACTCTTTCAACTATTATCATTTTTACAGGGCTTTAACCTACTGCAGTGGCTTCCATTTGATTTTGCCTACACTCCGTTGAAGTTCACTACCAATAACAATAGATTATAAGCTCTCAAGGCTTGGGGCTTCCATTTCTACAATTCCTTGGTGCTTTTGGTACCATAGCAACATAATATTTTTTTTTTTTTTTTGTTTTTTTGCCATGGTTGTTACAAAGAAAATTGAGATTTGAGATTAAAGCATTGACCATATTTATCAAAATAAAAAAAAAATTAGAATGTAGAATATGGAAAATGATTGAATTATACTTATATGCATATCCCACCAAAGCATTAACCATATTTACCAAAATAAAAAAATTAGAAAGTAGAAGATGGAAAATGATTGAAGTATACTTATATGTATATCCCACCAAAGCTCAAATCATACAAGTGAGACTAGCTGTTAAGTGCTTAATGGTGTGTATTTTTTCATTATTTTATAGAATACTTAACTAAATTTTCTAACCTAGAGTTATGATTTTTATTATGAAACCATGTATAATAGTTAATTCATCATTAATAATATTTTATTGATTAAATTACATATATTTTTACGAATTTCGAGGGTCTAATTATATCTCTATTTTTTGTAGAAAAAATATATGAAAATTGAATAATCAAGCAATGGAGGCTAAAGTCAAAGTCAAAATCAAAGCATAATTCAAGAGATATGATGGTCTCAGATTGATATAATTAAGTTTTCTTTCATTCTAAATCTATCATGTCATATCATTTTATCTATAAATTTTGACCTACTTATCAAATTAAGGCAATGACAATGGGGTTAAAAAATTAATTTAAAGAAGAATAATTTTATGTCTAATAAAGAAAGGCTAATTTAGATTTTATCTTGGTCAAAAATGCGTAAAAAGTCAAATTCTCCAAATCTATCACGTTTTACTATTATGGACATAACTTTTAGCTCGATTACTAAAATAAAAAAAAAATTAGTGGGGTTGGAACCCTAATTGAGAGGAGAAGATATTTATAAGTCACAAAAAAAAGTCTATTTAGACGCTTTAGAGACAAAAACATGCGGCCAAGGCAACCCTAGTTTTTTTTTTTAATAATAAAAAGACCTTAACTCCCTAATTTTGAGGGTGCTCTCTTCGATCCCTTTCTCTTTTCCTAACCCATTTATCTTTCATCTTTAATCTTTTAGCTTTATATTTTATATATTTTTATTTTTACTATAATTTTGGAAGACAATGAAGATTTTGTTCAAGGAGTTCATCAATAATAAAGATAAGTGTTTTGTTAATTTTTGTTATTATGTCTCCATGATCATGCTTGACTAATTTATCATTCTTGTGAGATTGATGAAGTCATATTTAACTAATTAGGTTTAATTCTAATATTTTTATTTTTACAGGTGCTTTTAAAGATTTTTAATTATTTTTTCTTCAACAATCTTGAATCCTAAGTATTTTTCATTATTTCTCCTTATCTACCATGCTTAAATCCGTTACTCTTAGAGTAAAATCCATTATATCGGATGCCCGCCATGATAAAATAGCATTGTGCAATAAATATTTTAAGATAATGAAATTTTGACTAATTAATTAGATCTATTTCATAAGGATTTTTAATGAAAAATATTTCGAGTCAAGATTTTTAGTAGGATTCTTGACTTGAGTTATTTGACAAGAACTTTAGTTTTGGATTAGATTTAATTAGGTTATTTTGGTATATTCATTCTCTCTAGATTTCTTAAATTGTAATTTTTTTTGTTAGCTTTAATTATTTTCGATAAAATTTAGTATTTCTTCAAAATCACACTATTTTCTTTTGATTTTCTAAAATCTGGAATATTAATCCCCTAATCTTCAGTGGAACGAACCTACTTACCAATCTAAAGTATATTTTTAATTTTAATTTTATATTTATTATTGTTCTTTTTAGAGACATCTTTACGCGATGAACACTAGTAGACAACAAAACATATGTATTGCAGTAGTAGTTTAAGCATGTTGTTAGGACCCCTGCATATTATATTATCACAACTTATAAGCAATTTGATACTCTATAGATCAAGTAAAATAGAGTTTCATTAAGGTTATGGGATATGTTTTGCTTTATAGATCAATTCATCATGTTTCTTGTTACTTCAACAAATATTATTTAAAGAGAGTTCATAGTAGGGATTAGAAAATCGTCAAAATTGAGTTGAAACTGATGAATCAATCAGAATCTAATTCAATTAGACTAAGTAGAACTGAATCTACTATTTTAACAGTGATTCCAAGTCAATCCAAAAACACAACTTTAGCTTTGGATAAAGCATAGAGATTTTTTTATTTTTTTTAGTTTGCATCTTTTGCAAATTTAAAGTTCTAGCTATGTGATTAGTTAAAGTTAAAAAGGTTGAATATTGTTGTAGTGTAAACTCTTTTTTATCTTCAAGGAAAAGTATATTTCTTTTCCTTTGTAAAAACCAATTGGCCTAACTCATCCTTGAAAATCGACTTTCTAGGAGAGGGTTACCCCCACTTTATACATTGCATATCCCAACCTAGGCAACCAGGGAATAATGAGCTTGTAGTTGACCCAACAGCTTCTTGGTCTCTACCTCATCTTCCTTGGCCCAAGCTACCCTGGCTTCCGTCCACACTGGTTCAAGCTAAGTCGTTAGGGCAGAGCTGAGGTCAACTTCTAGGTGTTGTTCAAAATTGACTTTGAGGAAGCCCAGCTTGAGGTCTTACTACTTCACCTTCTTTTGGAGGTCCATCAACTCTACGTCCCTTCTCCTTGTAGCTAGCAAGCTCCTATTGAAGATAGGCTTGGGAGCTTGCCAATTTCTTATTCTTGGCCTCAAAGGCTTCATTTGCCTTGGTGAACTAAGCCAAATCCACCTCCATATCCTTTTTGGCCTCCTTAGTGACATGAATAGAAGAGGTTAGCTCGACTTGGAGTAAAGCTAGCTTCTCATTGTATTCCCTGGTGAGGGCAATTGCATGGCCCTAAGTTTCACGCCACTTTAGGAATGCCAAGGATTCGAAGACTAGTAGGAAGTAAGATAAATACAGTAAGAGCAGTATGTTACTTGGTAGAGGCTTTGGGTGAACTTCCCAAAGGCTAGATCAAGATTGGCCCGACTAACAAGCTCCATGTCCTTGGGAGGAATGAAGTAGGTAAGCAGAGATGCAGTAATTATAGGGTCATTCACCCCATTATTTTTGTTGCTGATCAGGCCAATCCCCACTATGAAGTCGGACCGAAAGGTGTTGTTTTCGTACCCACCCTAGAAAAGTGCTTCGTTGCCCATCCAGCTGTAGACACCCCATTTTTGCATCCGCCTGATTAATCAACTCGTCAACTCGATCGCAAGGATTCCCAATGATGGATGTGTATTCCATTGCTTTACTTTGTTACCAGATTTGTTTCAGAAATCCAGATGAGGTATCTCGAACTGACAAAACATTAGAAACCACGCTACGCTAGGAAAATACGACCCCAGAAACATAGAAATCATCACCTTACAGACCAAAAAGAAACTTCACGATGAAAATCACTAAAAATTACCAAATTACCAAAATACCCCTAACTTCAAAACAACCCTAGAGCCTACGTTACGCTTAGGAAAACTCTCTTGAACACATAAAATAACAAATCGGAACCAAATAAATCATTTCACCAATTTTAACAGAATCTGACAAAATTACGAAAATGCCCATCATAAAGTTCATGATCGTTTCACACAAAAAATTTCATAAATGACACAAACCAACATTCTCATTGAATTCCTTACGAAAAACCGATTCTAAAACATCCTAGAACATTAAAAATCGACTTAAAACGTGAAAAGTCCTCTCCGGGGGTAAAACGGTAATTTCACAATTTTCATGATAAAAAATTCCGAAATTAATAAATAAAACATTAAATAATTAAAGTGAAACATTAATGAAATTAATTTAAAATTTTGAATTAAAAAAATCGATCAATCGGGCTCTCAGGCAAAATTGTTGAGGGTTCGTGAGATATTTCTTTAAGGACCCCTCCATTTGGGGGTCCAAAGAATTAAAGAAATAATGGAGGGGCCTTCTCCAAAAATTTAAAGTAAATCAAGCAAGACTGAAGTCAAGGTATTAAAGTCAATCGAGTGAGACTACAGTCAAAATTAAAGTCAATTAAGCAAGACTGAAGTCAAGATATTGAAAGTCAATCAATTAAGACCAAAGTCAAAACATTAAAAGTCAATCAAATAAGACTAAAAGTCATAATAGAGATCTAATTAAATAATAACTCTATCTAATAGAGCTCTAACTTAAAAATAATTCTACCTAAAATAATTTGAATTAAAACACAATTCTACCTAAAACAATTTGAATTAAAACACAATTCTACCTAAAACAAGTCAAACTAAAACACAACTCTAATTAAAAGATCTCTAATTAAACACTAACTCTATCCAAATCAACCCCTAAAAACATCTATAAATAGAGGTGCTCACACCCTATTTTCGTATCAAATAATAAATCCTAAGAGAAGTAGGTCTAGAAGCTCCCTTAGCCCCCCATAAATCCTAGTTTTGGAGCCCCAACTCCTTAACTAACATCCCTCCTTCAATTTTAGTCTAGAAAACACCCAAAAGCCTTCTAAAAACACCCTCAAATCCGCAACGAACTTGAAGAGTTCAGATTCAAAAAACAAGGAGATACCTTACCTCGGAGATCCGAAGTCAAATCCGGAAACAGAACGAAGCAAGGGAGCACGGTACAAGGAGCTCTTTTTGTCAGATCTGAGGGAACCAAGTCCTTGCCATCGGAAAGGTAAATTTTTATTTTTATTTATTTTTTTATCTAGGTTTTAGCAATGTAATTTACTTGGGACTTTAGTAGAGACCGGCTTTGGCCGGGCGAGGTTGGTGCCTAACACCTTCCAACCCCGTAACTTGATCCCCGAATTCAGATTTTTTATGGTAGATTAGTTCTTTTTATCCATGTTAGAGTCAGTATGGTTCCTAGACCACAATAACTAGGTGGCGACTCCCAAACCTCAAGGGTCAAAAGCGGATCCGCGCACCCCGCGGATCGAGGGCACTTTCACCAGCGGAAGGCTAGGTCTTTAAGGGGGGTCTTGTAGTCACCAAGGCCTTCTTGTTCTAGATCTTTTAAGATAGAAAATGGGTTTTTCCTTCTAAGCTTGCGCTTCTTGCACTGTTGAAGTTGAGGGGCAGGGTTGACCTCCCTATTGGTATTGAAGCTCTGTACTACTTGGGCAAGAGCCCCTTCAGACAGCTCAACAATAGCCTGATCAACATGAACCAATGCTAGTTGCTCAGCCCAATAGCCTGTGTGTAGACACCCCATTTTTGCATTCGCCTGATTAATTAACTCGTCAACCAGATTGCAACGCAATGATGGATGATTATTCCAATGCTTTATTTGTTATCAGATATGTTTCAGAAATTTAGATGAGGTATCTCAAACTAACGAAACTATAGAAACCACGCTACGCTAGAAAAATATAACCCAAAAAATATAGAAATCATCATCTTGCAGACAAAAAGAAGTTTCACGATAAAAATCACTAAAGAATTACCAAATTATCAAAATACCCCTAACCTCAAAACATCTCTAAAGCCTACATTACGTTTAGGAAAACTCATTTGAATATATAAAACAATAAATCGAAACCAAATAAATCATTTCGTCAATTTTCACAAAATTTGACAAAATTACAAAAATGCCCCTCATAAAGTTCACGACCATTTCGTACAAAAAATTTCATAAATGACACAAACCAATATTCCCATCGAATTCCTTACGAAAATTCGATTCCAAAACATCCTAGAATATCGAAAATCGATTTAAAACGCAAAAAGTCATCTCCGAGGGCAAAACGATAATTTTACAATTTTAATAACTAAAAATTCTGAAATTAATAATTAAAACATTAATTAATGTAAATTAAAATCCTAATTAAAATTAAAATTAAAATCAATCAAGTAAAACTCAAGTCAAAATCTTAAAGTCAATCAAGTAAGATTCAAGTCAAAATCCTAAAGTCAAGTCAATCAGGTGAGAATAAAAGTCAAAACCCTAATAGAATTCTAATTAAACATTAAATCTATTTAAAATAATTCTAATTAAATAATAACTCTACCTAAAACAATTATAATTAAACAATAACTCTATTTAAAATAATTCTAATTAAACAATAACTCCATTTAAAAGAATTCTAATTAAACACAAACTCTATCTAAAAAGCACTTAAAAAAATCTATAAATAGGGATCCCTACAACCTATTTTCGTATTAAAAAATAAACCCTAAAAAAGTAAGTCAGAAAGCTTCCCTAACCTCCCATAAATCCTAATTTTGAAGTCTTAACTCCTTACTTAACATCCATACCTCAACTTTAGCTCAAAAAAATACCTAGAAGCCCTTCAAAAACACCTAGAAATCCATAAACAAATCAGAAAAATTTAAATCTAAGAAGGAGGTACTTCGCCTTGGAGGTCTGAAACGAATCCAGTGACAGAACGAAACGAGGAGTACTGTACAAGAAACTATTTTATCAGATCTGAGGGAACAAAACCGTTGCATTCGAAAAAGGTAATTTTTATTATTATTATTATTATTTAGGTCTTCTTAGCAATCTAGTTTTATTTGAAAATTAGTAGAGACCGGCGTTTGCCGGGCGGGATTGGTGCCTAACACCTTCCAACCTCGTAATGTGATTCCCGGACTCAGTATTTTTAGTAGATTAGTTATTTTTTTATCCGTTTTGAGTCAATGTTCGGTTCCAAGACCGTAATAACTAGGTGGCGACTTCCAAACCTCAAAAATCAAAAGCGGATCCGCGCACCCCGTGGATCGAAGGCGATTTCAATAGCTATTCCACTAGGGACTATTGAGGATCAGACTTGAACATCTCCCAAGTATGAGAGCATTGCCAAAACGACCTAGTTTTTTTTTTATTTAGTTTATTTTATTTGTTTATTTTTATTGTGGCTTGATTGTGGATCATTTATGTGGATTTTGGGTATTGTTTTATTTATTTATTTATTTTTTATTTTTTTATTCAATTAAGGGTCACTTTTTGATGATCCTTAAATAATAAAAGATTCAAATTGACATATGAATTAAGGATGGGATGATATTAGCAGTAAAAGTTTGAATATCATATTCTTAGATGCTTAGTTTTTGTGGTCCCAATCAAAGGGTTGGAAACTCTAAAACAATCTAAGATTTTTCAAAAAAAATAATGAGGCAAAATAGATTGATGTTGTTGGGCATACGATTGATGAGATATGAGGTGATGTTAGTCTTTTTATTATTTAAAAAAAAAAAAACTTTAAAAAGAAAAAGAAAACGTTTTTAAAAAAAATTGAAAAAAAAAGTTGAAAAAAAAAACGAACAAATGTTTTTTTTTAATTTTAAAAAAACATTAAAAAAAAAACGTTAAAAAAAATGTTTTTAAAAAAACCGTTTAAAATAAATAAATAAATAAATAAATAAATAAATAAATAAAACGTTTAAAAAAATGATTAAAGATTAAAGATTAAAAATGAAAAAAAAAATCGTTTAAAAAACAAAAACAACGTTTAAAAAAATAAAATAAAATAAAAAAGCATTTTTAAATAAAAACAATAAAAAAAACGTTTAAAAAGTTTTAAAAAGAAAACGTTTAAAAAAAATTTAAAAATTTAAAAAAATGTTAAAAATTTAAAAATTTTAAAAAATAAAAAAAAAATGTTTAAAAAGTTAAAAAAAAACATTAAAAAAAACGTTTAAAAAAACAAGAAAAAAACGTTTAAAAAAAATTATAAAAAAAAATTTATTAAAAAAAAAAGTTTAAAAAATAAATAAAAAAACCGTTAAAAAAAAACGTTAAATTTTTTTAAATGTTTAAAAAGTTAAAAAAAATAAATAAAAATAAAAAAATGTTAAAAAAAATGTTTTAAAAAAAATAAAAAAAATAAGGAAAAACGTTTTAAAAAAAAAATAAATAAAAAGTTAAAAAAAACATTAAAAAAAACATTTTTTAAAAAAATTGAAAAAAAAAAAAGTTTTCTTTGTTTCAAATTTTTTATTTTAAACAATATTCGATTTTTCTCTTAAAAAAAAGGAACAATTTTTTTTTAAAACTAAATTCAGTTTTTCTTTATTAAAAAAAAAAAAAAAAATTCATAACTCCCTATCTCCAATAATTATCATTCCATACTTTGTTCAATATTCTTTTGAATCTCAATTCGGTTAGGATCACCCAAAATAATCCTTGATTGGACCATAAAAAAAAATATTTTTAGTTTGGACTAAGAATTGTATGCTTGTTCAAACAATCGAATCCGATGATTAGTCATTGTGTTGAATGCCTATCTAATATTGCCATGATCTTGCTATATGTGCTTATTTTTTATCTTAATGATGTGATTGGATTGGTATATATTCATGTGGTATCAATACTATGATGTAATGTTCAGGCCTATGGGCCCATTTGTTTGAAAAACGCCCCGGGTACACTCCACCCTGTTTTACACACACCACTGGCACGTTTATTACTTTGCACTCTTGCATGTCCCATATAGCCAAGGTAGCACTAGTGCGTGGCCCGGTCTTTTCGGAGATGCGACGTCATTCATGAAAACCACAACTTCAGTCACGTACCTTAGGGTATATAAAACTGGGGCATAAGTACCGTTTGATCAGGTGACTCTGAAAGGTATATCGATGCACTCAGGCTGGAGTGACCTGAGCCTTTGACCTATTGTAAACCGTACAGTCACATGTCCCAATTGCCAACATAGTACTAGTATATGGTCGGTCCCCTCGTGGGATGTCAAACCATTTATGAAAACTACAATTATTGACTCATACCCATAGGTATATATCAAAGATAATATAAGTACATCAATTACATTTTTTTTATTAAAACCAGTGCTTAAGCAAGATCCTGCTCCGATGTACTACAGTACTAGGAGGATAGACTACGTCTATTCTAGAAAAGAGGTGATTTAAGAGTGTCTTTGCTTAAGCATCGCGCGCCACCTCTGATCCGGGGATTAAATTGGCTGCTTTTGACTTTAGAGAAGTGGGTTGGAATTTTAGATTATCACCTATACGGTATATCAAACCAAGTCACTACGTACCGTCTAATTAAGTATGCTCAAGAGGTATATAGGTGCACTTGAGCAAGAGTGACCAGATAAATTGCATTGCACGTAGTAAATTTAGAGTCTAGGAACCTTTCTATAGGTCATGACCCGAACCGACTATGGGTGTTCCCGGGTTGCTCTAATCAATCCAACCAATAGGTAAGTGGGTGGACCGATCCAGACCGTTCAAACTAGACCCACAATATTGATCTGACCCAATGTGTGAAATGTAAATCAATTGGCCCAATCAATAAATGGATCAAATTGATCAATATCAAACCGGTTGGATCAATTGGTTTTACTTTCAAAGATTCAGACTATTTTATACTAAAAAAATTTGATCTTAGGGTCAAATTAATTTATTTTATCAAAGGTTCTATCCTAATCAAGGGTAGACCCGTGACTAATCTTTCTCACATTCTTGGTCAATATAGATTTATAGTGTACTTGGATTCGATATTTCCCACCAGAGGGTTAATTTATATCAAAATTTTAATCATGTGGTTAAGAGTCAAACCTTCATAATCGATGGTTAATCTTAGGTGCCCCTAAACTTTCTAAACCCTCATCTGTGTCATTTTAGGTCCTTCAAAAGAGTCGTCTAGTCAAAGTACTAATATCAAATCCAAGTAGTCCATCCACCTAAAAGGACCTCTCTTTGTAGATAATTTTCCCTAGTTTTCTTTAAGTTTCAATCCAGTTTTCGTTAGTCTTTAAATCCAGTTAGTTGTTTCAGTTACGTTAGTCTTTATTCAACTTTCAAGTTTTAGTCGAGTTTGTCAATCTATATTTTTCAATTCCAATAAAATATAGAAGCTTCTAATTATCATGCGTGTAATAATGATTTGAACATAATATCTAACATGAGAATTGACTTAGAGCTCACTAATCAAACATAATAAATATTGGAATTAAATAGTACACTCCAAAAGTGCAAATTGGTGATACATTATCCTCAGGGGAATATGAGAAAATAATAAATTTACTTGAGAAATTCAACAATATTCCTGTATGGTCTCATCAGAATAGATTGCACCAGAATAAATCAAGACATAAAGTCGAAGGTGAACTTCAAAGTCGAAGTTTATCGATCAAGAATGATGTAGATGAAACCATCGACAAAGATGCTAAGACCTACAATAAGGGATCCCTCGTGTTTTTAACTCGAGAGAAAGAGTTCTCATTCACAAAAGAATGAAAGATTTTCTGGAAGTTCTAGAAAAGTTGAACAGTTAAATACAAAGAACTCAATCACACTCAATTTCGTAGAAGAAGATTTAAGATTACTCTTTCTCAGAAGAAGATTGAAGATTTCTCATTCACAAAAGAAGACCTTACTCGATAGAGCCATCAAGACATCAAGTTCCTAAAACCTTGACCAAATCAAGTAGTATTTTACCAAAGGAGGCCTTCTTTGATCGAACTATGTTCTTGTCTTACCAAGAAAAAGATAACCTTCTTTAACCCCTCGCAGTCTTTAAAAAAAAAGAATCAATAGCCTCTTCTTTCTAAATCACACTGACCAACCTAGGAAGGGAATCTTAGTATGAACTACGTTTTGACCTGATCTCAAAAGAAAAAAAGAAATATTTAGGGTACGTAAGCAACCTGAGAAGTTACTTTAAGCCTGATCACGCAAAGAATGAGTGTATTCTCTTAAGAAAAGTGTTATCTAAAAGGAAAATCCCCTATTGAAAGGTTTAAAAGAAAAGAATGTCAAACTACGAGCACTAGAAAAAAGAATCAAAAGAATTGATAAAATGAAAAAAATGTCTAATTAGGGACATTTAGAAAAAATCAAAATAATTGACTAGAAAAAAGAGAATATCAAACTAGGGGCATTTTGGGAAGTTGAGCCTTTTACCCTTTATTTCTAAACCATGTCCTAAGCCCACTTATTAAATCTTCTTGAATGCTAATTAACTTGATTAAGGTATAGGGAACCAAGAAGATGTCGAGTTGTATATTCAAGATCATTGAGAAAAAAAGAAGTCCACTAAGTCGAAAATCCAAAAGGGCGACTTTGGCAAAAGTTATGGCATAACCATAAAAAAAAGGCCTGCTAGGTTAAAAACTTAAAAAAGTGACCTAGGCAAAAATCAAGGAATCATCAGAAAAAGAAAAATAAAATCCGTTAGATTGAAAACCTGAAGAGGCGATCTCGATAAAAATTAGGACATCATCAAATTAGAGAAAATGTCTCATCAAAAAAAAATTCAGAAAGAAACTTGTGCAGAAACTAGGAAATGCAGAACCATTCAAGTCACAATATTCGATGAAAACAATGTTGAAGTTGAAGAAACTCAAAAACCATTTTGAACATTGTACAATATTCAAGAGTATGTTTACTTGTTTAAGTGTTCGCCAAAAGAAAATATAGAACCATCGACCACTTCGAAGAAAAAGATTTTCTATTCCAATAATTATTAATATTTTAAGTTCAGCTTAAACATTTCTCAAAAGAAAATGATCAAATTTCTTATTGCACATATGATAATCTTAAGAGTCTTATTCTTCTGTCTGTTATATATCAGAGCCCATAGCTACTCATATAATCTATTCCATCAGTCTCGTAGTCAAGTTCCAGTTAAAGCCAACCTTGAAACTATGGGCATTTTTGAAAGTCATTTAATTCCAAAGTTTTGTTCTTAATCACATGATAAAAAGGAAAATCTTACTTAAAAGTCTGATGAAGTTCCATGATAATTATGAATCCAGATGCATGATAAGCTAATAAAGACTCGATCTTTCAAATTTTAAGCTCGATTTTGAATCATAGAATGAATTAATAGGATTGTTTAAGTTCCTATAAATCTAAGTCTGAGAAACGTGGCTTAGTAAGTTCGAGTTCTGATGAGACTATCGTTGTTCTTCTCACCGGAGTTAATAATAATCTTAGTTTTACCTTACTTGTGGGGCAAGTAGGGGATCGAACCCAAGAGAAAGGAGGAATAGAGCTAAGCTAAGAAGATAAAATTCAAATTAACTAAAAGGAATTAAAACTGTTTTTCTTTGTATTTTTGAACTTATAAGAAGATGTAAAATTGCTAGAAAATAAACTAAAGTAAATGAAATTAAAAGCAAGTAAACTTATGAATTAAAACACCATTGGAGGTGGATCTACCTAAAACATGTTAATGAGCAATTTCTAGTCTCTAGCCTTTTTATAACTCAATCATAAGGGCTTGGTGTTAGCTCCTTAGATCGGAAAGTTTTGCAATTAAAATGAAATAAAGGAACAAAAACAAAGTAGAATTTCTTGAGAACTTCTTACTACAAATTATCTAATTTAAGCATACTTTATCTTGATCTAATCTAAGCATAAAGTATCTATATTAAGAATAAAATGTGCAAGAAACTTAAAGAGAATTCATAAGCATTTTAAATAAAAAAAAGGCATAAAATTAGAAATAACACAAGAACTTGCTCTAGGCTTTTCCACTCTCCAATGGAGGGGAACTTAGCCTAATGTCATTGCAAGAGAGGGAAGACAAGAGATGAAAGAACTTTTCTTCATTTCATGGAGAAAATTACAACTTCTTCTTCTTCTACTTCTTACAAGACTAGTTAACCAAAAGAAAATAACTAGAAAATGAAAATACAAAAAATAAGAGAATAGGCAAAGAGCCTTAGATTAAAGGAGTCTTGGATAAGAGAACCAAGATGGGACCCTTTCTCTAGAAATGAAGGCTCTATTTATAGAGAAAAATGTGTGTAGAAGAGTCTAAAAGTAGCCTCCACTTTTCTTTGCACAAAAAGACAAAAGAGGAGAATATGAGTTAAGGATTAGGGCATTCCAAAGGATTAGGGCATTCCAAAGTGTTAGGGCATTCCAAAGTGGGCCCAAATGCTTTTGCCTTGAGATTTTGATTCCAAATTGTTGATTTTCTGCACAAGAAACACACGTAATTAGATTTATCTAGTAAATGAAATTATTTATATATAATTAAGCCTAATTAACATGCAACGTGGTGGTTTGAGGCTTATCATGATTATTATCCTAATATAGAGAAATAGGTACAAAAATCAAGATAAATATCCGGAAAATGTGCTTATAATTGAGTGTTTGGAGACACTCATCACACCCCCAAACTTACTTTTTTCTAGTCCCTAGAAAATAAAACTGCCACTTTCGCAGGCACCTCGACTGCATTTAGCGAATGCAGCAAGCCCTTGAACCGCTAGGTTACCCCTAGTGGACGAGTTTGACTCGTGAGGGTTTGCAGAAAATATACCCACAAAATTTGAAAACAACTTTGAAGTAAAAATAGTCAAAATCAAAACTTATATTGAAAAGCACAAGTCTTTTTTTTTTTTTATTTTGTCAATCAATTAGAAGTACTGCTTGGTATAGAGTCCCAACCCTTATTTCTCTACGACAAAACTTAGACTTAAATTGACCTTTGAGCGATAGTGATTCTAACTTAGAAATTTAAGAGATTCGATTTCTCAAAATGAGTTTCAACCTTCTAACTACTCAAGAATAACTGGAGTAACTTAGGGTTTAATTCTAAACTTAGCATCCTGTCTGGGGTAGTGAGAAGTGTGGATATTCACTTTAATACCTCTAAGGGGCTTTATCTGTGATATTCCAGTATACTCACATTTTTACACTTGATGGCTTTCACCCTACTAAAACTTTACATAAACTTTTGGATCTTTAACTTTTTCTCTTTTTTTTTTTTTTTTTTTTTTTTTATATTACTTCTTCACTATTTTTCTAAGAAAAGTAGGCAGCCCTTTTCAAGGTACCCAGTCTAATTCAATGGTTGCTGTACAAGGTGTATACAATCCAGTTCTGTTTTTCTTCTAATCAACCAACCAATTGAACAAGGAAGTCAAAGTTCATCAAACCTAGTTTTTCCTTAAACTCTAGGTAGAAAGAAGGTAACAAGCTCTTTTAATACAATCTAGACTCTTGGTAACCTTATTAGAAGTGACTATAAACCAAAAGATAACTTTGCTCTAATTTTTGCCTAAGAGAAACATAAATGGGGACTCCAGATCATAGCTTCCAATGAAAGACTGATTAAATATTTTCACTAAGTGCTTAAAAGATACAAGCTAAGACTTTGAGAAAAATACAACAAAGTTGCCAACCAAATATTTTTCAATTTTTTTTTTTTTTTTGTATAAAAGAAGAAAATAATAAGTGGAAATCCAACCCATACACCCCCAAACTTAAACATTATATTGTCCTCAATATTTCAACAAATACATGCAAAGGTAAAATTGAAATTGACAAAATGAAATGAAGTGGGTTAGATAGCACCTGAGAAAGACCTTATAGTCCTGTTGATATTTAACACAATGTCCCTTGAAGTGCATGGATTGCCTCCCAGAAGCGCTAAGTTTAACGTCTTTAGCTAGACGAAAACATAGTTAATTTTGATAGACGGGATCATCGAGAAAAAGAACTTCCTCCTGCGGAACATACTCGAGAAACGGTTTGAGACGTTGGCCATTCACTTTGAAAGTGGATCCGTCCTTAGGATTAAGGACTTCAACAGCACCATGGGGGTAAACTGTTTGGATAATATATGGGCCAGTCCATCGAGACTTAAGTTTTCCAGGAAAAAGGTGGAGTCTATTATCATACAACAAAACTTTTTGATTAGGAATGAAATTCCTCCTAAGAATGTGCCTATCGTGAAAGAATTTGGTACGCTCTTTGTACCTTTTGGCACAATCATACGAGTCATTTCTAATCTCTTCTAACTCGTCTAGTTGTAACTTTCGCTTCTCACCGGCTTTATCAAAATCAAAGTTGAGGCGTTTGATCGCCCAATATGCACGATGTTCTAGTTCTACAGGGAGATGGCAGGCCTTGCCAAAAACTAACCGGTAGGGAGACATCCCTATGGGTGTCTTGAATGCAGTCCTATAGGCCCAGAGTGAATCACTCAATCTCAAAGACCAATCTTTCCTTGAAGGATTGACTGTTTTTTCTAAGATAGTCTTTATTTCCCTGTTAGAAATCTCCACTTGTCCACTTGTTTGTGGGTGGTAAGGTGTGGCAACCTTATGCGTTATGAGGTATTTCTTCATCAACGCAGCAAAGATCTTGTTGCAAAAATGCGAGCCACCATCACTTATGATAGCTCGCGGAGTACCAAATCTTGAAAAAATCGTCTCCTTGATGAATTTTATCACAACCTTGTGATCGTTAGTTCTACATGCCACAGCTTCGACCCATTTTGACACATAGTCAACGGCAACTAGGATGTATTGATAACCCTGGGAGATAGGAAAAGGTCCCATGAAGTCTATACCCCACACGTCAAAAATTTCGATGATCAGTATAGGATTTTGAGGCATTTCATTTCTCTTAGAGATTTTTCCTAATCTCTGACATCTATCACAAGATTTGCTAAACTCGTGGGCATCACGAAAAATACTAGGCCAGAAAAAACCGCATTGTAGGATTTTCATGGCGGTTTTCTTACCACTGAAGTGCCCTCCGCAGGCATGATTATGGCAAAACTCTAGGATACTGACTTGCTCACAGGTTGGAATACAACGTCTAATGATTTGATCAGGACAATACTTAAATAAGTATGGCTCATCCCAGAAATACCATTTTGTTTTTGACAGAAGACGAAGTTTCTCTTGACTAGTCATTTCGATTGGGAATTGACCTGTAACTAGGTAGTTGACAATGTCCGCATACCATGGAACATTGGCTTGAGAGATTTGCATAAGTTGCTCATCGGGAAAGGATTCAGAGATGGGTAAGGATTCCTCGGATGGCTTGTTAACTATCCTAGACAAGTGATCAGCTACGACATTTTCTGCCCCTTTTTTATCTCGGATCTCGAGATCAAACTCTTGTAGAAGTAGAATCCAACGGATTAACCTTGCTTTAGCATCTTTCTTTGATAGAAGGTACTTCAATGCTGCGTGGTCTGTGTAGATCACGACTTTAGATCCTATGAGGTAGGGGCGGAATTTTTCAATGGCATAGACCACTGCTAGCATTTCCTTCTCTGTTGTAGAGTAATTAAGCTGAGCATCGTTTAGGGTTTTACTAGCATATTGGATAACATGAGGTTGTTTTTCAATTCGCTGACCCAAAACAGCGCCTATTGCATAATCTGAAGCGTCGCACATAACTTCGAATGGAATGCTCCAGTTTGGAGGTTGAATAATGGGTGCCGAGGTTAACTCGGACTTGAGCTTGTTGAACGCAGAGAGACATGACTCTGAAAAGTCGAAAGGAACATCCTTTCCCAATAGCTCACATAAAGGCTTCGAGATTTTCCCGAAATCTTTAATGAATCTACGATAAAAACCCGCATGGCCTAGGAATGACCTAATTTCTTTGACCGTTCTAGGAGGTGGTAATTTTTCAATTAGACCTACCTTTGCCTTATCTACCTCAATCCCTTTAGAAGAAACAATGTGCCCTACACAATCCCCGATGTTACCATGAAATGGCATTTTTCCCAATTGAGGACTAGATTGACCTCTTTGCAACGTTGAAGGACCAAAGTCAAGTGATCGAGACATTCCTCAAAACTTGGTCCGAAAATTGAAAAATCGTCCATGAACACTTCGAGATATCTTTCTAGCATGTCGGAAAATATACTCATCATGCACCGTTGAAAAGTAGCGGGTGCATTGCATAATCCAAAAGGCATGCGACGATACGCGAAAGTTCCAAAGGGACAGGTGAACGTTGTTTTCTCTTGATCGATTGGAGCAACAGGTATCTGGTTGTACCCGGAATAACCATCTAAGAAGCAATAGTAAGAATGTCCTGCCAGACGCTCTAACATTTGATCAATGAAAGGTAAGGGAAAATGATCCTTAGGAGTCATCGAGTTGAGTTTCCTATAGTCAATACACACTCTCCATCCATTTTGGACTCGAGTGGGGATTAATTCATTGTCTTGGTTCACTACCACAGTGATACCAGATTTCTTAGGAACTACTTGTATAGGACTCACCCAACGACTGTCAGAGATAGGATAGATAATACCCGCATCTAGCAATTTCATCACTTCCATCCGAACCACGTCTTTCATGACAGGATTTAGTCGTCTCTGAGGTTCTAAGGAAGGTTTAGCAAAATCCTCTAAACGAATGTGGTGCATCACCACAGATGGACTAATTCCCTTGATGTCAGCTATGCTCCAACCAATAGCTTCTTGATGTTCCCTTAATACTCCTAACAACTTTCCCTCTTGGACTTCATTGAGGTGAGAGGAAATGATCACAGGCAAGGTTTGATTCTTGCCAAGAAATGCATATCTCAAGGTCTCTGGAAGAGACTTGAGTTCCAATTTTGGAGGCTCGACATGAGAAGGAACAAGATTGGATGTGCGTACAGGAAGACTTTCAGCTTTTGCGTGCCACCGCACAGAATCTAAGAGTGGAACGGATTCAAGCAAAGCATTGACTTCGCTTATAGACTCTTCTACGTCCAAGTCAAGGCCAAAGTGAGCCAAACATTTCGTTAGGGGATCAGAGTACCCTAATTCTTGATACGTTTGATTGACTAGCGTATCTATCATGTTCACTTCCTCCATACCATCATCTACATCAATTCCTTGGAAATTGTGGAAGACGTTCAGTTTCACTTTCATATCCCCAAATGCTAAAGTCATAATTCCGTTTCTACAACGAATGACTGCGTCAGACGTGGCTAAGAATGGACGTCCTAAGATGATAGGAATATGACTGTTCGAATTGATGACTGGCTCTGTGTCTAAGACAACAAAGTCAACAGGAAAATAGAAATCTTTGACTTTAACTATCACGTCCTCAACTATACCCTTTGGAATTTTTATGGACCTATCGGCTAGACTCAACGTGATATCTGTGGGTTTCAAAACCCCCAAACCTAATTGTTTATAAACCGAATATGGTAAAAGGTTCACACTGGCCCCTAAGTCTAAGAGACATTTTTCGACCACTTGATTTCCAATATGAATAGAAATTGTCGGACATCCAGGATCCTTAAATTTTGGTGCAATCGTTTGTTGGATGAGTGACGAAGCTTGGGCTGCCATAATAGCTTCCCGAGGAAATGGTGTTTTCCTTTTAGCTGTGGTCAAATCCTTTAAGAATTTCGCATAAGAAGGTATCTGCTTAATGGCATCTAGGAATGGGATATTGATATGCACATTTTGGAAGACTTCTAAGACACCCTCAAACTGCTTACCTTTTTTAGAATCTCTAAGGCGATGGGGAAATGGAGCTTTTGGAATTGGCAAAATGATAGGAGGATTTTCCAAATCTTTCTTCTTCTCTGTTGGAGACTCTATGGCTTCTTTTTGAACTTTGTCCTTTTCTAAGACCTTTTCTCCCGTGTCAATAGGTTGGACCTTGTTGTCCACCTTCTTTCCCGAACGCAAGGTGTGGATAGCCTGGACTGAGTCTTGTGGAGCTCCAGAATGGCTTCCTACTTCGTATTGACCTTTTGATCCGTTTGGAATCAAAGGTTGACCTCTAGGGTTAGGGATAGTCTGACTAGGAAATTGACCTTTCTCTCTCCCACTCAAGGAAAGAGCTAACTGCCCCAACTGAACTTCCATCTTAGCTATGGATTGCGCAGTGACCTGGTTAATCTGAGTTTGATTTTGATGGGTTTGCTGTTGAGTTTGGATGAACTGCTGTTGCTGCCTCATCAACTCGGCAATCATAGATTCTAAGGACGACTGTTGTTGGGCAGGCTGCTGGTAATTGGTCATGGGATCTGGTATGATGGCTCTGCAATCGGTAGATTGTTGGGGTTGATAAGGGACTTGAGGAACAATGGCTTGGTTTGTGGAAGAACCAGATTGCCTAGGAAAACTCCTATTGTAACCTGACGGACCACTAGATTGAATAGGTTCGTTCTGTCTGTATGAGAAATTAGGATGGAAACCTATTATCTGGGTGATACGTTTGGCTAAAAGAGTTTGGAGTTGGCTTCTTAAAAGCACTATAGCCATTAATCGCATTTGCTTGTTCAGCTTTGATTTGAGGCAAGGTGGGACAACACTCGACCAAATGGTCGTTGCCGTCGCATATGACACACAAAGAACTCGGTTCGACAGTCACTTGCGAAATTGTACGAGGGTCTAGGTGAGGTTTGGATGCTGAGATGGCAAAGGCATCTAACTTCTTCGTGAGATTATTCATCCCACTACTAGACTACACATGACATTTTTGAGATCAGGGTCTGCCTTCATCTCATACATGCCTGTCTTCCTAACCGGATCGTCTCTATCAAATTCTTCTTGGTTAGTGCTCCAATTTTGAGCACTCTCAGCTAACTCTACGAGGAAATCATACGCTTGGTTGGGAGTCTGGTTCATGAACTGACCCTTATGCATTGACTCAACTAAGGTACGTTGATTCATTGTTAATCCTCTATAAAAACTTTGCACCAACTGTGCTTTGTCAATGCCATGGTGTGGGCATTTGACCAATAAATCATTGAATCTTTCCCAAGTTTGGGAAAATTCATCATCAGGACGGGCTCTAAAATTTCTAATAGAGTCCTTCATTTTCTCAGTTTTGGCCACGGGGTAGAATTTGGCCATAAATTTCTTGGATAGAACATCCCAGGTAGATATGGAATTGGGTGTTAGGGAGTTCAACCACGCAGCTGCGTGGTCTTCCAAGGATAACGGGAACAGAATAAGCTTGATACTCTCCTCATCTAGATTCTGATTTCTAAAAGTTTGACATATAGTCAAGAATCGATTAAGATGGGTGTAAGGTTGTTCACGCTCTAAACCGTGGAACTTAGGGAGCATATTGATGGTGGCAGCCCTAATTTCAAACTGAGGTGCATTGTTCAATGGTAAAACAATGCATGTGGGAGGAGATGCGGAAGCTGGAGCGAAGAGCTCATTGAGAGTTCGCTCTCGATCACCCATCATAACTACTGATGGTGTCTTGCGTATCCTACTGATGGTACGTTCGATCTCAGGATCAAATGGTTCTAACACGTTATTTTGTGAACGTCTACCAAGCATACAAATCACACAATCGATCAAACAATCACGAAAAGAAAAGACTGGACCTAGATAGGTTGCCTAAAGCTAGACAGCTCCTAACTGGGTAGAAATAGCGCAACTAGCCTTCCAACTCGGTTCTATGAAGTCAAGTTTGAATCATTCGGATCTCCAGATCGGAGGAGGCGCATAATGCATAAGCAAGAGCACGCTTAAATACCTTCCTTTCTTGAATAGACTGAGTCTATCCCCTCAAAGGGCAAGATCTTACTAGATACAAAAATGACCAAGAAGCGCAATTGGCACAACTTGAAGCGGAATTTCTCCTATTGAGCTCGTGGGCCCTATAGTCAAGTCTAATTGATTTTAATTAATTTGATTGGATGACTAGTGAATTGATTATCCTAATTAGAGCAAGGAATTGGTAATGACTTCCAATCCTTATCTTATCATGCCATCCCTAGGAGAGGGGTGCTCTTTACTACTTAATTAACTATTCCAAGTGTGTGCAAATTGAAAAAATAACATACAAAGGCAAGGAGTAACCCACTAGCAAAGAGAGGCGTGGGTGTTTCGGGATTACCTCCCGTGCTAGACGGGGTGAAGACGGTTTGAGTCGACTTAGGCCACCAACTCCAATTTTGGTGTGCGAACCTAAGGAGCCGTGACGGTATTGTCCACCCGTCGTCCTTCCTTAGTCTATTACAATCCAAGCCTTCTTGGATAATTAATAAAAATTACAAGAAATCCTATACAAGAGTTTCTAAAACAGAAAAATAAACCTAACTAAAGATTAAAGGAAATTGAAAGAAAAGAAGAAAAAAAAAATGTTCACCTACAAGAAGCAAAACAGAAATGTTAGCAGAAATGATAGTAAATGGACTCAAAAACAGAATCTGACTTACCGCTATCTTGCTGACTTTGTCACATTTTATAGAAAATTTCGTTCTACCCCAAATCGATATACACTAATAGATAATCGGAGATCGGAGTAGAAAGTTACAGTCAGTTTAAGTTCTGCTGTCAAGGGTGAAAAAGAAAACGAGAATGACTTTTTTTTTTTTTTCAATGTTTTTTTCTTCTTTCTTCTCTCTTAAAATCTCAAGAACACTTGAACTTATAGAAAGAAACCAAAAGAAAAAAGAAAATAAAATAAAAATGAAAAAAAAAATAAATTTTAAATCAAAACTTACCACTACTACCTTTACCTTTCCCCGGCAGCGGCGCCAAAATTCTGATGAGACTATCGTTGTTCTTCTCACCGGAGTTAATAATAATCTTAGTTTTACCTTACTTGTGGGGCAAGTAGGGGATCGAACCCAAGAGAAAGGAGGAATAGAGCTAAGCTAAGAAGATAAAATTCAAATTAACTAAAAGGAATTAAAACTGTTTTTCTTTGTATTTTTGAACTTATAAGAAGATGTAAAATTGCTAGAAAATAAACTAAAGTAAATGAAATTAAAAGCAAGTAAACTTATGAATTAAAACACCATTGGAGGTGGATCTACCTAAAACATGTTAATGAGCAATTTCTAGTCTCTAGCCTTTTTATAACTCAATCATAAGGGCTTGGTGTTAGCTCCTTAGATCGGAAAGTTTTGCAATTAAAATGAAATAAAGGAACAAAAACAAAGTAGAATTTCTTGAGAACTTCTTACTACAAATTATCTAATTTAAGCATACTTTATCTTGATCTAATCTAAGCATAAAGTATCTATATTAAGAATAAAATGTGCAAGAAACTTAAAGAGAATTCATAAGCATTTTAAATAAAAAAAGGCATAAAATTAGAAATAACACAAGAACTTGCTCTAGGCTTTTCCACTCTCCAATGGAGGGGAACTTAGCCTAATGTCATTGCAAGAGAGGGAAGACAAGAGATGAAAGAACTTTTCTTCATTTCATGGAGAAAATTACAACTTCTTCTTCTTCTACTTCTTACAAGACTAGTTAACCAAAAGAAAATAACTAGAAAATGAAAATACAAAAAATAAGAGAATAGGCAAAGAGCCTTAGATTAAAGGAGTCTTGGATAAGAGAACCAAGATGGGACCCTTTCTCTAGAAATGAAGGCTCTATTTATAGAGAAAAATGTGTGTAGAAGAGTCTAAAAGTAGCCTCCACTTTTCTTTGCACAAAAAGACAAAAGAGGAGAATATGAGTTAAGGATTAGGGCATTCCAAAGGATTAGGGCATTCCAAAGTGTTAGGGCATTCCAAAGTGGGCCCAAATGCTTTTGCCTTGAGATTTTGATTCCAAATTGTTGATTTTCTGCACAAGAAACACACGTAATTAGATTTATCTAGTAAATGAATTATTTATATATAATTAAGCCTAATTAACATGCAACGTGGTGGTTTGAGGCTTATCATGATTATTATCTAATATAGAGAAATAGGTACAAAAATCAAGATAAATATCCGGAAAATGTGCTTATAATTGAGTGTTTGGAGACACTCATCAAGTTCGAGAAACGAGACTCCAACTTTTTTTGAATCATAGAATGAATTAATAGGATTGTTTAAGTTCCTATAAATCTAAGCCCGAGAAACGTGGCTTAGTAAGTTCGAGTCCGAGAAACGAGACTCCAATTTTTTTTAATCATAGAATGAATTAATATGATTATTTAAGTTCCTATAAATTTAAGCCCGAGAAACGTGGCTTAGTAAGTTCGAGTCCGAGAAACGAGAAACCAACTTTTTTTGAATCATAGAATGAATTAATAAGATTGTTTAAGTTCATATAAATCTAAGCCCAAGAAACGTGGCTTAGTAAGTTCGAGTCCGAGAAACGAGACTCAAACTTTTTTGAATCATAGAATGAATTAATAGGATTGTTTAAGTTCCTATAAATCTAAGCCCGAGAAACATGGCTTAGTAAGTTCGAGTCCGAGAAACGAGACTCCAACTTTTTTGAATCATAGAATGAATTAACAAGATTGTTTAAGTTCCTGTAAACCTTAGCCCGAAAATCGTGGCTCTAGTAAGTTTGAGTATGAGAAACGAGACTCCAATTTTTTTGAATCATAGAATGAATTAACAGGATTGTTTAAGTTCCTTAGCCCAAGAAGCGTGGCTACAATAGGTTCGAGTCCGATAAACAAGACTCAAACTCTTTCGAACTCTAAAAAAGTTCAAATAGGATTTAACGAAGTTCCTACAATGTTATGACTCTAATTGCCTCATTGTTCAACCTTGCCATGACTGCTTTCATTGCATAAGCACAGTTCAATTTTCAATCATTATTGTTAGTGAGAGAAAATCTCTAGGACCTAACACATTTTTACTCAATAAGCATCACATCATTGCACATATGTGCATTTTTGCATTAGTCAGGAATAATTTTCTAAAATTCAAGGATCTGACATCGTCAATGAGAATTCAAGTTCGAGGACCTGACAAGCTTGTTCGGGGAGAGTTTTACCCTCAAGGATCCAAACGTCCCGACGAATTGCTAAATCAGGCTGTAAAATGAACTGTCACTAGCTTTGACATTCGGATATCGTACTATCTACTAAAATAGATTTACTATCTAGTTTGCTTCAACCCTCTGCCAAAGAGGGGCATCTGTAGACACCCCATTTTTGCATTCGCCTGATTAATCAACTCATCAATCTGATTGCAACGATTCCCAATGATGGATGATTATTCTAATGTTTTATTTGTTACTAGATATGTTTCAGAAATTCAGATGAGGTATCTCAAACTAACGAAAATATAGAAATCACGATACGTTAGGAAAATATAACTCCAAATATATAGAAATCATTATCTTGCAGACAAAAAGAAGTTTCACGATAAAAATCACTAAAAAATTATCAAATTATCAAAATACCCTTAACCTCAAAAATCCCTAGAGCCTACATTACGCTTAGGAAAACTCATTCGAATACATAAAACAATAAATCGAAACCAAATAAATCATTTCGCCAATTTTCACAAAATTTGATAAAATTACGAAAATACCCCTCATAAAGTTCACGACCATTTCACACAAAAAATTTCACAAATGACACAAACCAATATTCCCATCGAATTCCTTACGAAAAATCTATTCCAAAACATCCTAGAATATCGAAAATCGATTTAAAACGTAAAAAGTCCTCTCTGAGGGCAAATTGATAATTTATAATTTTAATAATTAAAAATTTTAAAATTAATAATTAAAACATTAATTAATGTAAAGTGAAATCCTAATTAAAATTAAAGTCAATCAAGTAAGACTAAACTCAAAATCTTAAAGTCAATCAAGTAAGACTCAAGTCAAAATCCTAAAGTCAAGTCAATCAAGTGAGACTAAAAGTCAAAACCCTAATAGAATTCTAATTAAACATTAACTTTATTTTAAAAAAATTATAATTAAACTATAACTCTATTTAAAATAATTTTAATTAAATAATAACTCTATTTAAAAGAATTCTAATTAAACACTAACTCTATCTAAAAAGTACTTAAAAAAATCTATAAATAGGGATTCCTACAACCTATTTTCGTATGAAAATATAAATCCTAAAAAAGTAGGTCAGAAAGTTTTCCTAACCTTTCATAAACCCTAATTTTGAAGCCCTAACTCCTTACCTAACATCCATACCTCAACTTTAGCTCAAAAAATACCTAGAAGCCCTTCAAAATACCCAGAAATCCATAAATAAATCAGAAAAATTCAGATCTAAGAAGGAGGTACTTTGCCTTGAAGGTCTGAAGAGAATCCAGTGACAGAACGAAGCGAGGAGTATTGTACAAGGAGCTATTTTATCATATCTGAGGGAACAAAATCGTTATTCGAAAAAGGTATATATATATATATATATATAGGTCTTTTTAGCAAAGTAGTTTTATTTGGGAATTAGTAGAGACCGACGTTTGCCGGGAGGGGTTGGTGCCTAACACCTTCCAACCCCGTAATGTGATTCCCGGACTCTGTATTTTTAGTAGATTAATGACTTTTTTATCCATTTTGAGTCAATGTTCGGTTCCTAGACCGTAATAACTAGTTGGAGACTCCCAAATCTCAAAAATCAAAAGTGAATCCGCGCACCCCGCGGATCAAGGGCGCTTTCACTGTGTAATGTCATGAGGAGGCAATTCCTCTTCTTCTTCTTATTGTTTCTTGTTATCCTTGCTAGGGGATGGGGTAGCCTTGATGGAATGTAAAGAGGAGGGAGAAGTCCAAGAGGTCAATATTCATAATGTCAAAAGGGGAGTTTGGTGCAGGGAAAAAGGAAAGTAGAGGAGAGGAAATGGGCAGTAGAGGAGAGGAAGAGAGAAGTATAAGAGTAAGGGGTGAGGACGATTACTTTGCGATTTTCTCGGCCTGATTAGCAAGAGTATGTCGTGCAAATTGTCAAGACAGGTTAGAAAGAAGAGGGTAAGTATGTTCTTCAATCACCTTTTCTGTCGCTTTCGTTTGGGCTTCCATTGTTACCTCTTTCCTCTTTCTGGCGGCTCTACGCTGTTCTTTCCTAGCTTTCGAGACAGAAATGACACAAAAATCTGCCAAAAAAAGTCAAGATCAGATCAGATTGACTTGCTCAACCAAAGTGTAACAAAAGCACGTGCTGTAATAAACTACAAACATGGCTTACCCTGAAAGGTTTGAGGAACCTTAAATCCCTCACGAGAGACACTAGAGCCAAACCCCTATTCCTCAAAGATGATCAGGGGGTCACCATTTGTCAACACAGGGAAGAGATGGTACCAGTGCGACAACTACACTTTTGGAGAACAATGAGTAGTACCCAAGGTGCTGGGGAATGGCTTTTAGGTTATATATAGAGAGGAAGTCATTGGGAATTATACCTAATTCCTTCACTCTCTCCACCAGGCGGTAAAAGTTGCCTGGCATTTGGTTAAAAGCCTTATTAATTTTGCTCGACACCTCCCTAACGAAGGGAGAGGGAGGGGAAAGCTTAAGCTAGCCCTAATTTGGCTGACAAATGGTAACTTTCTTGGTATGGCAAGCTTTGATCCAAAGATCTGCATAATTTCGGAATGCACCATATTGAGAGGCCTAAGATATAGGAAGAGATCTCAATTAAGGGGGAAATCCTGATTTGAAGGAATGAAGAAAAAGGGGTTCGAATTTTCTGCTTTTTAACTATTGTCTTCTCTACAACTCTAACTTAAGCATCAGAGGATTATTGATAGGTACCACACCAGTGCTTATAGGAAGGACAAGGGAGTTACTTCAGTTCAGTAGAGAAGAGTCGAACGAGGCATCACCAAATTCTACCTCTACAATTAATATTATATTGTCAATGACATTTCTTTGTTGGGCATTTTGACTGAAATCATTGATGATCGTGTGTTTTTGGTAGTAAGATTTGATAATTGGTGCCTTGATATCTATGTTTAAGAGATTGAGATCCCAACCAAACCAAATTGAACTAAGGTTGGTTCAATTCTAAGGGGTAGTCAGTTGGGTTCCGAAGTTGTAGAGTCGATCAAGTTCGATTTTATTCCAATTTTGCCCCCACACTCAACCATGTTCACCCCTATTATTAAACCATATACACCCTAAGGGTGTCAATGGGTACCCATTTAATCGGAACCAAAAAATCCAGTTCCGATTTTCTTTTTATTGGACCAATTAGAGCCAAGTCTAAAATGGAATCGAACCGAAGCTGATAGGTTTTAACCAATGGGTAATCACGACTATCCGGAACCGATTTATTTTGTCATTCCTTTCCATACTATATATGATTTAAGGTATTTTTTTATTTCAAAATAAATGCATGTTATATAAAATTATTCAATTTCTCATATAAATTATCGATTGGAGCTTAAAATGAGTTACTCTTTTAAAAAATTATTACTTTTAACTAAGATAAATTTTTAGTTTTGAAAAAAATCATTAATTTGTATATTTAGTATTATAACTATGTGAATAATTTGTTGATAAATTTATTAATTTTTTGAAAGAATTTTTTATTTATTTATAATGATTTGAAATACTTTTTTCTTTTCATTCGATTCTTGATAAATCAGAATCGATGAGTACCCAAGATTTTTAAGAATTTTGATTCCATTTATTTTGGATCTGGACCTAAAACTAATAAGAATCAGAACCGAACCAAATATAATGATTATAGTTTCAAGTTCGTGAGGAACCAAACCATAACCGACCAATTGACACCTCTAAGTGCACTCATACTACTAATAATACGCCAACTTAGTGAAACCTACCGGCACTAGCATACTATATTAATATGACACGTGGCATTAATATATATGAGCGAGTTCGTTTTGCAAACCTACTCTCAGAAGCGTAGGATACCTTAAGTCGAAGTGGGGAAGATAGTGGGAGCGGGCACAAAACCACCGCTGACTTTCCCTTAGAATATGTGGTCCCCGCGTAGAAATCTCCACTTTCGCGCGTAGGAACACACTCACATGAGTGATGAGTCTGTCAAAATTCTCAAATCTGAAAAACTATAAAATATAACGAACAGCAGAGAATTTGATGGATCAACGTCTCTTCCATCTTCATGATCCTCTCATCTCTTCTCCAAAACCCTAAAAGAGATGAAGAATTCAACTCTCAGAAGCTTCTTCAATGGCGGATCTCAACGTTTCTTCTTCCTTTTCGTCGTCTCATTCATCCTCTCTGCCACGCTCTTTGTCCACTTCAGATCAAACTCTGAATCAACAGATCTCAATCTGGTAAGTTTTGATCATCAAATCCCTCTTCTACAAGATTTTTTTCTTCTTCTATTACTGAATTTCTCCTCTGTTCTTGAATTAGGGTTTTCGATCTGTTACGCGTCGATCCGTCCTCGCACTCAAATCAGACCCTTTAAAGCCACGTATGGATCAGATCCGAAAACAAGCAGACGATCACAGATCACTGGTTCTCGCTTACGCATCTTACGCCCGTAAACTCAAGCTTGAGAATTCGAAGCAGGTTAGAGTTTTTGCAGATCTCTCTCGTAATTACTCGGATCTGTACTCCAAATCGTCCTATCGTTCTCTCTTTGATCCCGAAAGCCTTTCGATCGATGAATCTTCTCTTCGCCAATTTGAAAAGGAGGTCAAAGAGCGAATCAAGGCTACACGACAGGTGATCGTGGAAGCGAAAGAGACCTTCGATAACCAGCTTAAGATCCAGAAACTTAAAGACACAATCTTCGCTGTTAACGAACAGCTCACAAAGGCTAAGAAACAGGGGGCTTTCTCAAGCCTAATTGCTGCAAAATCGATTCCTAAGAGTTTGCATTGTCTCTCCATGAGATTGATGGAAGAGCTGATTGCTCATCCAGATAAGTATTCAGAGGATGATAAATCACTTCCTCCAGAATTGGAGGATCCAAAGCTTTATCACTACGCGATCTTCTCCGATAATGTGCTTGCGGCATCTGTCGTTGTTAATTCAGCTGTGAAGAATTCGAAAGAGCCTTGGAAACACGTCTTCCATGTTGTTACAGATAAGATGAATCTTGGATCAATGAAGGTGATGTTCAAGATGAAGGATTATAATGGAGCTCATGTTGAGGTGAAGGCAGTTGAAGATTACAAGTTCTTGAACTCTTCTTATGTCCCAGTGCTTCGTCAGCTTGAATCTGCAAATTTGCAGAGGTTTTATTTTGAGAATAAACTTGAAAACGCAACCAAGGACACAACAAACATGAAATTCAGGAATCCGAAGTATTTGTCGATGTTGAATCACTTGAGGTTTTATTTGCCTGAGATGTATCCAAAGTTGCACCGAATCTTGTTTTTGGATGACGATATTGTTGTTCAGAGGGATCTAACAGGGTTGTGGAAGATCGATATGGATGGGAAAGTGAATGGGGCAGTCGAAACTTGTTTCGGCTCGTTTCATCGGTATGCTCAATACATGAATTTCTCGCACCCTTTGATTAAGGAGAAGTTTAATCCTAAGACGTGTGGATGGGCTTACGGGATGAACTTCTTTGATCTCGATGCTTGGAGGAGGGAGAAATGTACAGAACAGTACCATTACTGGCAGAATTTGGTAAGATTGCACCTCATTTTTTCAAAATTCCTAGTTTGAGAAACAATTGAACATGCATGGTGTTTGTTGTTGTCAATCTGCTCCCATCCAAATTTTTGTTAAAGCCTTTGGATTGACCTCAAACAAATTTCATATTGTTCGAATTAATCCTAACCATCTTATTGAGAGCTTCATCAAAATGCGCTAAACATGTGCAATGGAACAAAATCACGAGTTACCAAAAAATAATGTATGAGTAGAAAACCAACCATAGATTCTTGATTTCAAAACATTTTACCATATTATATATCCCATTCATAATAATTGAATGTAGGGCTTCACTAATACATGTACAAATGGCTCTGGTGGCTCAAATTGAAGCTGAGATATTTGAACTGTTGTGCTCTTATTGTGATTAGTTATGAGATTCCTCACATTTACTACATAGATTCTCCCAATATCCATAAGTGAAGAAGTCACTTTTTTTCTGTTCTGGAAGAGATGACTTATAGTAATGAACTTATCAAAAAAGAAGAAAAAGAATAGTTTGTGCACCAATGATCTTGGAATAGGAGAGACAAAGACCTTTGGGACAATTGGATCCATGGGCTTTTATTCCTGCTGTTCCAGTATGAATTAAAAGCCCTACTAGCCAAGGTGAAATCTTCCCGTAAAATCTTCACAATATGGGGCTAAATACATCCTTAGGAGACCATAAACCCCAAGGGATTATCATACCATAATGAAATTTCAAACATCATGGAAACTGAATACAATACATAATTTGATAGTGTAAACTCTCTGCTGTGGTTCTTATATTGTAATTAGAAAGTAGAGTTAATTATCCAGAAAAAAGTTTTTTTCTGCTACTCTGAAGCAACTTTTGTCATCTAATGCACGGAGGCAAAGTAGAACAGGAGCTAAACAGCTAAGTAGGTGTTGAATTGGCCCTGAAGAGAGCTTCCTGCTCCAACAAGGAGCTATAGGCTCTCTTTGGAGCATTTGGATATGGGCTTCCAGCTTCCCATCGGAACTAGAAGCTTCTTTTAAAACATCAGCCTTCGAGTTTCTGTATAATAAGTGATAACTTCTCTGAAAAAAATCAGCTTATTTAGAAAATTAGTCCTTCTTGACCTGTTTGTCTATCATTATACTGTGTATCCTCTCTAAGACTTGATCAACCCAAGAATAAGACTTTGGATATTTTCATTTTTGTTGTTGTTACTTAGAAACACTTTTTCTTTGTTTTTCTTGTTTCTTCTGTTTTATTGCTTTTGCTGTGTTTGTTAATGAGATATGCTGTTATATTGCAGAATGAGAATCGAACCTTGTGGAAATTAGGGACCTTGCCTCCTGGTCTGATCACATTTTACTCCACAACCAAGCCTCTAGACAAATCATGGCATGTACTTGGTCTGGGCTATAACCCAAGCATAAGCATGGATGAGATCAGGAATGCTGCTGTTGTGCACTTCAATGGGAATATGAAACCATGGTTAGATATTGCCATGAACCAGTTCCGGCCCCTTTGGAAAAAATATGTTGACTATGATATGGAATTTGTCCAGGCATGCAATTTTGGTTTCTAGAGGAAATTGTTCATAGTTGAATCCCCCTCTATTTAGAGCTCTGCATGGATATTCCAACTTGTGCTATCAGTCAACATTTTGTGAGTTATATTGCAATTGTTTACAAAAATTCCAAGTATTCTTACTCAGTGTTCTAGAAATTTACCTGCTTTATTCAATTGTAGTATTCCTATGTGTTTTATGTAGTTGGAACTCTTTTTTCAATTGTCTATATTTCTTTTGCAAATTAGAATGTGATGTACGAACAATGCTATACAGAGTTTAGAAAATCTGCCCACCATAAACATGCTTGCTTAATCTCAGCCCCCTCCCCAAAGAGAAAAAAACCATTGAAGTTCAAGAGTTTGGTTTCTCATGCATATGTACACCTAAGTCGAAGACTGATTTTGTCTTGAGATCATCCCCATAAAAATCAGTCCAATTTGAAATTACTTACCTTGTGAAATATATAGTTAAAATTAATAATAACATAGCGGTCCATAATCTTTTAATTTGTTATCCAATTTTTATAGCACTTGACATTTCAGATTTATTTAATTTTACTCAAAAAAAATATAACCCTACTGTAATGGTCAAGGACGTAGCCTTTGTTTAGGTTTTGGGGTTTGTCAAGGCCGAGCTAGGCCCCATCCAGGGTTAGTCATTTACCTGTGTCCTTCTATACATTTGTCCATTGTAATTGGGCGTTTTGTGTCATGCCTGGCTCATCCTGTAGAAGCAGTCTGACTTGTCTCAGCTTTTAATGTTTCCTTCTGAAAATGGGTAAAAGACTTGGCTTGAGGGAACGAGTAGAGACACAAGCGGAGTGAAGGCACAAGCCTACTAATAAGCATTACCTAGGATGCATATGAGTGTTGTTTAGTTCGAGCAAGCAGTGTGCCTTGAAAGTATTCATGTAATGTGTTGCCCTGTAACAAGTCCAACTAGCTTGTTCCATGTAAGTTGCCACCAAATGTTAAAAAAGTTGCGTTTAGTGCGTTTTTCAGTCATCATGCTTCCATGTATTTTATGTGGAGGGTTTCCTAGTTTACTTACAGGTCATCATCTATAAGTAACACACCGTTTAGCATCACAACGAGCACAAGTGTGAGTGTGACAAGTGGTATCAGAGCAAGCTTCTGAGATCCTATGGTTCATCAAGAGTAATGCCGAGGTTGTTAGGCAATGTGGACTAACCAACACCATCAGCAAGATAAACCCATAAGGAACACATTGAAGCACAGATGGTCTATCTTGATGGGATTGCTAACAGCTTGATGCAACTTGGCGACCACTTGAACAATTTGTAAAGCGGCCATGCGGCACAGATTGATGCAGTGACCCTAAAGACACCTGAGGCAACTTGATATTCCTCTAGAAGCAATTCAGCAAGCTCACGGTGAAAGTCAACCTCGTAGTTAAAGCCATTAGGTCAACAATCCCTGCCATGGGTAAAAGTTGCTGGATGTGCGCAAGCAAGACATGAGCACACAAGGGTGCTTGTGATGCAAAGGAATTGGAAAATTTCTTATTTGATACAAAATAGTACTTTTGCGTCATGAGACCATATTCAAAGGAGGTGAAGGCTACTACAAATATGTTGAAACAGAGAACATAAAATACGAAACAGAGAACGATCATTGTAAGGTCAACATTTGGGTCAACCTGAAATGCAAACTAGAGAATCATCTCTTCCCAAGAACGTGGAGTTCATTACTCATAGAAAGCTAAGCAACTCCCATAGTTCACCACTGTGCATTGAGTATGTAGAACAATTCTCAGTGCTCATACTCGATATCCATACTATGTCTAAGAAGGACTAGTTATTCTACTTAAAAAGATTCCATGGACACAACAGAGCAGTTAAATCGATTTCACTGCAATGGATGGGGCAAGAAGGATGGTCACCATTCCTAATTGAAGGAATAAGGTATGGAACCTAGCAAAACCAAATGTGGGGACACCCTACTCATGGCTCAAGAAACTCCTCCCCTTAGGGTATGGAGCCTAGCAAAACCAAATGTGGGGACACTCTACTCATGGCTCAAGAAACTCCTCACCTTAGGGTATGGAGCCTAGCAAAACCAAATGTGGGGACACTCTACTCATGGCTCAAGAAACTCCTCCCCTTCACGTACAAACTACGCCTCATCAAGCCACCAACATCGCAAGCCTTTCAAGTGCATGCTTGGAGTGATCCATCTAAGGTATTCAAATGCCCTCAATGAGTTTTCTTAAACGCATTATAGACGTGGATTTCCTATACTGCCAAAGCAGTCTCCTGTGCCATTTGTAAATCAGTTACCCATATGCTATCAAGTGAGCAACACCTTGATGAATAACTCATTGATCAAGTAGTTAATTAGCATCATCTTGGAAGAAACTTGTAAATATACTAAGTAGAGTGCAATAAGTGGTGAGAGTCTGTAGGTTGTGTGTTCGATAACCATAATGAGCAACAGCTCCTCGAAGCCACCCACGAGGGCATACCCTCACTTACCTGGTGTGTGTGATCTGTGGGCGTTGCATGTGCCAGGGGGAGGGACTCATAAGCCTTGGTCCAGGCCTTGGCTCATCCGATCCCACTAGTTAGATGTAAGTTGGGATAAGAAAAAAATAATATTGAGTACTAGTACATAATGATGTAAAGATGACTATAATAATTTACCAAAATTGATTGCCTATAGTTTTTTTATTTTTGGTATAAGATCCTTCAAAGGGTGGGTGGGTCAAAATTGTCCAGATTGCAAGTGCCTGAGTGACGTAGCGAAAGCGTGTGAATCAATAGATTCAATAGACAAACAAGCAATAGCTTGAAAGAAAATAAAACATGAAACTAAAAAGTAATTAAGAGAGAAAATATAATTGAATTGATATGTTTAAATTATTGAATTTCGTTTTTGAAGTTTCTCATATAGATAACTTCAATATAAACTTAGAAACATTCTAAAATATCAAAAAGTAATTTTCCTAACTTATCTATAATATGATAGAAACTTTCTAAACCTATTATAATTCAATTTGGACACTTCTAAATATTTCTAATAATAACTTAAAAAACAAAAAACAAAATTATAAAAAAATAGAAACCTAAAACCAAATTAGAAATTAGATAAAATAAAAACTTCCTAAAATTGAAATAGAAACTAATCAAACAACTTCTAAAACTAAAATAGAATAAATACATAGGACTAAAATCAGAATTAGGTTGAGTATGGACACAACCAAGTCTAACCCAAACTAGGCTGGTCAAACCCAAGTTGACTAGGTTTGATTGAGTCAACTCGGTCTGAAAATTTTGATCTTCCTCGTGTAGATGTCCTACATCACTGAGTCATTTTGTGCTTAGACCCATAACTTGATTGGTTTGACAAACTGCAAAGCAACTTTGAGATCATGGGTTCAACTCTAGCTTACCCATAAATAATAAATAAAAAAAACCCAGAGTTATCTTTGGAACGAGACACGCCATGAACAAGATCCCCAATTTTCTTCTTCTTTTAGGTTAACAGTTTTGCAAAAAAAAAAAAAAAATGTTTAGATACCAAAGTGACTCATCTGAATCACCTCAATAGATACCGAGATTGTAAAGTGAGATTGAAAACAATGGGGTCAGAACCATAGCTATCATATATCTATGGATCTTGATCAATGAACTAGTTGTGAACTAATGAGCTTTTATCAAAGGGTTTTTTTTCTAAGCCAAAACTTTAAGCTCCCCACGTTTTAAATGGAGCTTGATTGGTAAACTCATGCCTCATGATGATGAAATTCTTAAATCTAACTATTATAATTTATCAAATCTTACTGAAATTTCTATGTAGAATTCACTGGGCCATACATATAAATTAAGGTATAACAAATTGTAGGAGATTTTTTGGATCTCCCACCCCTCGAAATACGAGTTACAAAGATAATAAGTATTTCCTTGAAATATGTGTTACAATGATTGATTAACTTATCCTCGAGATACGAGTTATAATTGATGATCAACCCAAGTCATCTTCTCTGATGTAACTTCTGAGTTCTAGTCATCTATTCTAATAGTGCATTAGAATTTCTAGTCACAACCTGATATCGCTTTAACTTGGTGGGATGTCAGCTAAGGAACCTCTGAGGATCAAGCTAGATCTTAGATAAATTGTAAGGCAAGAAGAAGAAAATAATTGTCAAGTTGTTTTTTGTGTGGTTTTGCCTTAAGTTTGAATGGGAGGCTTCTCTATTTATAGAGTAGTCTTTTAAGGGATGATTAATAACCTAGTTATAACCCTTCACCCATGTTGTCTAATATTTATGACAATAAAGGACCTTAATGATATTGAAGACCCACTCCTTTTGATTCTTGTAAATTTTATGGGGCATGGTCTTAATATGTAATTGGTCAAACTTGATGATTTTTTAATTTCCATGTTATGTATTTGCAACTCTGTCAAGCACCATGTATGTTTTACCTTGGTAGTAGAGCATATTGTAATTCCCTTTTCTACATGTGTAGTTTCACATAATTCTCTTAGCTTATCAATTTCCTCAGAATAATTCCCAAAACTAGTAGGAGGAGTAGTAATATTAGTAGTAATAATAGTAGTAGTGTCAGCTACTAAGTAAGAGTAGGAGAAGAAGAAGAAGAAGTAGCTATTAAGCAAGGCAGGAGAAGTGTTGAGCAAAGCAAGAAAAGAAGAAGAAGTAGTAGCTGCTGTTGCTGTTGTCAGAACTTGGTAGAATCACTTTAGTATTTGGGGGAAGGTTGGATGACGTAGCAAGGGGTCGGCTTTTTGAGGAGATCAAATCTCTTTTAGATGAAAATGACAAGAGGTTCGTTCCTTGATAAGTCTGGACCTCATTCAGATGAAAATAACATGGGCTCGGCTCCTTGAGAAGTCTGGACCTCCTTGAGGTTTGGAAGAGTGAAGGGGTTGACTCCAATAGGGAGATCGAACCTCCTTGAGGTTGAGAAGAGATGTGGGATCGGCCAATATAAAGGTCAAACCACCTTGGGCCATGGTTAAATGGTCGGATCTCTTTTGGCCGATCTGATTGGGGTATGGGTTGAGCCCATGATACTTGGTAAATCGGGTTGAACCATATCCTAATGCCTTGATTTGGCAACTTTACTAATCCCAATGAGTGACTTTTTTGGTTCCTACAATGCCCCCTCTTAAGGCCTTGGATCTTGATGAGATCCAAGGTTCTAAGAGTAACTTTCATTCATTGGGATTAGCAAAGGTAGGTTTAGCACTTTGTTGACCTTTTTGAGTTGAAAATTGCCCCCACGTAGCTTGTTTGAGATGAAATTTGAATTGTTGACTTGTCGTCAACCCTTTGAGTTGGGAGTTGCCTCAACGTAAATTGATTAATGTAGAACATTGGTTCTTAGCATCATTGTAGTGCCTCGCAATGCTACACAAATCCCCATGTCAAATTTCTAAGTACTAGGTGGCGCCTAGAGACTTCAACATTGATTCCTCAGTTTATATTAGCATTCCACGACACAACTACTACATGCTGAACCAAACACAACATCATGTATATATATATAAATGGAAAATATAGTAACGGAAATCAAAATACATCGAACAACATAGATAGATCAGAGTGCGGAAGGGTGATAATATGCAGGATTACAAAAAGTATCCCCTCTTTAACATGGACCTATAACTCAATCCAAAAACTACACCTTCTGGACGAACTAACTTCTAGTGGGTGTAACCCCAATGCTCACTAGGTAATGGAATCTGGTCATTGATCCGACCAACCAGATACTCCTCGTTTGTCGGCTCTATACCCGTCTCACCAACTGTAGGCTCTAGAACTAAAAAAAATAAGAAAAACAGGGTGAGTAACAATGGTTACCCAATAAGTTCATAAACAATTCATACTAATAACCTTTTCTAATATGAACGAATAAACATACTAAATTATTTCAAGACATGCAAGATTTTACGAAACAACTACGATTAACTGGTACATATAATTAGGAATGAGCAACTAAAATTTTAAAACTCACATTACATCAATCAACAGTACTCACTATAATATTTTCTTTCTTATACAAATCTAATTGATAGAACATAAACATTAAAACATACATATCTTTTTATATATCAAAATAAAGCAATAAATACATAATACATAATGGTGTAGTAATGAAATTAGAGAGTTGTGATTCACAATTAGATTGCTTCCAATCGGGACACGATGTTACAATACTTTACTGATTTTTAGTTCCTGATTTTATGGCCGGTCGCTGTGCTTACCACATTTAGTTGACCATTTATTCAGCTCAGGCTGACCATTTGACGTGATCGTAAGCAATGAGTCTCTTTTCGATGTGTCAAAACGTTCAACTACTCTAGATGGTTAGTGATCACTGACCAATCATCTTTGTCTATGCCTATCAGGCGTGTATGTGATTCTCATTATACAACCCCATTCGTATACGACTACCTTTACATTATAAGTTCACTAGTAAAGATAGAAATGAATGAATCTGGATTCCAATTATGACTCCACTTTCGTACGCGTCCCATACCACATATGAACTTGGTTGTCCCTATCGTACATCCTAGGTTGGTATATCACTCTGGATGATATAATGCACTATCCCTTCAGGTATTCACAAGCTCTTTAATAGCTCACAAATGAGAAATTAACATTACAAATGAGAAATAACTTTTTAATATATATATATATATTAACATTACAAGATTGCGAATGAATATTCAGTTTCCTACCACGGAACAATGGCCTTTTCTAGTTTCGTGGACTGTTTTTCGATATACAATCCCTTCTTCATATAGTTTTTAAAATACGATTAAAACACACTGTAGACATGGGATTTCGTCATTACTATGACCACATCTACTAAGGTTAGGAGTCGCCACCATTCATGTTGTAAGTGGGTGTGAATGGTCACCCGAGGTACATTTTCAAAAAATGACATTTTTGACATTTTAGTGACTCACGATGGATAAGGTACGGATCAAATCTTTGAGATTCGGGGTAAGCAGCTCGGTTGGAGAAAAGGGAAGGTGTTAGGCACCCTTTTCTCCCCACTAAATAGTGGTAACCTCAACTCAACTCGGTTATTTTGATTTTTTTTTTTAAAGTGAAAAATAAAGTGCCACATGTGTGTATTTGTACCCTAAGTAGGGATTTACTTTCGGCTCGATCATAGGATCATCTCATTGAAAGAGATGATCCTGATGGATCATTTGCCTTGAGAAGAGATGAGGGGATAATAGAAGAGGGAGGAGGAGAGGGTAGAGAGAGAGGGGGGATTGCCTTGAACCCACCTTGAAGCTTCAAAGTTTTCTTTTCTTTTCTTTCCTTCCTTTTTCTTCTTTGAGTCTTCTTGAGTCCTTAGTAGAATATGAGAGTATGAGAATGGGAAGAGGTGATTAGAGAGAGTAGGGATTTATTTTTTTTAGTGAGACTTGTGGAGGATTAGTGAGAGAGAATTGGTGATGGTTGTTAGTAGTGAGAGTTGGGGAGAATTTTTGTAGTAAAAAGTTGGGGGGAGAATTTTTGTAGTGAAAGTTGGGGCCTTTTTTGAGAAGAGGAGGAGGGTATTTATAGATGTTGAGGGGTTAGTTTAGGGATATCATAGGGTGAAATGAAGAAAAATGATAGAATGGTTATAAGTTTAAGAAAGAAGTGGGTGTAATTTAGAAGATATTGGAGGGTATTTAGGGAATTGAAATAAGGCAGGCCAGATAAGGAGACGACAAGTGACAACGAAAGATAATATACACTGTTCTTAAAACATGAAGACATTTAAAAAAGGGCAAGCATGACTCGTCTCAGACATTCGGGAAATCATCACGATATAAAGAAGTCCAAATGAAGGCAACAAAAATGACAAGGGAAGAGTTTGTGATCGGTAAAAATCAAGGTGTTCATTATCATTCTCATATGGCAAATGAAAACAAGAAAAGAGAGAATAAAACAAAACTCACCTCTAACGCGTAACTCGCCCAAAAAGCTTTAAGTCGCTCTTAAGCACCAAAAGACCACACGTGCGCTCCGAGTAATCCTAACGACCAAGCCAAGTGCTCAAACCAAGAATGAGCAAGAAGGAGACGAAGAGAAAGGAGAGAAATCGCTAGAGAGAAGGAAGAAAGGAAGAAAAACTGAAAGAAATCGAAAATGAAAGGGCGCGCAGGTTTTGAAACGTTTGGATTCATACTGGTCCGTGTCACCAGCACGGATGAAGCAAAATTTGATCTATCCGTATCACCAACACGGATGAAGAGAGCTTCATTGGATCCGTGCCTCAGACACGGATGAGATAAGAATAAAGCCATCCGTGTTTTGAAAACGGGTTAAATTGTTCTAAATGTCATCCGTGCCTCAAGCACGGGTCAATAAAAAAATATAAATAAATAAATAAAAATCAAATCAGAAAGTTAAAAAAAAAAAAAAAACCTTTCGAGTTGCACTAAATTTCGATTTGTCAAAACACGACCGAGAAATACCCAAATTTCAAAATCACCAAATCTTCATCAAATCCGAGGTTTCACACGAGCTCCGCGCCATCGAGACCAAAGAATCAATAAGGTAACTCTATCACCGTGCTTGAGTAACCATTTTTATGCAAAAGTCATCAATTCAGCCGATAATTCGAAGTCGTGTTTTGCAAAATTTCGTCGGGCCCGTACAAATAGGGGTTTAGTCTATTCTTTGCAGTTCTTTGCACGCAATTCCTGCAAAGAAGGGCAGCTGTAGACACCTCAATTTGAACGGGCCCTCACTTGAAAGGGCCCAAAAACAATAATGTTTCAATAAATTCGACCAACGGGCCTCAATGCCCCGAATCATCGGAAAATGATATTTTCACCAAAACCCAAGCCACTAACACCTCTCAATGGGTTAGTAGGTCCACCAAAAGGGTTCGGCACACTCCCATCTACCCCGCTCAATGCAAAATACCGGTTTCCCAACAAAAGGGGCCAACGGGCCCCTAGGGCCCAAAACATCAAAAGTGGTAACTTCGGTTAAATCAATGCTTCTAAGACCACCCCGTGGTCTCGAGGACCCACAAGAAGGGTTGTGACCCATCCTACAGCTGTTAAACATCATCATCCCCGCGCTTACATACAAAAATTGATAAAGTCCCCAACGGGCCGAAAAACCATATTCGTCAACACGTGACATTCTGATTAAATCGATGATTTAAAAAAAAATAAAAAAATAAAAATGTGAGACTTGGGATGCCTACCCTTCACCCAATATTCATCGTTCCATCTTCAAATCCGCAAACACCTTAAACCCACTCAAGACCCACAAACCATTAACTCTTTTTTTCTTTAAAATTTTTTTTTTTCACCTCACCCCTAAGCTAAAAATCAATCCTACATCATCTAAATCCTAAAACCAACCTACCTTATCAAAATCCAATCCAAAATAAGCCTTATCCAATCCAAAACAACCCACAACCCTTCTAAACCCAAGCCCAATACATTAAAAGCCCATAAACCACTATCCATACCCAATTCACTATTCAACCCATAACCTCAACCCATTACCCACATCAACCAATCAACCCCTCAACATCAAAAGATGACACTTATCATCATCACCATTTACCTCCCTCATCCAATCACCCACTCCCATCACCATTTTCTAAACAACTCATCTAACCCATCTCACCTCTCTCCAAAATCACCTCTACCCATACCCTACCCTAACCTAACCTATTCCCATCCTCTAACATCACCAACCAACCACACCTCCACCCATACCCTAACCCATCACCATTATCTAAGACCATCAACCACTCACTATCCAACCCATAACCTCAACCCATTACCCACATCAACCAATCAACCCCTCAACATCAAAATATGACACTTGTCATCACCACCCTTTACCTCCCTCATCCAATCACCCACTCCCATCACCATTCTCTAAACAACTCATCTAACCCATCTCACCTCTCTCCAAAATCACCTCTACCCATACCCTACCCTAACCTAACCTATTCCCATCCTCTAACATCACCAACCAACCACACCTCCACCCATACCCTAACCCATCACCATTATCTAACATCATCAACTACCCACATCACCACCCATACCTCTACCCATCATCTTCCTTAAAACACTCCAATAAAAGCAACTCAACCCATACTTCATTCATCATCAATCAACTAACCCATTTCTCTCTCTCTAATCAAACAACCCCCATCAACCAATCAACCAATCTCATCACCTCACCCCCTCATCATGATTGTCACATGGCATCATCTCCTTTCTCCTCCCAAAAACTAACTTAACAACCTCTTACACAACCCATTCTCCTAAATCTACACACATCACCTCATCAACCAACCTAACACTCATTCTCTAAACCATCCCCTTACACCCCCACTCCACCACCAACCATCACTCATGTCAACCCACCAAACACTCTACCCAAATGGATTTGGGTAGGATCCAACCCATTTTGATCTAAACCTCACCCATTTTCACTCATTACACATTTACCCTTCATTTCACCTTAAATTTCACACCTTTCACTCTTAAATCTTATGCCATTACCCTCCTCCCACATTTTAACCCCATTATGCCCCCAAGCCTTCTCTCAACTCCTATAAAGACCCTCCTCCTTTCTTCCAAAAGGGGTTACAAAATATCATCAAATTACCCAAGTCTCCTAAAAGAAAAATCTACTCACCCCTCTTCTACTCTACTACTCTCTCATACTACCTTCTAAAAAGAAACTTCACTCACATACTTCACTAAGAACTCAAGAGAATTTAAAAAAAGAAGAAGAAGAAGAAGAAAAGAAGATCAAGTGTACAAGGTGGGTTTGAAGCACACCCCCCCCTTTTTTCTCTCTAACCTTCTACTATTCCCTCTTCTAACACCCCCTTCTTCTATTTTATTTTACCCCTTTTGATGATTGGGCCCCAAGGCTAAGGTTCATAAGGGTCATTTCCATTAATGAAATGACCCCATGATTAAGCCAAAATTAAATCCCTACTTAGGGAACAAATGCACCCACGTGGCACATTTTCACTTTCTTAAAAAAAATCAAAATGACCGAATTCTTTGAGGTTACCGCCATGTGGCGGGGAGAAAAGGGTGCCTAACACCTTCCCTTTTCTCCAATCGAACCGCTTACCCGAATCTCAAGGTTTGATTACCCTTATTCATCGCGAATCACTAAAAATGCCAAAATGCCATTTTTGAAAAATGTACCTCGGGTGACCATTCACACCCACTTCCAACTTGAATGGTGGCGACTCCAATATTTAGTAGTTGTGGCCGTCCTAACGACGAAAACCACGTAGCTACATAGAGTTTGTTCCCTTTAGAGAATATCTCAAAGCTGCCCTTTGGTCTCCATAGTCTTTCGAGTGCCTTCTTGACCACATCATAGCTGAACTGGTGCCCTAAGAAGTGGCCCAACAAGCTGTCCTCCCATTCCTCCTCCCCCATTTTGTTCATTTCCTTTGGGCAAGTAATGTACCTATTGTTTTCTTCCAGCACATGAGGGTGGAATGTAAGCTTTTCTTGTCCCCTAGTCGAAGCTTTGGTATTGGCCCCCACCAAGGCAGCCCAAGAGTATGGTCTAGCTCGGCCTCCTGTCTCAGTAGTCCTTTCCCTCTATGTAGGTTCTCCTTTGTTATGGTCTTTGTGGGGTCCTTGGTCTCCCCTTGCCCCCTCTGATTGTGGTCCTGTCTCCCTCCTCATTAATTTCTTTGGATCCCTATGGTCTTCTACATCTTTGTCCCCCTATCTCATTTCTCTCATCTCCCATTGGCTTGCCTTGGTCTTCCTTGCCTATGTTAGCTGTCTTTGTGGAGTCAAAGTCCCCTGCGGAGTCATTCGAGTCATCATTATGTTGGTTTCCTTCAGGCATTTCGTCGAACACCCTCTGTGGGGTCATCCCTTACTTTAGGAAATTTCTTCTTTCAAGGAGGTCCATAGGGATTTTAGGGGAATAAGACACTCTCCCTCTGCCTCCATGGGAGACCCTACCTCTCATATTCCTATTTCTTCCTCTTCTCCCATTCAGACGCAAACTGATGCCATTCAAACTTGTCCATCTTTGCCCATAGTCTCCTGGCCCTGCTTCTTCCTCCGTTCCAACCAAAACAATATCTTAGTCTTCCCCTAGCTCTTTCCTTGTGAAGTTAAAGTTGCTTAGCTCTCTCATGTTCTCAACTGAATATCAACAATTGAGCAATAATCAAATTTAGTTTGTATTGATTGTCAAATCATTTATTGCAATAAGACATTTAATTCTAAAGATTAAATGCCCTTAGCATTTATTATGAAATATACACGTATTAATTACATAAAAGCATTTCTTATATAAAAAGACTAACTTACCCTTGTCTTTTTCATTAAAAAACAAAATAAAGAGGAGTATTATTGGAAAAAAATAGTGTTGTACAATGATAAGGTCCCCATGAGATCTTGAACGTTAGCATTCCTCATATATATATATAGGGAGCCATTCAGCATTAGCTTATTTATCCTACATTTCACCTTACAAAGAAGAGCCACACGATCTTGGACAATTCAATGACTCAAAGCGTCCCAAAATCCAAAACACGTGCTCATTTTATATTTTCAAAATTATAAAGACCCCCCACCCCCTCCCCAAACAAAAAACTCGATCGGTCTCTCTCACTTATCTCTAATCCATCTTTGTCTTCAACCCCTCTCTCTCTTTCTATAACTCCCCTCATGAATTAAGCACAAGGAACCTCATGAACAACCATCGTTATCTCTCTCATAGATCGAAGAACCTAAATCAGGAAAACTCTCTCTCTATCTATTTCTTTACAACTCTTCTCTCTCAAACCTGATCGGCAGTTACTCTCAAATTAAGGTTTTTATTATTATTATTGTGGAATTTGTTTGTTTCAAATTTTTGGGTTTTCCTTATGAGATGAAAATTTTGTTTTGTATGAAAAATGCTATTTGGAAATTGTTACATACATTTCATGGATTTGGGTTTGGTTTTGTGATCTTTTGTTCTCTTTAATGAAAATTTCTGGCAATAAATCACATTTAGAATTATGTACACCAACTGTTTGTAAAATTTCCTAAAAAGATCACATTAATCTAACCTCATCTTCGTACTCTTTTTTTTTCTTGGGTTGCTCACATCTGTGGTTTTGATCTCATAATGAATAAGAGATTTATCTCTTATATTTTTCAATTTGGCAACAAACAATTTATATTTTATGTGTAGGGAATTGAGGGTATCAGTGATTTGAAAGTTCAAGTCCTTGAGGGCATTGCTAGTGTTGTGGTATATGTACAAACTTTTTCAATCCGATTGTAGATTTCTAAGCCATGTGTATTGGTGTTTAGCAAAATGGCCAAATGACCATGGTTGATATGCCTGAATGAGTGCGCCACATGATGCAAAATGGAGACAGGGAGGTTGCTTCGAATTTGGTATAGGGTTATGTTTTACATGTTTGGTATATATTTTTGAATTCAACTTGACGAATTCAAACTCATTAGTATTTTTTAAGAAGTCACCTTATTGTTTAATTGTCTTGATTTATTTCATAATGATTGCATGTATCTTATTGGTGTACTTTTGGAATGTCGAAATTCAATTTGATTTTTGTCAGGAAATTTTTTTCCAAATAGGAGGATTGTCACAAATATGTGAATGGATACTGTAAATACCCCAATTTAAACTGGCGCCACTCTAAAAGAACTCAAAAAGACGTATTTTATATGAGAAAAAAAAAAACCCCGTTAACGGGCCTAATAATCCAAAATTTTAAAATTTGATCATGTTTTATTCAAATAAAAAAGCCTTAGGATTTCCAATAGCCCAATGGCCCACCATAAGGACTAATTCATCACTTAAACCTGAAAGAGCCTTCGATCTGTTTGTACGGATCCACTTTTTCTTTTTGAGAGTCGTCACCTAGTTTTATGGTCTATTACTATTGTATGACATATTCGAGCACATAATAAGTAAATAATACAAAATAAATATTACAAGTTGCTGATTAAAATAGTATGGTACTATGTATCCCAATTTTTGAGAGAGAGAGAGAGAGAGAGAGAGAGAGAAGAGATCATTAGTACATCATATTCCTTCCATCTGATAAGAACGTATTACACAATTTTTGAAATAATATTCATAAACTATCATATGTTGTTGATATGTGATAGGCATAATTAATTCAGAAATGTTTTGTTATCGTGTTAGTCAAATTCCTTATACGACCTAAAACATTTGATAAAATAAAAATACTATAATAACACATGGCATGCATTCACATGCACACATCACCTCAAGAAGAAAATGGACCAGTAAAATATAAACACACCCAACTCAATCCCCTTTTCTCGTACACCACATATCAGAGATCAATTATTAGTCATCAAATGAATTAGTATACTAATCATTATCAAAGTCGTATCCAATAACCACGAATTAGTTCAAAACACACACAAAAAGAGTATGTCGAATTTGTAAACAATAGGATAAGAGAAACTACCAAATTTCTAATGCTAAAGCTCATGATCACTCTCCATGGATTGTTTTCATAGTGCACAAATAAAATAACATATTTGAAGAAAAATTGACAAGGAATCCTAATGATTTGTTTGCATCAAATAAAACAACATATTCGGAGAAAATTCAACAAGGATTCATGAACCATCTTTGAAGAAAAATTAAGTTGCAAGCGAAATGACCAAATAAAAAAAAAATTCCAAATAAGTGAGATTCCAAATCATTCCACTAAAAAATCCAGGATCTAATGGGCCACTAGCTATGTAGAAAGGGTCAAAAATATGTATTTTTTAGACCATCAAGTCAAATCATAAACTCAACTTGATTTGATCCCTAATACCAATCTCGCCCATAAAGCAAAAAAACAAAACCCGTAAATCTGAGTTTGAAAATGTATTTGGTCCTAATATCAATCTCACCTACAAAAAAAAAAAAAAACCCCATATATCTCACTCACAGAACAAAAAAATAAAACCCATAATAAATCGTGGAGAGAGAGAGTGTGTGCGAGTGAGAAATCGTACATGGGAGGTTGATCAGGTTCCTTCAATAATATCACAATCCTCTCTGATTCGAATCGGCAACAAGTTCCCAAATCACAGAAATCCCTCATTCTTGAAAAATAAAATAGAGAGAGAGAGAGAGAGGCTCGTACTTGTTGTAGAGAGAGAGTTTCTGTGATTTAGATTCTTCAATCTACGAAAGAGATAACGATGGTTGTTCGTGAGGTTCCCCGTGCTTAACTCGTGATGGGAATTACACACACACAGAGATTTGCAAAGAGGGGTTGAAGAAGAAGACGGACTAGATAGAAGAAGAGATGAGCGAGAGAGACTGGTTGGGTTTTTTGTTTGGGGAGGAGGGTCTCTATAATTTTGAAAATATAAAGTAAGCACGTGTTTTAAATTTTGAGACGCTTTGAGCCGTTGGATTGTCCAAGATTGTAGGTCTTTAAATATATATATAGGGTCAGGTTCAAGGGTCATATGAGAAAACATATGTAAAAACTTTCGTTTTTAATAAAATTTTAAAATATGGGTTAGAAATTTTGGATTGAGCTGATTTTTTGTGAGGATGATCTCTATGATGGGAAGATCATCGAAAAAACAAATCAGCCCAATCTGAAACTTCTAACCCCATTAAAAGTGATTTAGAATGTGGACCGTCGATTTTTTACCAATTTTTATCACTAATTTGTAAATCACTTTTGATGGATTTATAAATTTCTGATTGAGCTGATTTTTTGTGAGGATGATCTTTTCATCATAGTGACCATCCTTGCAAAAAATCAGCTCAATCCAAAACCTCTAACTCTTATTTTAAAAAACGAAAGTTTTTTCATATGTTTTCTCATATGACCCTTGAACCGCCCCCATATATATATATATATCCATAACACACGTCTCAAGGATGCTTATGCCAAAGGTAAATACCTAGCTAATGTTACATTTATAGCATAAACGGACATGATCATGAACTAGTGAGACAGATTGTCAAGGTTAACGAGAAGGGTATCTCTCACTATCACACGTATCACCCCCCTTGAAAAGTTTTATGTGTACAGGTTCAATCGAGGGTCAATTGAACTCTAAAGAGAAATTCAGAACTTTGTGGGGTTTCGAAAACTTCACCTACTCTTCCCGAGGAGTTTATCAAGGCTCAGCTTGCCATTTATATATCTAATCAATTTGAAAATACAGATCTATCTCAAATATTTACCAAAACATAGAGGGTATGTCTACGTCAATCTTAAAAATGGACAGCCTAGATTTATTGGCATGCAATGTCATACATCTCAGAAATACTTATCTAGAGGACAAATCTGGATCATTGTATTTGTTTTTATGAGAAGGCTTAAAGTCCATGACGCAAGAAATTCGAATTAAACGGCTATAATTCATCAATCAAAGCGCGGGAGTAAAAACGTAATTTAACAAAAAGATGTCAGAATCCTAATCAGTTCTTGATAACGACTATAGTGCATCATCTTCTATAGTCCTAAGGTACACACAAGTATCTCACTTTCATAGAAACGTAACATGAGAGGAAAATTACACTTGGTCGAGACTTTCCATCAAAACCAACGGCTGAGATTGAACGCTACTCCGAATAATTCCTATTTCGACAAGGTTTCCTATTCGGGAAAGAATCGTGCTAATTTATTAGAAGTAAAATTAGAGAAAAACTATAATTAAACTCTCTCTCTCTCTCTCTCTCTTTAATTATTCTATAAATTAACTTCAAAACTCCTGATTTTTCAATCATTCTTTGTAGAGGTGATGGAGACCATGATTCCGTCCAAGAACTCTGCTTTCACAATTTATAATTCTGAAAATTTTAAAGAAGCTTTGAATTTGTCACGGCAAGTTATCAAAGAATTTCTTAGGAATCCTACAAGATTGTGTTCGAATCCTACGGTCTCAATTCATTCTATTTCATCAAATCCTGGATCAGAAATAGAGGTTTTAAGACCGAAAGAAGTAATAGAAAACAACAATTTGGGGCGTCAGAGATTATTAATAGATGAAGAAAAGATGATGGACAAAGAGAAACTGATTCTAACTAAAAAAGAAGAAGAATCGAGAAAGAGGAAACTAAGTGTTCTTAAAATAGTTGGAGTTGGAGATGAAGATGAAGCTCGCAATTTGAAATCGCAATCCCAAAAGTATGTTTTATTATTATCTTTTTCCTTTCTTTCTTTAAGTATTAATTTGATTTGCTGCAAATTTACGTTTTGCAGTAATTTTTTTTTTAAACTATAATGGTCTTTCTAATTATCTCCATTATCAGATTCTAGTTTTCTAATAGTTTTTTATGTGATCTGTTAAAATTTTGACAAAATTCATGAAATTTTTTTTTTCAGTTATAAACTACTGGTGATCAAACTTTTCCGAATTTCTATATTTTTTGTTAGATTTCCCTTGGAATTTTATTATCTTGATCTTTAAACCTCAAAGGAAAGTAATTCTTTTCATCTCAGGAAACCAATAAAAGAGAAGAAGCAAAAGAAGATGAAAACAGAATGTAAGGAGGGATCAAGATCGACATTACAAGTATTTAATCCAACCAACTCAGCATCTGCATCATCAATTTCTGAAGAGCAGTCTTCAAGATTGAACAATACCATTGAAAGTAATAATTCAACACTACTTGCGGTATCAACCACCGATAACACGGAAACAAGTCAGAAGAAGAAGAAGTTACTCTTTGAGAAAACATTGTCGTCAAGTGATGTAGGTGACTACAACAGGCTTGTCATCCCTCGGAGATACGCTGAAGCTTACTTCCCTCCTCTGGAGGTAAACGGAGGTAAGAATAAGATAGAGATACTCAACTTCTTCGATAAAGATGACAAATCATGGGAAATCAAGTTTGTATTTTGGCCAGAAAGCCAAAGTTATGTGTTAACAAGAGGGTGGAAGGCGTTCGTCCTGCATCATGGGTTGAGATATAGAGATGTAGCACGAATTTATAAACTTAGCCAACATCCCGAGGAAAAACACTTTGGGATTGATCATTGCGGACCTCCTCCAGTAATCGTAACTCGTAACTTTAGATTGTTTGGTGCAAACATTACTTGTGAGGGCGAACGTGTGTTAATGGTTGAAGAGGATGAAGCCAGTAATCGCAATAGAAGAAGCAATGGTGGGCGTCGAAGACTTCGCAAAAAAAGACACCAACAAAAGAGAAAACTGTGCTAATTGTTGGAGGGTTATTATTTGTTATTAGCAAGGATTCTTTCTATTTAATTGAGAGAGTTAGTGTAGAACCTCCCCACACATGCTGGGTGAGGAAATTTTTGTTAGGAATTTAAATTTTACTTTTTTTTTTTTCTCATATGAGAGGGATGTTTGGTTGAGAATTTTATAACAATGCAGCATTATACCAAAGACGCATATCATGAAGAGTAATGGGTAAAGCATAGTATCACTACAAGAAAATTGTTATTTAGAAACGACAACTTAAAACGGTAATTAGTCGTTTTTAATTTAATACGGTTTTAAGCCGTTTTACTTATAAAAACTGTTTCTAAAGAGACCCTTTTACATGAAAAACTTCGAGAGGAGAGATTTTAAGTCTCATTTTCTAACAGGGAGAACAAAATCGTCGATTGGAACGAAAGCTCGACAACGATGTGTTGATTTCTGCAATTCCTCTCATTTTTCTCCTCTCACTTGAAACCCTAACTCTATTTCGACAATTTCGAAGTGTTTTCAATCGGATTTCAAACCCTGCCTATTCTACCTGTAGGTCGGCTGAGTCTCAACTTTCCTGCAAATCAAATCTCATATACAGTAAGTTTTCATTTTAGAATTAGAAACCTTCATTGGATCAATTTTTCTCTCTAATTTCCTCTAAATCGATGTTTCTTTTGTGATTTGGCTTAGAACTTTATGGATTCTTTTACAAATCGGTTAAATCTATGTATTGTATCTTCTTTCATCTTCGATCTTCTCAATTTTGAGAAAACAAAAGAAAACCCTATTCTTCATCTTGATTTCAGAAATCATATACTGATTTTTATCTCTTAAACTCATCTTCTTCATCTCGGCTTCAACATATTCAACTTAGACAGTTGTTGGAGCCAAATAGAAGTTCGAAGGAAGGCAAATCAGTAAGAAACCTAAACAAAATCCTATTTTTCTTCAATTAATTTGTAATTTTGTTCGATTTGAACCCTAGAATCTGCTATTTTTTCCAACTTAATCATAAATTTTGTTTCATTATTTATTTTGAAAGGATAAGTTAAATTTCTCTCTCTATCGTTGTTTGTGTGTGTGTTTCAATTTCGAATTAATATTTCTATCATCAGTTTCTAGGGATTTTTTTTTATCAGTAGAAAATTTATTGAAAAGATTTTAGATTAGATTTTGTAGCATAGCTATATGTTTCATGTAATTTGTCTGCAATTTTGTTGGTACCTTCATTTAGTGGAAAATTCAGTGTTTAGGGTATCATCAGAATTATTGGAACTACTTTTGGGGAAAGGTTTGTCAAGTAATTTGCATAGTTTTACATGAAAAAGTTTATATAGAAGACTTGTGTAGATGGAGATCAGTGGTTGATATGGCTTAGTGACTTTTACCTACCAAGATGAAGTGCACTACTATGGGATATATCCCTTATAAACAAGTGCACTTTGGTTTAATATCAAAAGTTAGTTTCGCTATAGTGTAGTTGTAGGTGTTTTTTCTCCAAATGTATTTGTAGGGGGGGGGGGGGGGGTGGATGAGGAGTCCAAGAGGGTACACGAAATTCCATCTTCTATAACAATTCAAAGTTATTACTATCACAATTCACTTGTTTCTTTTCCTATTTCATCCAAAGATAGATGTTTCAGTGTATTCTTTAAGAACAAATACATTCGATACTTGGGTAGGATAGTATTGCTAATTCTCATATAGACAAAAGGATCACTTGATTCTTAATTTATCATTCAATGCGCTCAGTTAACTTGTTTAGATCACTTGACAACCCTCCTATTTTATTATTTGTATAACTTCCAATTCGATGTTATTCAAGTGCATGGTGAAATCATGGGCAATTGAACCAAGGTCTATGGTATTATAACAGGTTAGATGCATTTCTCCTTTGTCACTATGCCTCATGAGTTCCTTATGTGCATGTGTGTTCTACAAGCTTATGTGAAGATTTGGTATGTACAGTGTGGTTTCTACACCTCCTCTATGGTATTATAAGAGGTTAACTGCATTTCTTCTTGGTCACTATGCCTCATGAGTTCCTCAAGTGTGTGTATGTTCTGCCAGCTTATTTGCATATTTGCTATGTATAGTGTGGTTTCTGCACCACTATTCTGTGGGTAAATAGTTGATTAGCTAACACCATTGGTGCTTAATATCCCTTCATTGGCTCAACAATTTGTGTTCCTTTGCAGGTTTTATTGACAACAAATGTTGATGGGTTGAGGTTTGTAAAGGTAACCATGCAAGTTTCTTATGCTACTGAGTGTCTGCATGCTATAAATTTGTAAAGTGGTTTGTGTGTGTTAAGGAAACATAAGTTGTATGTTTCCACCAATATGAATGGCCCACCTAAAAATTTATATCAAACATTCGACCAAACTACTACCCTAAGTTATAGGAACCTTTACAATAGGTGTCATTCCCTCTTATATAAATTAGACAATTCATACATGGGAAAATTGGATTTTTGTTTTAATCTCTGCTTCTGCTCTTTTGCTCACTTGAATCGACTTGTTAGAAAACCAACCCACGGTTTTTTTTGAGCCACACACGTACATTCAAAGTTTTGAAGATCCAATTTAAGGTCTTGTTTAGATGAAAGATAGCTTCATCGGTGTGGTTTCTTTTGTCTGAAAAGGTGGCCTAATATTGATGAACATTCATGCCACGCAAGCACGTCAGATTCTATGTAACTACCCCATGTTTATTAATCTGACATTGTTATATATTTTATTTAGATATATGATGTATATCTATATTTCATACATATTGTTTATTAAATCTGATTTGATCTAAGATGAATCCAGTACAAGTGTTACTAGATTGGATTTAGATCCACTTGTTGGTATAAGGGATCTAATCCAATTCCAAATGAACTCTCATAGCCTAGACATTATCGCTTTGGGTCACATCCGGTTCAATCGAAGAGTTTGCTTGATTCTCTTAATTCATATCATTAGCTTCCTATAATGTATGCTACCACCATGTGTAGATTAAAAACAAAAATAACATGGGCTATTAAAAAGAAAGATTTGATATCTTAACAAAAAAAAAAAAAAACTTTTTGGCATTAAGAGCTTTATCCCCTTTTTAGTATGGAGACTTTCTCGATTTATTTTGCTTTTGATCCTTGTTCATGAACATTTCATATATTTTCTTAGACTCAGAATGATTTTGCATTCAATGTTTCCAAAGTGAAAGAACAAGTATGCAAGGTTAATGCTTACAAAGGCAGAGTTATGTAACTGCCCCATGTTTATTAATCTGACATTTTTATAGCCAGTTTGTTTTCTTTTGAATGGAAAATTATTATATGTAATGATGACTTAAAATTATTGTTTCTGTATTTAATTAATAGTATAAATCTTACACTGTAGTCTTTAGACAATTTTATTAAACTAAAAGTTTGTGTCAAAGCTTTCTTTCTACCATATTTTATTATCTTGGATCTTTCCATTCTCTTTAGGCATGGAAGGAATTATTGCTTAAGGAGCACTCATAATGGCTAAAGAGTAAAACTGAAAATAAAATCTTGGATAGTCTTTATCCTACTAATGAGTAAAAAATTATAGGGTGTTCTAAAATTTAGAAAGTTTGCAAGGAACATTTACAGAGGTGTCAATGAAGATGCTGATTCATTGGGCAAGGGAGGTATATTTAACCAATTCTTGTTAGGTTTGGTTGGGTTAGATGGTTTGGCTGGATAGGCACCACTACTCTTGCTGCCATAATCTTCTGTTTTGCCACTACTACTAATAGCAACCACTTCCTCTATAATCTTCGCTACTGCCCCAAAGTCCTCTTAGTATTCTTTACTATGCTCCATCAGTGCATAATCAATAATATGCTAATGTTGCTGTGTTGAAAGTTGAAATGTGATAAAATATTACATTGTGATCTTGTATTAATAATCATTTGGTCTCCTTTATCCAATTCTTATTGATCAAGTCTAAACTATGTCGTTGAATAACAATATCTTTGGAAGCTTTATTCTTTTTATTTCTTTTTGTCCCTACAAACTAATTTTATCACTTGGTTTTCTTGATTTGTTTCACAGTATGTACTTTGTATGGAGGATTCTATTCTTGGTATTGTGGTAGACAGTAAGGCAGAAGTAAGTATTGTTTTACAAACTTTACAATAATTGGAGTTCAATATCTTTTTTTCTTTTTAAATTGTGTTAGTGGGTTTAACTTGGAGGGAATGTTGTGCTTTGCTCCTACAAATTAGTTGGTCATATTCTTGTAATAGGTAAATGAGGCAAAGTATAGCCTGTTTATAATTTTTTAGGAGACATTACCTTGAAGATGGTATTATTTTGGTTGGTATATAATATTCCATCCTGTTAGATACAACTATACCTATTTGTAGCTTCCCTCTACTTATACTTGTTTGTAGTCTTCCCTGTTATATTTTATTTTGTGGAAATGCAAGTGAAACTCAATTATTATATGATATGACAACACATGAATTGCATAATATCATAATCTTTCATATAGGATTTGCAAAATTGACTTGTTGTGTTTTAGAGTGCTGGAAGTGACTCATTCCAATGTTATACATATTAACTGGCAATTTTAGTTTCTGTTTGTCAAGGTACTATAGTTTAACAAAGATTGGAAACTTTATATGGAATCAAAACAGAGCAATTCTTCTTGTAAACAGATCTTGGTGGCCATCTGTTTATAATTCAAAGACCGATGAGTAAATGTTCACTGAGGACAAAGAGGTGTCACCTAAAATGTACTTGTGGCACACACATATCATTTGGTACTTCATTATTTCTAACCATCTAAAATGTTGTGATGAATCAGATGGTTAGAATATCCAATCTGTTGACTATTTTTGTGTTAGGAAGTTTCCTAGGTGGGATTCGCCCATCGGATGGTGCATGTTTTCTTTGTATACTATTACACATTGCTTTGGGAAGGGTCTATAATATTCTAAATTTTCTAATCTTATTAATGGACCATTGATTGGTCTTCAACCCAAAGAAGTCATGATTTTTTGGAGCACATTATCAACTATTTTTTGTGTTATTTCCTTTATAACTATTGAAGCACATCTGCTGCTTTTTTTGATCATGTAGTGGGACACAACTAGGCAAGACACTTGAGGTATTTCTTATGTCCATAAATACTTAAAATATTTATATGCATGAGTTTCCCCTTTAGATTTTAATTAAAATCTTAGAACGGTCATAATATGATTCAAGGTTTGTTGTACATGCTAGGCCTTGAGGTATCAATGCTTTCGAGTCACTTGGCTTACGTATGTACTAAATATTTATGTGCATATTTTTTTGGCCTTTAGGTAACTACTACAAGGTTCTTATACACACAGATTGATCTTTGGACATTTGGAAGTCTATCAAATCTGAAGGTGCACGTAATTTCTTCTATTGTATTGTTTGGTTTTTCACAGGGAAAACTCTTGTGGACTACTATTGAACTCTCAAAACAGAGCTTTACGAATGTTTGAAACTTGTAATGTATATATGGTAATGTAGGGAAGAAGTGATGGGTAGGTTTCTTGTTTTTTTTTTTGGGGGGGGGAGGGGGGGTTGATTCTATTTTGTAATTTTGATGGTTAAATATTTGATAATTTTGTAAATTATGATTAATTGTAACACTTTTTGTGTATAAATAAATGTGAGAGAGAACCTCAATGTTCTCTTTTGTGTCTATTTTAACTACGGTTAATGGTGGCGTAGAAAAAAAAATTTTAATTAAATTTTTTTTTTTAAAGTTTAGATATCGCTTTATGATCACTTTTGACATTGGTTTTGTAATCGATGTCTAAAAGTCTTAGACCTAGAACATCAGTCTTATAGACGTCGGATTTTAAATTGATGTTAGGATGTTATTATTGTGCAAGTGCTTTTAGATTTGGAACGGTTTTTAACCGTTCCAAATCCTGCAATATAGCACGGCTTCCAGCCGTTTAAACTCATTAACGACGCCTCGATTAGAGATGGACTGCAAACCGTTTCATACTGGCTTAGGAACGGTTATAAACCGTTCCTAATTTCCATATTTGTTGTAGTGAACATCCTTCAGGATAATTGTCTTCCCAGAAGTAAACTTCAATTCAAATCCTTGATACCTTGAATCTTGGTGGTGTGCGAATCTCCTAAGAGGACTTTCTTGTTATCGGTAGGAAAATATGACTTGAACCAATTTCAGTTAAAACAAATATGTCGAGAAGCACCGGTATTTTTCCACCACCCTTCAAAATCACTAAGCATGTGTGTTTCAGTTATCATAACCATAAGAGATTCTTTGACCAAGTTTCCCTGTTGAGCAAGTTTTCAACTTCAACAATTCCAATTAAGCAAAATGCTCAATCTTGTTATAGGCATAGCAAACGATCTAACTATAATCTTTAGCTTTTCTTGAAGGGTTCTATTTTATATATATATATATATATTTATTTATTCTGGGAATCTTTTTATTCTGTACCTTTTTATTTTTCAAGATTTTTGTTATTAGGTTTAAGATAAACCTTCGTTCCGATTGGCTTCTCAGACAATAGATTGAAGACCCATGTTCTTCTTTTTGGTCTTAATAATAAGCTTTTTCTTCAATCTGGAGAGGAACTATGAGACTTTCCATTAAAAACTCTTTTGACTTATGTCAAAAAGTGTTCTTAAATCTTTCTAGGAAGGAGGCAATTTATCGATCAAAACACTTACTTGGAATTATTCAACAATTACCATTCCCTCTTACAATATCTCATGTGTTATTTTATGTAATTCACGAGATTGAGATACCACTAATTTTCATTCACCATCTGCAATTTTAGATAGTGCCTTACATCGTATTTCTTTAGGTCCGGTCTCTTCTATATCCTATTTCGTTTGAATCACATTCAAAATTTCTCTAGCCGTCAAATAATTAGCATGGTAATCATAAAGGTCATCCGCTAACCCGTTAAGAAGGTAGTTTTTTCACGACAAATAAACTTTTGTAGAAATGCAACTCTCATTGTAAAGTAAAAATAAATAAATATTTGATGGCCCCACCTTTTATAATGAAACCCTTCAAACCAAAATGATTTGTTGTTATCAGAAGAGACAGAATTATTCTGTCCAACAACAACGAATATGCCTTAAAATTGTTGAAATTAATATTAATTAAAACTGAAAAAAGCCTAGAGCAATTTTCCAATCCAATTTTTGTATGGATAAATTGTTCAATCTGACCTGAAACACAAAAGAAGGTTGAACCGAGTTGAGGGAGGTACTTACTTTCTCTCTTTAATGTGTTCCACGCCTCTAAAGAAAATTGAGTGTGCAGGCAGAGTAACATACAACAACTAATTACCACCAATGAATAGACTTATATATATAGCAACTCAGTTATATATTATTATATATATTTTTATTAAAATATTCAACAATTTTGATGATAAATTACTATTGTTTGATTTTGTATTTACACAATGAAGATCATATGTTCTTACATAAGTCACTAAATGTATATATATATATATATATATATATATATATGGGAGTGGTTCAGCAGCCCCATATGGTGCCACGCATTTTTCAAAACATGGGTTAGAAGCTTTGGAATGAGCTGATTTTTTGTGAAGATGATCTCTATGATGAGGAGATCATCCTAACCAAAAATCAGCTCATTCCAAAGCTTCTAACCCCGTCAAAAGTGATTTACAAAAATTGGATGGTCCACGATTCTTCAACTTGTAAACTTGGGTTAGAAGTTTCAAAATGAGCTGATTTTTTGTGAGGATGATATCTTCACCGTAGAGATCATCCTCACAAAAAATCAGCCTATTCCAAAACTTGTAACCCCATCAAAAGTAATTTACAAAAAATGTGTGGCACCATAAGGGGCTGCTGAACCGCTCCCTATATATATATATATATATATATATATATATATATATATATATATATATGTATTTTTAGCATAAAAATAACATGAGTATTAGCTAACCATAAAAATGAACCATTATAAACGTAATAGACCGAACCGGTCATCAAGTATGGTAAAATCTATCTTCGGAACGAAATATCTTCGTCAATGTTTTATATGAAAATCCCTGCTAAATTATATTTTTAAACATCCTCCCTCTCCTCCTCTCATCTCTTTTAACATACCTAACTTTTCCAAATGTGATTTCAACACACTACATCGATTTGTGGCATTGAATCCTGAATGAAGGGCAATATATTTAAGTTTGGAAGATTACGATCGACTTTCGATATGCCTCGACAATTTATGATAATGAATGACAAATGAATAGACTTATAATTTTCATGATTTAGTCATAAAAAGTTGTATCCGAGTGCTTACTTGACCACTAAAATTTATACATTTTAGATATTTTAGAAAGATCTATCTACTATTAATTTAAAAAATATTGAGATTCGATGTTTTAGTGTCAAGCCTCAATAATTTCAATTTTTCAATCTCAACATTGAATACATCATTTTTGAAAAACCCAAAATGCGTAAAACATACATTTGTTTCAAATCTTCAAAATTATTAGTAACATTGTTATCCATTCATCATTCGTATTCACGAATCTTTGAAGCAAGGAGAGACTTGAGGAAACCAAACAACCCTAGAAAGAAAATAATATAGAGAAGATGAGCGATTGAATCAGGCTCATATGGATTACCACATTTTCAATCCATCATCACAGCCCTCTAGATTTCATGGAAAACTCAAATTAAGGGAAAAAAAATGGGTTTGATCCAAGGTGATGAACTCCCAAATATAAAATTAAAATTCATAATTGATAAACTACTATTTTGAATTTTTTTTTTTCAAAATTCTTAAAATTTTGTCCGATATGTCACTGTGGCATTGGATTATGGTTTTCGATACCATGAGTAATAATGTAGTAAGAATTAAACTTTCCTTTGTAATTTAGAAACTTGAAATCATGCTAGCCTGAGTGCCTGACTCCTTAACGAAAAATACATCACCTTGAGGAAAAACTGTTGCCTCAAATAATGTTTAGTTGACGTTTACTATTTGAAAAGAGAGCTGCGATTGGCACCCCAAATTTTACTTATTACATTCCAACAAAAATGAAAAAAAATAAGAGAGTTCATATTGGCACCCCAACTTTTACTTCTTACACCCCAATTAAAAATAAGAAAAATAAATTAATGGTTGACAATAAGTAAAAGTTGGGGTACCAATAGAAGCTCTCTTGTTTTTTTTCACTAGATTTCTATTTTTGGGTTTAGGATCTTACATGAGCCTAATCATAATTTTAAACAAAGACTGAAAATGTTTGAACAATTGTCATATTGTTGAGATAATAATTTGAGCCAAACCTTTGTAATGTTTGAATAGTGCGTTGTAATCTTTAATTTGCATGTGATAAATAATTCAAGAGATTGGGATGTAATAAGTAAAAGCGGGGTGCCAATAGAAATTGTCTTTCTCTTTTTTAGATTGTGATTTTTCCCAAGACATTTGTAACTTATGTCGAAATTCCAATTTTAGTACACTATTCATTTTAATTCCCAAAACATGTTTTTCTATTGAATTCGTCACTTTTATAATCAACGAATTCATTGATAAATTACTAATAAGATCGCTGATAAGGCAAGATTGTTGGTATTTTATCAACAAATTTGTAGATTATAAAAATGAATAATTCATTGTAAGACCATGTTTTGGGGATTAAAATGAACAATATACCAAAATCAAAAAATTTTCATATTCAACGCACGAAATGGAGATTCACCCTTTTAGATTTCAATTTGTTAGATTTCGAATTTTATATGCCTAATCTGAATAGTCAACAATTGCTCAAATTTGAATGTGTTATAATGTTTTGTAATGTTCAAGTAATAACTTGAGCTTAACTTTTGTAATGTTTGATTGAATGGTGTGTTTTAATCTTTAATTAGGGAGTGATACATAATTTAAGAAATTGGGGGTGTAATTAGTAAAACTAAGGGTGCCAATAGCAGCTATCTTTAATAAACTCTACACTTGCCTTGAATAGAATAATCCAAGGTATTCTTAAACAAGGTTTCCTATTTAGTAAACACTGCTACTTCTATACTTGTATTTGGATCTACTTGAAAGTGTTAAAAAAAGAAACCTTTGTAATATAAAGGTTTCCTATTTAGCAATAAAATTTTTTATTGTTGTTTGTTAAAATCATATTGGACTTTTCTAATTATCTCCATTAAAGAGTATTCAACTTAGATAACATAATCAGATTCTAGTTTTCTAAATTTATTTACCAAACATTCTGCAAATTTTTACTTGGTTAGTTACCGTCCATTATGGTTTTAAGTTTTAACTAATGAGTAAGGATGATCCAAAATAGTGTCCCGGTCTATGTGGTGTGTTTTGGTAGGAATTTAAGTTAGTGGGCTCCAATGTGTTTGTTCTCCAATAAAAACGTGCCACATATATAGTAACGAGGCACCATTATGGATTCACTCTTTAGTGATAACTAGTGGGCCCTGCACGTGCAGGCTGTATGATCTAAAATTCAAACAGAAAAATGATGAATAAAATAAAATAGAAATATGCAAAGATATTGTACATAGTTCTTGTATAAAAATAACTCTAATGGAGAATTCATGAATGATGTTAACCAAAATATCATATATATATTTAATAGTTGTTAAAATATAATTTTTAAAAATTGTTTTGAAGATGCTTAAGTTGAAATCACAAAAGATTTTTTAATATAATAATTGGTGTAAACTTTTTTTTTAATTAATTATTTAATATTTAAAAAAAAAACATAATAATTGCTAAAATTAAATTTTAATTATTTTTTTTAAATCACGTCCATATCTTCAATTTCCTTACTTATAACAATATTAATATTTAAAATATTTGTAAATATAATAATTATTAAAATTTAATATTTAATTAATTTAAAAAAATACATCCATAACAACATTAATATTTAAAAATATTTATTAATATTTATTAATAAATAATTGTTAAAATTTTAATTTTTAATTATTAAAAATATTTATTATTTTTTTATGTACACAAGAAAATAGAAGGTTAAAAACTTAAGAAGAAAGTTTGTACTGTGATTCTTCAAGAAAGAGTTATAGGCATGAGATTATCTTCCAACAAAAACAGAATATCTTGAGGGTCCCTTCCAAAAGACAGATTCAATCAAATAATCTTCTTGTTTAAGAAATAAAGAATGATTCTTCAAAAAAATTTATAGGCATGAGATTACCTTTCAACAAAAACAGAATGTCTTGAGGGTCCTCTCAAAGATAGATTCAATCAAATGATCTTTTTGTTCAAAAAATAGAGAGTACCTGGTTTAAAGGAACAACTTATTGATACCTTTGATCAATTTAAAGTAACATTTTTTTTGTCGCCTTCCATTAATCCAAAGATATATGAGAAAAAAAAGATTTTCAAATATGATGATTTTTGGGTAAAATTCATTAGAGGGTTGGAGAAGAAGAAACATGGTCGAATATAAATAGTAAATGAGGCGACTTTTTGGAAAAAGTCTTGAGAATTATTGCCAATAATGATATGATATATATATATATATATATATATATATATATATATATATATGGGTCAGGTTCAAGGGCCATATGAGAAAACATATGTAAAAAGAATGTAACATTAATAAAATTTTAAAATATGGGTTAGAAATTTCGGATTGAGCTGATTTTTTGTGAGGATGATCTCTATGATGGGAATATCATACGAAAAAAAAAATCAGTCCAATCTGAAACTTCTAACCCCATTAAAAGTGATTTAAAATGTGGACTGTCAATTTTTGCCAATTTTTGTCACTAATTTGTAAATCACTTTTGATGAATTTAGAAGTTTCTGATTGAGCTGATTTTTTGTGAGGATGATCTTTTCATCATAGTGACCATCCTTGCAAAAAATCAGTTCAATCCAAATCCTCTAACCTTTATTTTGAAAAACCATTGTTTTTTCATATATTTTTTACATATGGCCCTTGAACCGCCCCTTATATATATCGATAGGCCACTAAGAAAGATTTTTAATATAATAATTTTTAGAAAAATATTTTCTAATTAAATTTAAAATTATTTGTTATTATAATAATTGTTAAATTTTAATATTAAATTAATTTTTTAAAAGAAAATCATGTTCATATCTTCAATTTTATAATTTTTAGCAACATTACCATTAAAAATATTTGATAATATCTAATATTTAATTATTTTTTTATAAATAGAAAAAATAAAAAGGAGTAAATATAATAATTATTAAATTTAATATTAAATTAATTTTTTAAAGGAAAATCATGTCCATACTTCAAATTTTTTATTTTTAACTACATTATAATTTAAAATATTTGTTAATATTTAATTATTAATAATTTAATTTTTAATTATTTTTATAAATAGAAAACATAAAAAAGTTTTAATACAATAATCGTTAAAATATTATTTTTAATTAATTATTTAAAAAAAAATTACTTACACTGTTTTGAAGAGACGTGTCTGTTTAAAGTAAGCATCAAAAAATTATTTTTTAATTAATTTTTAAAAAATAAAATGTTATTAATTTTTTAAAGGAAAATCATGTTCGCTCATATCTTCATTATTTTATTTTTAGCAACATTACAATTTAAAAATATTTGTTAATATTTAATTATAATTACTGTTAGAAAAATATTTTTTAATTATTATTATTATTATTAATTTTTTTTTTTGAAAATTAAGGGGGGGTTAGGCAGACCCCCAACCAGAAAAAAGAAGGACCTTACATTCTTTCATATACGTGCCCACAGGCATCCTTACATATGATGGTCTTAAGATTAGTAGGGAGGCTTAGAGGGTCCAACCTAATGCTACCAGGGGTAGTAAGGTAACTTGCTAAGAAGTCCGCAGCTTGATTTGTCTCTCTAAAGCAGAAGGAGAAATCAATCTTGTGGAACAATAAAACTTTAGCTTTGATGGCTTTGACCAGTTTCTCTTCTTTCCAAGGGGTCTTGTTTAGTCCATTTATGCAGTCGATAGCTATTTTTGAGTCCGCTCTAACATTCAGGGCCCTTATTTGTTACTATAATAATTATTAAAATTTGATACTAAATTAATTTTTCAAAGAAAAATCATGTTTATATCTTCAAATTTTTTTAACCAACATGACAATTTAAAAATATTTATTAATATTTAATTGTTAATAATTTAATTTTTAATTTTTTTTGTAAATAGAAAACGTAAAAAAGTGCAAATGTAATAATTGTTAAAATTTAATATTAAATTAATTTTTTAAAGGAAAATTATGTTCATATCTTCAATATTTTATTTATTTTTAGTAATATTATAAGTTAAAAATATTTGTTAATGTATAATTATTAATATTTTAATTTTAATTTTTTTTGGTGTAAATATAATAATTGTTAAAAATATAATTTTTGATTAATTATTTAAAAAGAAATAATAAGAAATTACTTACACTGTTTTGAAAAGAGGTGGGATATAAGTTCTATTTATTGTATTGTTTAAATTAAAAATTAATATAGTCTTATTTGAAGTTAATTCTATTTATTTTGTAAATTAAAAAAAAAACTTAGGATAGAGTTAATTTCTATTTATCTTTTATAATTAATAAGTAATTTTTTCAAATATTGACATGCTTTTTATTTTTTAAACTATATAAGAAAAACGTGGTGTAGAATCCTATCTAATGATAATTTCTATTTATTTTTAAATTAAAAAATTATAAATAGAATCCTATTTAGCATCAATTTCTATTTTTTTGAAAATTAAAAAAAATTAGAGGAATTGAATCGTACATGGAGTTAATTTTTATTTATTTTTAGAAATTAAAAAAAATTAATTTTTAAAAATTAATGACCTGAAACTATTGCTTTTTAAGATCTAAGTAGAGGTATATTTAATATCTTAAAATGTAATTTTTATTTTTTTGATATAAGAAAAGCTGGTATAGAATCCTACATGGCCATTTTTCTATTTATTTTTAAAATAAAAAAAAAATGTAGTCCTACTTAATGTTAATTTCTATTTATTTTGTAAATGAAAAAACATTAGGATAGAATCCTATTAGGGTTAATTTCTATCTATTTTTTAAATTAAAAACTACTTTTTTTTAAAATTTTGACGTAATTTTTAGTTATTTTAATTTAAGAAAAACAAGGGATAAAATTCTAGTTGGAGTTAAAGTCTTACTTGACATTAATTTAGTGGAATAGAATACTACTTTGAATTAATTTTTATTATTATTTTTAAATTAATTTTTAATTGATTTATTTTTAAATATTGACGTACAAAAATGCTTTTGCTTTTAAGAAAATTTGTTAATATTTAATTGTTAATAATTGAATTTTTATTATTTTTTATAGATAGAAAAAAAATGTGTAAATATAATAATTATTCCAAATATAATCTTTAAGTAATTATTTAAAAAAATAATAAGAAAATTAGTTACACCATTTTGAAGAAATGTGTCTACTTAGAGCATCAAATTTTTTTTAATATAATAATTGTTAAAAAAAATTTAATTAATTTTTTAAATATAAAACGTAATTAATTTTTTAATTAATTATTTGAAGAGACGTGTGTGCTTAAAGTGAGTATTATTTATAAATAAAAATGTAAAAAAATAAAAATATAATAATTAATTATTTGAAGAGACGCGTTTGCTTAAAGTAAGGATCAAATTTTTTTTAATATAATAATAGTTAGAAAAATATTTTTAATTAATTATTTTTAAAATAAAACGTAAGAAAATTAATTTACTTTTTAAAGGTAGAGGATTTTTTAATATTTAACTATTTTTATAAATAGAAAACATAAAAATGTGTAAATATAATAATTGTTAAAAATATAATCTTTAATTAATTATTTAAAATAAAATAATAAGAAAATTACTTACATTGTTTTGAAGAGATGTGTCTACTTAGAGTTAGCATAAAAAAAAGATATTTTAATATAATAATTGTTAAAAGAATATTTTTTATTTAATTTTTAAAACATAAACGTAATTAATTTTTAATTAATTAATTATTACTATAATAATTTTTAAAAAGGTGTAAATATAATAATTAATATTTTAATTAATTATTTAAGAGACGTGTCGTTGAGTATTATTTATAAATACATTTATAAATAGAAAAGGCTAGAAAGTGCAAATATAATAATTATTATTTGAAGAGACATGTTTACTTAAAGTGAGCATTAAAAAAAATATGTTTTAATTAATTTTTAAAAATAAAACATAATTAATATTTTAAGAAAATTTGTTGATATTTAATTTTTAATTATTTTTATTAATAGAAAAAGTAAAAATATATAAATATAATAATTGTTAAAAATATAATCTTTAAATAATTATTTAAAAAGAAATAATAAGAAAATTACTTACACATTTTTTAAGAGATGTGTTCTACTTAGAGTGAACATCAAAAAAAAATATTTTAATATAATAATTGTTAGAAAAATATTTTTTAATTAATTTTTAAAAAATAAAAATATAATTAATTATTTGTGAAACGTGTCTGTAATTATTATTTATAAATAAATTTATAAATAGATAACGTAAAAAAGTTCAAATATAATAATTAATTGTTTAATTAATTATTTAAAAACACGTGTCTGCTTTAAATGAACATTAAAAAAATATTTTTTAATTAATTTTAAAAATAAAACGTAAAAAAATTAATTTGCTTTTTAGAGGTAGTGGATATATATTATATACATCTCAGTTGGATTCTGGTCCACATTTATAGGGTTGACGGGATGCCTTTCTCTAGAGCGGAACCACCAAAAAAGTATCACCATCAGGATGATTATGAGAAGATCGCTAGGGTAAAGAATGATTGCGGGCTTCATTGTATCGTTGTCATTTTGACCATAATTATTTTTATGCTCATATTCAAAATTATTCTTTATCACATAACAACTGTTGGAGATTCGATATGAGCTTACGATTCCGAGGTGTAAGCTAGCTCACGTTTTAAAATTACACGATAAAATGATCACTTTGTAATTTGTATCTATTTATAGATGAAGAAATAGTGACTAAGTGGGCATTTTAACTCTGAAAATGAATGGAATTTATGAAAGGGACATATTTCTAAATACACCGTGAGTTTAGAGGTGATATCTTAACATCCCACTCATTAAAAACCTTTCATTAAAATATTATTTAATTAAATTTAAAATTATTTGTTACTATAATAATTGTTAAAATTTAAATTAAATTTTTAGAGGAAAATCATGTTCATATCTTCAATTTTTTTAGCAACATTACATTTTAAAAATATTTATTAATATTTAATTTTTTAATAATTTAATTTTTAATTATTATTTGGTGTAAATATAATAATTGTTAAAAATATAATTTTTTAATTAATTATTTAAAAATAAATAATAAGAAAATTAGTTACACCTTTCTGAAGAGACGTGGGATAGAGTTAATTTCTATTTATTTTTTAGAATTAATAAGTTTTTTTTTTAAATATTGACATCCTTTTTATTTCTTTGAATATATAAGAAAAACGTGATATAGAATCCTACCCAATGATAATTTCTAATTATTTTTTTATTAAAAAAAACTAGAGGAATTGAATCGTACATAGAGTTAATTTTTATTTATTTTTTGAAATAAAAGAAAATTAATTTTTAAAAATTGATGAAACATAACTATTGGTTTTTAAGATCTAAGTAGAGGTTAACATTTAATATTTTAAAATCTAATTTTAATTTTTTTAATATAAGAAAAACTTGTATAGAATCCTACATGGCTTTTTTTTCTATTTATTTTTAAAATTAAAAAAATATATATAATCTTACTTGACGTTAATTTCTTTTTATTTTGTAAATGAAAAACAAAATAGGATAGAATCCTATTGAGAGTTAATTTCTATTTATTTTTTAAATTAAAAACTAATTTTTTTAATATTGACGTAATTTTTAGTTTTTTTAATATAAGAGAAACATGGGATAAAATTTTAGTTAGAGTTAAAGTCTTAGGCGGTGTTTGTGTGCGCTATTTTTCAGCGCTTATTGCTGAAAAAAATTAAATTCAGCACTTTTGTCAAAATAGCGCGTTTGTTTACTCTATATTTTCAACGCTTATTGCTGAAAATAAGTGAAAAAAATTCAGCACTATTTTGATGCTGAAAAAAAAATACTGAAGCAGTAAGCACTTCGTTTTTTTCAACCCAGACAAGTATGCCCTTTGTTCTTTTGAACATGGACAACTATGCCCTTATTCTTAAAAGGATATTACCTCTTATATCCCATGGATAAGTATATAAACATCCCACAAATTAGTAAACCCACACCATAGCTAAATTATTTTGTCTTATATGGGTTAAAAGTTTTGGAATGAGTTGATTTTTGGTGAGGATGATCTTTACAATGAGGAGATCATCCTCACAAAAAATCAGCACATCTTGAAACTTCTAACCCTATCAAAACAAATTCAAGAACCGTAAATTGTCCCTTTTTTTTATTTGAAAACTATTTTTGACGAGTTAGAAGTTTCAAAATAGACTGATTTTTTGTGAGGATGATCTCTAGACCATATAGACCATCCTCACTAAAAATTTGCTCATTCAAAAAACTTTAACCCATATAAAATAAAACAAAAAATGGTTATAGTGTGGGTTGCCCTTATTAATTCATAGGGTGCTTTTATAATTACACATCCTTCATTTCCATAAAAAATTATTCATCAAAAATTAAGTTCTTTTAAAGTTGATTTCAAATTTTGGTGACTTGTATGATATTTATTTTTAATTTGAAATTTGTGGGTTTTTATAAATAGAAATTATTATTTATAAATTGAATATTTGAGTATTATTTATTATTTAAAAATAAATTGTATTTTAATTTTATAAGAAATAATATATTTTATCATGTTTGATAATAAATAAGTATTTGAAACATGCAAACAATCTATAATATGATTGTAAGGGTAACAAAGACAATTTACTACTTTCAGCAATGTGTAACAAACATGATTCAGCATCTAAACAAACAACTTTTTCAACACTTAAATTCAGCGCTTAATGCTATTCAGCACTTATTTTTTTCAGTTTAACAAACAGCACCTTACTTGACATTGATTTAGTGGAATAGAATCCTACATTGAGTTAATTTCTATTATTATTATTTTTTAAATTTATTTTTAATTGATTTTTTTTAGATATTGGCGTACAAAAATACTTTTACTTTTAAGAAAATTTGTTAATATTTAATTGTTAATAATTTACTTTTTAATTATTTTTATAAATAGAAAATGTAAAAAGGTATATTATAATAATTGTTAAAAATATAATCTTTTATTAATTATTTAAAAAAATAATAAGAAAATTACTTACACCATTTTGAAGAGACGTGTTTGCTTAGGGCATCAAAAAAGATTTTTTAATATAATAATTATTAAAAAAATATTTTTTAATTATTTTTTTTAAATTAAATGTAATTAATTTTTTAATTAATTATTTGTTATTATAATAATTGTTAAAAAGGTGTAAATATAATAATTAATTTAAAATTAATTATTTGAAGATACGTGTTCGTTTAAAGTAAGTATTATTTATAAATAGAAAACACAAAAATTGTAAATATAATAATTAATTTTTTAATTAATTATTTGAAGAGATGTGTCTGCTTAAAGTGAGAATCAATTTTTTTTCTTAATATAATAATAGTTATTATAAATACGTGGTTTCGTCATTACGATGACCACATCTACTAAGGTTAGGAGTCGACATCATTCATATTGTAAGTAGGTGTGAATGGTCACCCGATGTACATTTTTTTGAAAAAGTGACATTTGACGTTTAGTAACTCTTGATGGATAAGGTACGGATCAAATCTTTGAGATTCGGGGTAAGCGGCTCGGTTGGAGAAAAGGAAAGATGTTAGGCACCCTTTTCTCCCTACTAAATAGTGGTAACATCAACTCAACTCGATTATTTTGATTTTTTAAAAAGTGAAAAATAAAGTGCCACGTGTGTATATTTATACAATAAGTAAGGATTCACTTTCGGCTCGATCATAGGATTATCTCATTGAAAGAGATGATCCTAATAGATTATTTACCTTGAGGTCCATTCATCCAAAATCCATTTGAACAAAGTGAAGAGGAGGGGGATGATAGAAGAGGGAGGAGGAGAGGATGTAGAAGAGAAGGGGATTATTTTTGTTGCACCCACCTTGTATCTTCTTTCTTCTTTTCTTCTTCTTCTTTGAGTCTTCTTGAGTCCTTAGTATTTTAAGAAATTACAACACTTGTATGGTTGAAGGAGTAGAGAAGAGATGATGAGAGAGATGAGTGTAATATGTGATTTTTTTGTGTGAGACTTGGGGGTGATTAGTGAGAGAGAATTGGTAAGATTTTTCTTAGTGAGAATGGTGATAGTTGTTAGTAGTGAAAGTTGGGGAGAATTTTTGTAGTGAAAGTTGGGAGATTTTTTGGGAAGAGGATGAGGGTATTTATAGATGTTGGGGAGTTATTTTAGGGATATAATGGGGTAAAATGAAGATGAGTGGTAGAATGGTGTGGGGTTTAAGAGAAATGTGGGAGTAAATTAGAGATGATTGAAGGGAATTTATGTGAGAAGGGTAAATGAGTTGTTTTACAACCCAAATAGGTTGGATCTTTCCACCTAGTTGGGTTGAGTATTAGATGAAATAAAATAAATGAGAGTGGTTGAGAGGATGAGATTGTGTAAGAGAGTAATTAATTGGTGAAGTGAGTTGAGGGGATGAAATTTTAATTAAAAGAAGGGTTGTGTAAGAGGGTGGTTGATGATATTTTGGGAGGGTGTGGGAGATGATTCCATGTGTTAAAATGAGTGGAAATGAAGGATTGAGATGGGTTGATGGGAGAGGTTTAGTATTTGACTTGAGATGATGGGTGTAGGTTTAGGTTGTAGATGTGGGTTTTATAGGAAATGATGATGGTAGATTAGGGGGAGGTATAGGTTAGGGGTGTAGGTAGATTATATTTTTTTTAGAGAAAAGGTGATGGGTTGATGTGGGTATGTAGGGGAGGTATAGGTTAGGGGTGTGGGTAGATGTGTTTGATTTGAGAGAAAAGGTGATGGATTGATGTGGGTAGATTAGGGGTGTGGGTAGATGTGTTTGATTGAGAGAAAAGATGATGGGTTGATGTGTGGGTAGATGAGGTTTAAAGAAAATTAATAGGGTAGGTAATTGGATGAGGGAGGTGAGATGGGGTGATGACATGTGTCGTATTTGATTATCAAGATGGTGATTGGTTGATGGGTTAGGGTTGTGGGTTGGATAATGAATTAGATATAAATAATGGTTTGTGGGCTTTAGTGTATTGGGCTCGGGTTTTAGGAGGGTTGTAGGTTATTTTGGCTTGGATTGGATTTATTTTGGGTTGGATTTTCGAAGGTAAGTTCATTTTAGGGTTTAGGTGATATGGGATCGATTTTAGGTTGAGGGTAAGGTGAGAAATTAATTTGGGAAAGTGTTGAGGGCTTGTGGGCCTTAGGTGGGTCTAGGGTATTTGCGAATTCGGAGGCATAACGGTGGTAGTAGAAGAGGGGTAGGCATCCCAAGTCTCACATTTTTTAATTTACTAATTTTTTTGAGATTTTTGAAATGATTGAATTAATGAAAATGCCACATGTTGGCAAATTGGGCTTTTTAGGCCCGTTGATGAACTTTATCGAAAATTTGACGTTTTTGATTTTAGAAGCAGAGCGATGAATATTGGGAAAGCGTAAGGTAGATCGAGTCCTTTTGGTGAACCCCCTAGACCCTTAGGAGGTCTTAATGACCTTGATTCGATCAAAATGCCATATTTCGATTGATTTGGGCTTTTGAGGTCCGTTGGCAATTATTTTTGAAAAATCTGTATTTTTAGGCCCTTTTGAGTATGGGCCCGTTCAAATTGGGATGTCTACCGTTATAAAAATATTTTTTAATTAATTTAAAAAAAATAAAACATAAGAAATTTAATTTACTTTTTAGAGGTAGAGGATTTGTTAATTTTTAATATTTAATTATTTTTTATAAATAGAAAGCATAAAAATGTGTAAATATAATAAATGCTAAAAATATAATCTTTAATTAATTATTTGAAAATAATAATAAGAAAATTACTTTCACTTTTTTTAAGAGACGTATCTGCTTATAGTGAACATAAAAAATATATTTTTTAATTAATTTTTTAATTAATTATTTGTTACTATAATAATTGTGAAAAATAGGAAAATAAAATAATTAATTTTTTAATTAATTATTTGAAGAGACGTGTCTTTGAGTATTATTTATAAATACAAAACGTAAAAAAGTGAAAATATAATAATTAATTTTTTAATTAATTATTTGAAGAGACGTATCTGCTTAAAGTGAGCATTAAAAAAGATTTTTTAATATAATAATAGTTAAAAAATATTTTTTAATTAATTTAAAAAAATAAAACGTAATTAATTTTTTAAGAGAATTTGTTGATTTTTAATTTTTAATTATTTTTTATAAATAAAAAACATAAAAAGTGTAAATATG